>NC_132915.1:25138446-25446855 GCF_047675955.1 Chlorocebus sabaeus
CCAGATTTCCTTCCTGGACAGTGGTATAGTCACCTCCAACCACACTAACACCTTTCCGCATTTTACCTCAATTCCCATCAACATGTTTGCAATTTCCCATAGTTTGTTTTCATCTCTTTTAGTGGGGGTGGAGGGTGGGGTGGGGGGAAGGTATCTTGAGAAAGGAGAGAAGATGGGGCCAGAGCACACACTCTCCTGCTGGCTCGACAGAAAGTATTGCATGAGGCTGGGCAAGACTGCTTGGGGTGCCCCTGGGATGCTGTACAGCTAATTTGCACACTGGCACTGCATTTGGGTTCCTTATGAGATGAGTCTCAAGTTTAAAGCATTCTGTGGCTGGAAATAAAGAAGGTGGTGAAATTTCCAGGATTTTGAAATAGAACTGTGACTAAACCCTTTCATGCTAAAGTTCAAAATAATATGCACTGGAGCTGGAAGTGAACTTAGATATCACCTGGTCAAACCCTCATCTTGTCACCAAGAAAACCGAAGTAGACAAGGGAAGTGACCTATCCCGGGCCACACAACTCATTAATAGCACAGTTGGTGGGTGAGGGTATTTTAAGTCATGAAGAATGAAAGAGAAGCTCATGATTACGTCAGATAATAAGGATTGATTTTAAGGATACACAGGGGTTAGCAGATGTCCGCAGTAACATGACCAAACCTCACCAAGCACTCAACACTGCAGGCACATAAGGTGGATTTATACCCAATCTACTTCTTTTGCTCTGGCAGATACTCCTTAAATGCAGGTATCTGTCTGCCTGCTTCAGTCCTCTGCTGTTACAAGCACTAACTACTCTTTGCCTTGCTTTTACTGCTATTGTTCACATGCATTCATATTTCTCTACTTTCCTTTTCTCTGTTTCTTAATTCCTGCTTGCCAGAGCTTCTGCTTCCTCGTTTATTTTCTGTGTGTCTTTTCCCTTCTGTCCATCTTCAAGGGTTGACTTCCCTTTGATAGATTTACATTCAAGTTCCTGGAGGGAGGATCTGATGGGTTCTTGTAGCAACTCTGCAGTAGTGCTACAGAGCCCTTGCTCCAGATCTCAGGGTTATTAAAGATGATGGCTTTATTCAGGGAGGCTTCTACACTGCAGTGTTTCTTAACTAGTGTGTTAGGCTGTTCTTGCATTGCTGTAGAGAAATACCTAAGACTGGGCAATTTATAAGAAAAGAGGTTTAATTGGCTCATGGTTTAGTGGGCTGTACAGGAAGCATGGCGACATCTGCTTCTGGGGAGGCCTCAGAAAGCTTCCAATCATGGCGGAAGTCAAAGGGGGTGCAGACACATCACATGGCAAAAGCAGGAGCAAGACAGGGAGAGAGCAAGGTGCCACACACTTTTAAACAACCAGATCTTGGGAGAATTCACTCACTATCATGAGGGCAATACCAAGAGGACGTTACTAAACTGTTCATGAAAATCTGCCCTTATGATCCAATCACCTCCGACCAGGCCCCACCTCCAATGCTGGCGATTACTTTTCGATTTGAGATTCAGATAGGGACAGATATACAAACTATATCAACTAGGGAGTGGATTATAATGCCCAGGACTTTTAAAAATGCATAGCCCCCAGACATGCTGGCTCAGCACCAGTTCTATGGGACTTAGACATGTATAATTTGAAAATGTTGATTATTTAACTTCAACAAATCTCCATTGGGAGAGATCATTTACATACCTAGTCCTTACACTGAGTTTGGAGGGCAAGAGCTGATGACTTTCATTCATATTCATTAGTGGTCTATAAGAATCTATGTATGCCTGGCTTTCCTGCCCAGTGTCCTTATGGGAAGACCACACTTCTGGTCTGTGAATGAATTAGAAGGATATTTGGTATTTCTGGTGTGTGCATCTTCTGATGGAATACAGGTTGGGAACGGCAGACACCAAACTATGATCTTCAATAGTGAATTCTCAATATATTAAGAAAAACTCATTTAATTTTTCCCTTCAAAATCTGGAGAGCCGGGAACAAGACAAGGATGTTCACTCTCATCATTTCTACAGTGTGCTGGATGGTCTAGTCAGGGCAGTTAGGCAAGAAAAAGAAATAAAAACCATTCAGATTGGAAAGAAAGTAAAACGATCTCCATTTGCAGATGACATAAACTTACATATAAAATTCAGAGAGTTTTGCAAGGCATCCTTTTGGGCCCTGAAAACCAAAAGGAATTTCCATCTCCCTCCCACACACCCTAGAACAGTGATTCTCAAATGTTTAGTGTACAAAAGACAGTTGTTAATCTTCCAGCTATGTCCAGCTTCCAGAGATTGTATCTGATGTACTGGGCTGGGAAATTTCATTTTAAGAAGCACCCCTGAGAAATTCAATGCAGGTGAATTTTAGACAACTTTGTAAAATGCAAAACAAAATCTTTCAAAATTGTTTAGCATAATGATTTAGAGTATAATGCCTAGAACTTTATTGCCTGGGTTTGATTCTTGACTTGTCTACTGGCTAGCTCTGTGACCTTGAGTGTGGCACTTACCTTTACCGTGCCTCAGTTTCTGCAAATGTAGAATGGGGTTAACGATGGTGCACCTGCTTCACAGGTTTACTGCAAGCATTAAATACAGTAATGTTTGTGAAGCAGTTAGACTAAAAATTGTTCTTACTGTCACTCATTTGCTATAGGAGAACTGCCTGGTTATCTCTGGAAGCTACACCTTGCCTGTAGACATTATAGCAAAACGCAATGACTCTAATAAGTGCAGGAAAACCACACGAACTCTGTTCATGCTCTTCTCTACTGATGCTCACATGTCCCCTCTGAAAAGCTACGGCAAAGAGACACATTCTGTTAGAAATCAAATGAAAACATGGGTCAGCCGATCCTTCCACAGTTCAAAGCCCTCTCTGCCCTAATGGATCATGGCTAATCTGCAGTGTGATCATCATATTTGGCATATTACCAGAGGTTTCTTTTTTCCATTATTTTGATTTATGCCATTAGTGAACCTGGTTTTCCACGTTCTGTTTTGTTTTTGTCTTACAGCACATTTCACCAAGAGTTCATTTCCAAATGCAAACATGAGGACTAATGCTCCATTTATGACTCATAAAATGTACTACTCCACTCCCCCCATTCACTAGCATGATAGCAAATCTTTAACAGATTGCCTTGCACATAGGGAGGCAGCTCCCAGTGCTCACATAAATAATTTATTCTGATCAACACTTGCTCAAATTAATGGAAATGATAATGTACAGAAAGTGTTTTCCTGTGTTTCCAAGTCTATTCCCCAAGGCAACATTATTTGTATTCCTAGATATGCAGGAAACTGACCTGATGGCTCCCAGTTCAAAAATCACAGGTAGAGGCCTTATTTTCGGAATTTCCTTAGTCAGCTAAGAACAGAGTTTCCTTACAGTGCAAGGTCTATTACATACTAGACATTGTTCATACTTTAGTGACAAGAGGGCAGAAATAGCTCTTATTGTATAATGCTGCTGTAATTTTTCTATCAGCTAACAACTATGGTTTCCTGAAGTAGCAAAAACCTGAAAAAAAAAAAAAAAAAAAAAAAAGATGAGGCAGTTCAGAGAGAATGAATCAGAGTAGGCTGGTGATTCATGCATCCTCAGGAAGAGAGTTGGACAGGACCCCTTAAACATCTTTCAACACCGTTTTTGTTTTTCTACAATTCTACTCAAACACCAATTTATACTCAAATATTAGTTGCACCTCAGAAAAAAACAAGTTGTTTTACCCTCGCCTGCCCCCGCAATTCCTCAGTGTTTTGGCTTTAAACTTTCCTCTAGAAAACTGATGAAACATGAACACAAGTTAAATTGAAGCCACTTTATTCCTGTCATTCTTTGAAGCCCATAACAATTACAGAGTGCCTTTGGGTAGCATTAAAAGAAAAACTCCAAAGCAAATGTATCTCTGGAGTTCAAGTCAGCATTTCGCCTAGAGTGTAAGACAACACTATTTATTCCTTGGAGAGACAAGAAAGGATATATCTTTGACCTTAAATGACCTATTCTTGATCCCTGGTAAACATGAAAGGCTGGCAGCTAGGTATTTGTGTGCTAAACTCCACCCCCTCATCCACATACCTTGTTTGGAGGAACTCAGAAGCACTTCCTGTTTGGGATCATAACTCAAGGCCAGAAATTGCTCCTCAGGCAGAGTTAGAGCAACAATATCTGCTAGTGGGATTGGCTCCTCCTAAACATCTTCTTTGAATCCCTCCACCCCCATCCTTCAAAGCCCAGATACTTAGAAACAAAACCTAGGCAGAAAGCAGCAGGAAAGCTGAGGATCATCGTTGGAGGAAAAGCTCTTCCGTGTACCATTTATTGCCATTCCAGCTCACCTCCCTGCAGACCATTTCTGGGTCCCTGGCTTCCCTTCTCTCACACAGGAGTGTATCAAACACAGGATTACAGTTCTTTGAAGTGGTGACATCCGTTACAGATCTAAAGTCAAGTTTACAGGACTGTCAGTAAGGGAAAAGGAACTTTGTGAGCTGAACTTTCTAAAATTAATCCACTTACAAGCTACACAGCAATAGAGGTATAAGCAGGAGATACCCACTACATCTTGAAGAAGACTTTTCCTAGTTTGCAAAATTACCTGGTTAATTAATTCAGGCATCATAATAATTGAACTAATTTAAAGCCAGAATATCCATCATGGAACAGAAATAGATCTGCTGTTTTTATCAAGGTAATTACCAGGACAATTGCCAGACCTCCTCTGAGTTTTGCTCCATGAAAGCCAAGCCAAGCCTGCTGGTTTACATACACTTTTACGTATACATATGCCCTTGTATTAATAAATGAGAGTCTTCTGAGGACAACATTCACAGTCAGAAACTTCCCTCCCAGAAGTAAGAACAGGAAAGAAAGCAAAGGCTGTGTTCTCAATCCAGGCCATGGATTTTGTATAAATGAATGGAAATCTAATTTAAAAATCTATGTCCTTTTTGTGCCTACATTCAGTGAGTTTCTAGAAATTATAATAAAGCCCCTTTATTGTCAAATAACAAAACAGTACATCGATGAGTGAAAGGTAAAGTGGTTGTACAATTTCAAGCTACTTCCAAGGAGGATGGAAGTTTGGCACATTCTCTCAGGATTTGTGAAGCTGTTCTTGCCTCTTCCAATATGACTCTTCATCCACATGAGCCTGAAGGAGTGGGGCTATTAGAGCTCCTTAACCAGCAGCCTTCTTTTACACCTAGCTGGTAAGCTGGCCTGAGACGCCTCCAATATATCTCTACTGTGAGTCACTATCCACAAAATCAGTGAGTCATTGACCACTTTAGAGAGAAATCCCACAGAGTTTTCTTCAAAGCAAGGGCCTCAAACTCAAATATCTATAGGGGCCAGGTAGGTAATGCATAACAATGAGGATGAATGAGATAATTGGAAATTATGAGCACTAGTTACTTCTGCAGTCTCTCCGTAACTCCAGCCAATCTTTGCATTGAGAGTTTATGCTTCCCATTTTGCCACATCTGTCATTTCTGATTACAGAATTCTGCTTTCTTGTCGTTTGCTGATTTGTAAATGTTTGCAAAAAATTGATTTTGAAAAACGCTATGCTAGGAGGTCAAAACACATCTGTGAGAATAATTACCAATTTGTCATGGTTTTTAGTGTCAGCTCTGCACACATAGACACACATGAGCACACACATGTGTATGTACCCGCCCCCACACAAACAACCATCAGCCTCAAACATGATAGATTCTGGGAGTTGAATTTGTCAAACTTCAATCATCCTTGGAAGTAGCTTGAAATATTCCTCTCATTCCTTTATCAATTTGTAGATATTTTCCAGTAAAAAGATTTTATTATAATTTATAGAAACTCATGGTAGTAAGAATATAGGACACACGTTTTTAAATGAGATTTTTCTTTCATTTATTAAAATATAAAATCCAATAGAGAAAATTCTATGTAAAGACTAAAAATCATACATATACCAAAAAATCTACATATTTCACCAAAAAGTGAATAATTAATGTTTTCTCATCCAAAATGTTGTTTATTCTTCATAATTGCTAGAGTCACAGAGTTTGAGTAATAGAGCCAGAAATGACACTCAGAGAGGTCATTTTCCTCACCTGTGTAAGGTAAGCAGTTACTCAGCAGCAAACAGTTGCCAGGGTGTGTCATCATAGCTCACTGCAGCCACAATCTCCTGGGCTCAAGTGATCCTCCCGCCTCAGCCTCATAAGTATCTGGAACTACAGGCATGTGCCATCAAACCCAGTTAATTTGTTTTTGATTTTAGTAGAGACAGGGTCTTACTATATTGCCCAGGCTGGTCTCAAACTGCTGAGCTCAAGCAATCCACCTGCCTTGGCCTCCCGAGGTGCTGGGATTACAGGTGTAAGCCACCACACCCAGCCCAGTTAAAGCCACCACACCCAGTCCAGTTTGTTTTTTTTGTTTTTGTTTTTGGTTTTTTTTTTTTGAGACAGTCTCGCTCTTTTCGCCCAGGCTGGAGTGCAGTGGTGCAATCCTGGCTCACTGCAACTTCTGCCTCCTGGGTTTAAGCGATTCTCCTGCCTCAGCCTCCCCAGTAGCTGGGATTACAGGTGCCCACCACCATGCCTGGCTAATTTTTGTGTTATTAGTAGAGATGGGATTTCACCATGTTGGTCAGGCTGGTCTCAAACTCCTGACCTTGTGATCCACCTGCCTTGGCCTCCAAAGTGCTGGGATTACAGACGTGAGCCACCGCACCTGGCCGGCCTAGGTATTTATTTATTTATTTAAAGGTATAGGCCAGGCGTGGTAGCTTATGCCTGTAATCCCAGCATTTTGGGAGGCCGAGGCAGGTGGATCACCTGAGGTCAGGAGTTCGAGACCAGCCTGGTCAACATGGTAAAACCCCGTCTCTACTAATAATACAAAAATTAGCCGAGCATGATGATGGGCGCCTGACATCCCAGCTACTCTGGAGGCTGAAGCAGGAGAATCTCTTGCACCCAGGAGGCGGAGGTTGCAGTGAGCCGAGATCGTGCCACTGAAAAAAAAAAAAAAGGTATAAATGAGAAAAGAGTAGGTGAGTTGGCATCCATATTATATATTATATTAAAACTTTTGTGTCATACATTTAAAAAAAAACCTGTCAAACCAAAAGAAGTTTTCAATCAAAAAAGCCATTACTGAATCAGGTTACGAAAAAGGAATGTTTAAGGTAAAACAGGGACTTCTGAGAACAGGCAAGTAGATTCTGTTCTGATGTTTAATTAGACATAAATATCTACAGAAAATTGTTCTTTAGAAAGAAAAATACATCTACTGTTCAAATACATATTTATTGTGGATTAAGAATGTGTCATGCACATACAAGAGATATTTCCTGATGTGTTTACTGTAGAGTTGGGCAGTCACTGTGCAATGATAGTATCTTGTTCCCTGTCTCACAAACAGCAGACTTTATTTTCCTCTGGAGTTTGTTGAAAGGTTTTTCAGTGTTCTGAGAATTGGGAGTCATTATGGAATGCACACTGAAAATACTTGCTTATCCAGAATAAGCTGAAAGTAAAGGGCTATTATTTCCCGTCTGAATCGTTCTAATGGGATGGGTTATCAGTTTCTTTCCTAAATGTTTATATTTAAAATGTTTTCCTTTTCCTCTCACTGAAAACTTATTTTGCTTAAGAGCAGAGTAATTGTGTTTACAAACTCCTGATGGTCCTGTATAAGCACCATGATTACAAACTCAAGGCTAGACTTCAATGCTATATGTTATATCACAAAGTAGCTGCTAAAAATCAGAGACTGTTCAGAGTGATTTGGGGAGAGGTCGTTTTGTTTCCAAATTTACCATTGTTATTATTCTATGCATATCCACAAATCAGTTGGCCTTTCCAATTGTGAAGTAGTTACTACTAAATGTATTGATGTATTTAGAGAATTGAGAACGCAACGCTACTATATGGAGGTGAGCTTTGGAATCTGAAAGACTTGGAATCATGTCCTGCTTCTGCTCCTTAGTAGCTGAATGATCTTTAGCAAATCCTATAACCTCTCTGGGCCTTTGTTTTCCTATCTTGAAAATGGCATTCAGTCTGCTCTTCAGGGTTGTTGTGAGATTAAAAGAGAAAATTACTGTAAAGCATTAAGCACAGTGGTGAAAATTTAAGAATAAATATGTTAGGACAAAAGCAGTTTCAGTTTGTCAGGATGTAAACCACAGAAACAACTTTCCAAGAGAAGTCAATAAATAACCTTCAGAGGAAATTCTTGAGTTCTTAAAGTTGGTCATTTCCATTTGCTTATAAAATAATTGTTTGTGGTTACTAGGTTCACAGAGAATATATATGAGCAGGGAGGGAAAAGAGAAGGAAGATAGGTCTGGGTAGCTGAATTAGTTCCTTAAAGAATTTGAACTCTGGTAGTAAACAAGAAGATAAGACTTGCCAGTGAAAGGCCATAAATCAGAACTGAAAGTTATACCTGCTGTAACAGAGATACAGTCAAAGAGGAATGGCACCTGGGAGGAAGAAGAGATTATTTTGCCTCTGACTTATTTTTCTTTTACAGTCATGACTCTGAAAACCGTAGCAAAGTCCATCCTATAAAATTATATTTCTCAATTCACACGATTTAGAGAATTTTAGAATTCAAATATATTTTTAAGAGTTTGTGTTTAGAACTTCTTCATTTTACAGATGAAGAAACCTGTGCCCACAAAGATGAAATCAGGTTAGAGTAAGACCAAACCATGAAGTCATTTATTATGTTCTTCCTGCTTCACATGACCCATGAATTCTCTTTCTCTGAGTCAACTGGAAATACCCTTTATACATTGCATGTCTCTTCTACCAGAAGAAAACTTGCAAATTGCAAATGACAAATCTCTACAATAGTTTAGGCTTTAGGCTTTTCCATGGCCTTTTTCCTTCTGTTCTTTTCCACTCTATTTTTTCCTCCAGAGATTTTCATTTCTACCTAGACTACATGGTTTTCTTCACCTGTTAATCTATTGCCTAATAAACAAACCCAGTTGACCCTGAGCCAATGGCTTCTTTCTTTCCTTCCTTTCTTCCTCCCTTTCTTCCTTCTGTCCTTCTTCCTTCCTTATTTCCATGTGGTTTCCTAAGACACTAGACTTAGACCTAGTATCCCTAGATTGACCAAAAGTCCCTGGTGTCCAATTGTGGAAAATGTCAGAAGGAGTTCTAAGCATAGTGGGCATCTCAGCAGGACTTGATGTAAACAGAGACCAATGAATAGCAGGACTTGCCTAGTACCTCAGTTAAAGATTCTTCACCCTTGGCCTAAAACTGAAGAAGGTGGGGAATCCCAAGAATCATTGAGATTGAAACTCCCAATAGTCTATATCAGAGTCAAAATTAAATAGAAAGAAAAAATAGAGGGGAAGGTAAGAAGGAAAAAAGGAAGAAAGGAAGGCAATATTTCTTATACACTTAAGCTGTGGGCTGACATTCATGAACACTAAGCTTTATTTACACAATGATGTAGTAATGATATTTTCTTTATTTTTTTTTTTTTTTTTTTTTTTATTTATTATTATTTTTTTTTGAGACGGAGTCTTGCTCTGTAGCCTGGGCTGGAGTGCAGTGGCCGGATCTCAGCTCACTGCAAGCTCCGCCTCCCGGGTTCACGCCATTCTCCTGCCTCAGCCTCCGGAGTAGCTGGGACTACAGGCGCCCGCCACCTCGCCCGGCTAGTTTTTTGTATTTTTAGTAGAGACGGGGTTTCACCGTGTTAGCCAGGATGGTCTCGATCTCCTGACCTCGTGATCCGCCCGTCTCGGCCTCCCTAAGTGCTGGGATTACAGGCTTGAGCCACCGCGCCCGGCCCATGATATTTTCTTTATACGTCATAAGAAAGATAGTTTTCATTCATAGCTACAGAGTAATTATTCTCAGCCCAAGTAAAAGTTTGATAGCTACCATTACTGAGCATCTGCTAGGAACTTTATCTACATTATTTAATTTTATCTCATCATCACGATTACTTTATAATCTTGGTTTTGTTATCCTTGTTTTAGAGATGAAAACAGTGGGCTCAGAAAGTTCAAGTAATTTGCCCAAGATTACACAGATAGTAAGTGGCAGAACCGGAATTAGGAACCATGTGTCAAATGCCACACCTATGCTCTGTCTCCTAATCTGCCCTGTGGCCTGAGACTGTGCACTGAGTCAAGGCACAGTGACTAAAAATCTTATCGGAAGTTGGGATATTTCAGTTTAACTCAATATTTGTTCCCATTGTTCTTCCTGCTTTCCCAAAGACTGACTTTCATGCACCTTTTATTCACATTTGTGTCTTCTATTTAGCAAATTCACTATCTAACCTTGGCCACCATCCCCTTTCAGATCTTGGCCTCCTGTCAACACTCTGCTATCATCTGACACCCGCATCTTCACACCCCTCATCCTCATCCAACCCCATCTCCTACCCTGACCATCCTGAGTCTGCTTTTGTTGTACCTGTCTGACACTGAGTTGATAGGGCCACTGTGTGACTCAAAAGAGATAGTAAGTGTCAAGGCAGCCATTCAAAGAAGATTAAGATGGCTACAGGCTGCAGAAACCAGGGAAGGTTTCTGGAGAAGGAAGCTTGATGGGAAGAGATCGTTGGATTAAGTGGAAACGAGGAAGAAGACCATTATTTTTGGAAAGAAGAGGGTAAAAAAAACTGGAAAATGAAAATGCAGACATTAAGTAGTCCACACTGGGAGAAGAAGAGAATTGATCTTGATTATAGCAGGAGATTACTTTGGAAAAGTTAGGGGTTAACTGAATGGCTGGAATTTTTTTTTTTTTTTTTTTTTTGAGAAGGAGTCTCCAACTACCACCCAGGCTGGAGTGCGATGGTGTGATCTCGGCTCAGGGCAACATCCGCCTCCCAGGGGCTTGAATGTTTTAAAGTTAAATGTATCTCAAATGTTGTATAGTATGTTTAGGAATAGAAAAGAATGAAGGCAAAAAACAAACAAACAAACAAAATAATAATTGTCACTACCAAATAGACAGGATCCAAAATGACCCCATGGATCTAAGCTACAATAACTAAGAGAATGACAATGACCACTAAAAGACACAGGAAATTCAAGAGGCAGACACTGGTTACAAACAAAGAACATGAGTTTTCATTTAGCCATGATGAGCCTGGGGTAATTTGGTAATGTTCCAGTGGAACCACCACGCAAGAAGTTAGAACTGCATGATCAGAATTGGTAAAATTGGTCTAGGTGAGATTATCCACACAAGGGCAAGCTTTAATTCCATAAAAACAGTTGAACTACCCAAAGGAATAACAAAGACAAGATTAGAATTTATCAACACAACTCTGGCTGCTTTTATAGCCACAACAATTTATGTATGTGTATGTGTGAGAGCCAAAGTTTTATGTGTTCATTTCTTGCATTTTAAGGACTCTTCAATGGCATCCTTGGCCTGAGACTCCTTGCCATAGTCCTTAACTACTACACAACTGCAACCAACCACTTTACGGGGCTTCCTCTCTCTGTCAATTTTACAGAGGCCTACCCATTCCCCTAGTTTCTTTTCTTTCTTTCTTCTTTTTTTTTTTTTTTTTTTTTTTTGAGACGGAGTCTTGCTCTGTTGCCAGGCCAGAGTGCAGTGGCACAATCTCTGCTCACTGCAACCTCTGCCTCCTGGGTTCAAGCGATTCCCCTGCCTCAGCCTCTTAAGTAGCTGGCATTATAGGCACGCACCACCATGCCCAGCTAATTTTTTGTTTTTTAGTAGAGATGGGGTTTCACCATGTTGGCCAGGATGATCTCGATCTACTGACCTCATGATCCGCCTGCCTCAGCCTCCCAAAGTGCTGGAATTACAGGTGTGAGCCACCGTACCCAGCATTCCCTAGTTTCTTATTGTCATCAGCCTTAATTAGGTTTATTTGGTATTCAGCACAAAGGGTCTCCACCAACTTGATGTGCTTAGGCTCATCACAGTTGGATGGAAGCAGACAAAAATGGGCTTGGCACTTGTCTAAGGCTTTGGCAGCTTCATGAATTCCACATGCTAGACCACCATGGATGAGGGCAGTTTTCAGCACCTCTTGTAAAGCAGTTTTGACATCCATTATACCTCCAGCAATCCACACTCATGGTGGTGGATTATGGGTGAAACTAAATCTTGAATGTACCTGAGCCTCCACCTCCATGTGACTCAGTGGCAGGGAAAGAAGCCACAATTATTTATTGATGATTTATATATTCCAGAGATCAGAGTAGATAAAATTAATGTTTTCATTTCTAGAACAGACAAGCACACCTGGTTATTTTCTTAAAAACTTAAAAAAACTATTTATTGTGGTAAAATGCACATATCATAAAATTTGCCATCTTAACCATTTTTAAGTGTACATTTCAGTGGTACAAAGTACATACAACCATCACCAACATCCATCTCCAGAAGGCAATTCATCTTGCAAAACTGAAACTCTATACCAATTAAATAACTCCCCATTCCTCCCTCACATCCCTCCAACCATAGTAACCCCATTCTACTTTTTCTTTATTTTTTTATTTTTATTTTTTTTTTTTTTTGAGTTGGAGATTCCCTCTGTCACCCAGGCTGGAATGCAGTGGTGCGATCTCAGCTCACTGCAACCTCCGCCTCGTGGGTTCAAGCGATTCTCCTGCCTCAGCCTCCCAAGGAGCTGGGACTACAGGCATGTGCCACCATGCCTGGCTGATTTTTTGTATTTTTTAGTAGAGATGTGGTCTTGCCATGTTGGCCAGGCTAGTCTTGAACTCCTGACCTCAGGTGATTCACCCACCTCAGCCTCCCAAAGTGCTGAGATTACAGGCGTGAGCCACTGCGCCCGGCCCCACAATCCAGTTTTAGAACATGTTCATCACCTCAGAAAAATACCTGTGCCAGTTTACGATCAACCCTTGCTACCATCCCCAGCCCCAGGTCATAACTGATCTGTTTACTTCTCTATGGATTTGCCTGCACTCGATCAAATTCTACAAGTTATTTTAAAACTATCTTTTTAAAAAACTAGTATTTCATAGAATTGTAGATGGAAAAGTATGTCTCATAATCTCTCATCAGTTTTTGTGTGTTTTTAACAGATCTCTGATCACAGATCCATCATTTCAGCATCATGTTTTATTTTTATTTTAATCTTTGTCAAAAGCAAATTTGAAAACTGATCTTATTGGTAAATGATACACTTAAATATGTTATTAGAATGTTAGTTATTCCTTAGAGTTGTATCTCTTATCACTGACTAATTTCCTTCTAAAATAAGGCATGACATTTCCACTAAGGCACCCAGGTGAGTTATGTGCCTGTCCTAATCAACAGCCACCTGTCATGATCTAAACAGGTTTCCAGGTTGTTTATATTCTCTGTTCCTCCCTCCCTAACCCAAGACTGAACCTCTTACTGTTCAGTGCGGATCACATGTACTCTGCACACACTACCACCTGCACTGAGTGGAATTCAGAGGCCTCAATTGAGCCTTGAATACACTGTAAGTGAATTCCTTAAGGCTTTGGCATGTGGAGGCCGACACCCATGGTTTCACACTGGGTTCCTTCCAACGCAAGGTTTAAAAAAGAACAATGTGAAAGGTAAAACACGCACACACACACACACACACAGAAGATTTAAAAAATAGCAAAGTGTTTTGTTTGGTCTTGATAAACAAATAATGTCTACCCAAGTACCTGAAACAATATAGAGACAGATTTTATCCCTGATTTTCTGAGGTGATGAGATCAAATTCTGAGCTATAGGTTTACTAAATAGGTCAACTTCAGATTAAGAGTTTTGTGTTTGGCTAGTCCACGTGACATGTATATGCTTTAGTGAGTTTCAGTTGTGGATGATGCCTTTAATAGAGTGAAACCACTTAATTTTAGGGTTAAGAGTAAGACTTGAATCATACCGTGCCAAAGCAAGATAACAATGTAGAAGGATATTATTACAGTGCAGGTTATGTTTGTGGCTTGACAATGTACCCCACACCCCTATTATCTCTGTGTGTTCAACTCAAAGGATGCTAAGTAGGGAATGAACACATTTGTCTAGAAACCAAGGAGTCTCTAGGAAAATAAAATGCTCAAACCCCAACTCGAATGAGTTTCACCATTTTAAATGGTCTTGACTGAGACCCGACTCGAATGAGTTTCACCATTTTAAATGGTCTTGACTGAGATCAGTGGACAGGGAAGGGCCCCAAGGATATGCTTCCAAAGGAGGAACCAACCCATCGTAAGAGATGGGGTCAATGAGTCAGTAGTCTGGTCTCACCATCATTACATAAATAATTCCCAGGAGAGTTCTGGACACAGAGTATAACTGAGATAAGATGGCCTAGGTTCTCCGGCACTATGGATATGCTTTGATGAGGAGCTATGCCTGTTAATATGACAAGCAATCTTATTGAGTTCCAGGATAAAATGATAGGAGCAATCGTAGCCAAGTGTTACCCTATGGGGAGATTTCTCTACCTCCCTCCCCTCCACACTGGTCCTGAGGAATTACTGCCAAACCATCGCAGTGACAGGATATCAGGAGGCTGTAAAGCCCTGTGAGTCTGGCTTCTTCAGTTTTCTCTCTGTGAGGCCCTTGGCAGCAAACTTGGCAATGTTTCCGCTCTGGACTGTCTACCAGGACTTTTTTTTTAAGAAGAGCTAAAAAAAAATTATAAAGGTTAAACATTATGACATAGGTTTTCTTTATGTTTAGGTTATAACTAAAAAGGAAATTCTACGCTTTGCAAAAGAGCAATTAACAATAGCATGAATTCTTATTCTATGCATCTTTGATGTAGCAGAGTGATCTGCAGGTGATAATGTAAATTGTATTGGAATTTTTACTGTATAGTAAAAAGTCTCCTATCCATGGAGTGAATAACTTGTTAAGAAGGAATAAAAGCTATTCTACCGCCATCCCCAAGAAAGGGCAGTGAACCAAGTCTTGTGTTTCTAAAGCCCAAGCCCTTCTTAATGGTCCTTTAAGTTTCACTATGGGAAGAAAGAACAGAGGGTACCATTTCTATTTTAGAAAGATGAAGAAGGAAAGCAATCCAGACCTTGAGGGAATTCTAGAATTCAAAAAAAGAATAGTGATTGTCCTTTCTGAGAAAGGGAGATGCCTGGATGTGCTTTGGTTTAGTGAATGACAATAGAGGGGCATGGCTGTGATGAGGGTTCTGAACTGTCAGAGAGCAAGTTGTATTATCCTTTTATGCCACTCTCCTTCAAAGTCCATGCTACTCAGCAGCAAACTGTATAAGTTGACGTGTTGCTAATCCCTGATGCCACAGGGCCAGAGGTACAATAGAAAATTTGTGACCCCAGCAGAGCCCAGACAGTGAAAGCAGCAGTGAACAGGGATTCACCAGGACCCCGAGTCACTTGAGCATGGAACCTGGCACACTATGTTGGGGTGCACAAGCCCCTAGGAGTCCAAATAACCCAAGAGAAGGGGTTGGGAGGTCAGGAGTGTGATCATGGAATTTCTTTAATTCTGCAAGCAAAGCTTAGAGTCATTTCCATTTTAATCTGAAAGTAAGAAATATGCCATGCTGTTCATCAGAGTGCAAAACACTTCCTGCTTGTTATATAGTTGTTGCTGGTTTTTTTCCTTTTTTTTTTTTTTTTTTTTTTTTTTGTTTTTTGGCTTCTAACATACTAAGCATTCATACTTATTATATAAACCATAATGTTCATAATTGGGGTTTCACAAATATATTGGCATTTTTTTTCATCAATTATTAATTCAGTCAGTATCTAATAAAGAGAAACAGACAAACTACTGGGGCCCACCTACCCTGGAGTAGGTACTTAACATAATGAAGTCAGTTAAATTCTACATTTGAGACACTAGCAGTGAGCTGTGGCAGCACAGCATAGTGAAGGCCTAACCCAGGCAGGAGCTTCCTAAAGAGGTGACATTTGACTTGAATCTTGTTGCATGGGAAAGAGTTTGCTCTTTCTTTCATATCCAGTCTTTCAGTGAAGACACCACCAGCCAATGCAAATCTCTACCAGAAGCATATCTGTGAATTCCCCTTCCCCTTAATCAGACAGGCACCATCTCGATCTCATCTTTCCTAGCTCTTCAAAATACTTTTGACCCCATTTATTTCAAGTGCCACATTAAGGTAAGAGTTTCAGCTGGGACTGGAATTTCTTACTCAAGGCAGCAACCCATTCATTGCCTTTAGTTCTTCTATCTCTTCCCAATTTCACCTACCTCCCACAGAGTTAACCAGCCAGATCTGCAGTGCTCGGCCTCTTGAGCAAAACAGAAGAATCAAACATTTGTAGGTAGAGAAAAGGATCTGATAGGAAATACTTGTGGGTCTATCGCATTCCTGGAACCCATTCATTTTACCCTTTTTTATTATGACTGCTAAACAGTCACAATTTTATTTAACCCATATTTATTTAATATTCCTGGTAGATACTTTGGGCAGTGAAAGATGAGAAAGCTGGGAGCTATTAGAGTATAGTGGCTTAGAACATAGGCTCTGAAGCCAGGTTTAGGTTTAAATTCTAGATTATCCAACCCAGAGACTCTCACGTTTCCCGCCAACCTGCTTCCTCCAAACCACAAAGAATGGGTCACTACACCACTCTTTAGGAGCTGCTACTTCTAATGAGAATGTAGCATACTTCTAACAGTGAAAAAAATAGATTAAGAACTGCTAAGATGATTTGCATAAAAGGCCCAATACATGCCTGGCACATTGTAAGTATAAACAAATGACTGCTTTAGGTAAAGGAAATATAAATAGAAAATGTGGGTGTGTAGCTGCTTTTTCCTGTCTGGGATTTACTGGTTGGTATGAGTGTCATACACACGTTATACTAGTTAAACACATTTAAGACTCACATCTTCTTCATCCTTATGCAAAAACACTTTACTACAATACCAGTTAATGATTTATCATTTATAAAACTGTTCTGTCTTGTACATCTCAAAAAGTTAATTTTCCTCTATTTTTTCATTCTAGATTCCCCCAAGCTATTAATTTTCAATATGAAGCTGCCGTAAATTAAACTTTTTCTTAAAGAAGAAATAAACTTCTTTAGTCATGAGAACAGAGCTCAGTCCACATCAGAGGCAGTTATTGTGAATTCCTCCCTAAATTATTCAAACTGAGCATATGTCCAATTCGAACTGGTTTCACTCAAAAATGAAATCCTTACAGGACAGTAGAGAGTAAACATGAGAAGTATACCCCTGCTATTTTTTACCTCCCCTACAAATTGTTTCCATCCATGTCTGAAGTGCCAGTCTGTTTTCATGAATTTTAATTAAAGCTGGCACCAGATTGCTGCTGGGGATAAGGGTTGGACTGGGAGGGAATGGAGGCATTTTGACATCTGCCGAACTCCGGAGAAGCTGTGAGGTTTGCACTTGAGATTGGCTTCCTGAATGCAGGAGGAAGCTAGTGAGAGACCAGACTTTCTGGCCAGTCTAGTAGCAGACATCGACCTCTGAGGTTTTCTCAATGGACAAATACAAAAGGCATAACGTTTGCAGTATGCTAAAATTGACGGAGAAAAAGGAGAACTACTAGAATCAGATATGAACTTGATCTAATGAAGAAATCCTATGACGTAATGAAGAAGAATTGAAGAGAGCTTTGGCCAATGCCAGTGGTACTGTTAGATACTATGGTTGTTCCCAGACAGGAAAAATCTTGAAAGGATGTGACCTTTGAGACGTGAAATTATGTATCTCTTTTGGCCAGAAAAGATATAGAGGAGGCATCTCATTTAGCACAACTTCTAGTATGAAAGCAGGCTCTTTGCATCTCGACAAATACCAAATACATTTACATTGTTGGGGCAGAATAGAATTTTTTCTTAAAAGAATTCACTTCTTGCTCTGACATAAAGTAAACAAAGTCAATATCATTAACATCAATCCTCCTTCGACACCAGGAAAACTGTGCCCTCTCCAAACATACCGAGCATCTGCAAAGTGCACCCATTATATGTGTAAGAATCAATAACAATCAATGAGATCTGTAAGCATACAATGATTTCCCCAGAACAAAAGCAAATAGACAGTAGCAAGGGTGTTAATTAGCTAGATGATCATGGAAAGTACTGCACAAAGCAAATTTAGTCAATAATAGCTTTAGTATTTAAATAGCCAGAAATAAGGATAAACAATATGAATGTGGAAAAAGTAAATGTACAAGCAAGCTTGTGCCAGTATGAAATACGCACGGCTACAGAGGTGCGTGTAGAGGAGTAATGGTGATTTGTGTCACTCTGCCCAGGACTTCGGCAGATCAAGGGGAGTTCAGTCAAAGGAAAGGTCAGGCAGCAATAAATCCAAGATAGCCCAGTAGGAAGGTTGAATCCATACATCATTGTCTAAATCAGTGGCTTCTAAATTTTTTGACCTATCCACTTTTAAGTAAAACAAAATTTAAGCGTACGCTTTTAATTTATATATATACACATATATACACACACATATATACACACATACTATACATAGTATATACATGTGTGTACTATTAGATGATAGTATATGCATGTACTATTAGACTGGCATATAATATAGATAAAAATATACAAATAGACAATTTTTAAGTTTTTATTTCAGGTTTGAGGATACATATAAAGGCTTGTTACATATATAAACACGTGCCATGGGGGTTTGTTGTACACATTATTTCATCACCCAGATATTAAGTCCAGTACCCAGCAATTGTCTTTTCTGCTCCTTTCCTTCCTCCCACCCTCCCTCTCAAGTAGACCCCAGTGTCTGTTGTTTCCTTCTTTGTGTTCTTGAGTTTTTATCACTTAGCTCCCATTTATAAGTGAGAACATACGGCGTTTGGTTTTCTGTTCCAAAATAGACATTTTTAAAGGAGGAAGTCAAGATCACCTAGTGGTTTGTTTTACTTCTATCTTATTAATTTACAAAGACATCTTTCTCTTTTCACTTTTAAAAATCATGAAGACTGCTAAAATGTGTAAACAGTGTGATTTAATTACTTAATTATGTTTTAAAATCTTTGTGATTCACTCTGGCATTATGTTTATTATTTCTGGACTTAATGTTAATGATTGTCATAACAAAAAATTAATTCTTAATGATACAAGGATGTGATTTAAAAAAAAAAAAGGACCTCATTATCTTGCCTACGAAATCATGGTACTTATTTTTTAATGTAATCCTCCAATTATGCAAAAGTTTTTGTTTAAAGTCGACATAGTATTCAAGTAGGGTGAGGTCTACAATGATAGAGGAAATAAATCCATATTTCATAATTCTCTTGATCATTTCAAATTTCATTAGAATGTATACATTCATCTTTTACCTCTTTGGCTGCTGAAGAACTAGTTCCATAGGATTAAGGGAACTTTCAACTCTGCCACTTTTTTTCATTATCAAGCAGTGCATTTACTATTATCTTCAATGTTAGACACTTTTGCAGGAATCTTTTATATCCATTTGTCTATTCTGTGAAGTCAGTAATGAAATCCCTAAATCCACTTAACTAGGTACATGCAAACTTCAGTATGTGTTAACACAACAAAATCAAGCAAGAGAGAACTCTATAGCCAATTCTTTGGGGTTGGGTTCACAGACTACTGCCAATCTGTGTATTAAATATTAGTAAAGCTTAATTCTTCTCTCTACATATTAATGTAAAACCATAAATTATAATACTTTTCTCCACACATCAATGAATGGTCTTCTTCACACCCTGGTGAGCATGTCCTCCACGTGAAATGGATGTCTCTCCATAAAAAGTCTGTCTTCTCTCTCCCTGCAGAGTAGGTGAATGCATGTTTTATGGCCCATGGAGTAGTTCTGGGAGTGGGGTTACAGGTTAATAATTACTTAACATTTCCCATGACTTTGGATTCTGAATTAATTTCCTTTGTGGAGAGTCCAACCAAGAAATATCATCATTCATTCATTCCATAGATAATGTGCATGGCTGTGTTTCAATAAAACTTTATGTATGAAAATAGGTAGTCAGAAGGATTTGACTTGTGAGCCAGAGTTTGCCGATTCCTCATCTAGACAATTGGTTTACTTCCCCTATCTGATTTGACTATGGTGATATGGGCCTATGAAATTTTACTTATCTGACTTTTGAGTCATACTGTTTTCTTCTATTTGAATAAGTAAGAAAATTTGGAAAAGCTAGTCCATTTATTGGTGCATATTTTTATAGTTTACTTTTTCAGACACTCACTTTACTTTCTGTCCCCAGATGCACTGACCAAATGAGTTAATCCCTTATTTCTTTTTCTTTTTCTTTTTCTTTTTTGAGACAGAGTTTCACTCTTGTTGCCCAGTCTAGAGTGCAATGGCACGTTCTCGGCTCACCACAACCTCTGCCTCCCGAGTTCAAGCAATTCTCCCTCAGTCTCCTGAGTAACTGGGATTACAGGCATGCACCACATGCCCGGTTAATTTCGTATTTTTAGTAGAAATGGGTTTTCTCCATGTTGATCAGGCTGGTCTCGAGCTCCTGACCTCAGGTGATCCACCTGCCTTGGCCTCCCAAAGTGCTGGGATTACAGGAATGAGCCTCTGCCCCTAGCCTAGTCCTTTATTCCTTACAAAATTAATTTGACATAGAGTCAAAGGAATGACTTAAAGACATAATTCGGCCTGTGAAAGAACAAAAGTCTCCTTGACCAATATCTTCTGGCTGGAAACTTCAAGATGAATCTTGTTTGTTTTTGTAGGTGATAACATGTATGTCAAACACTACAGGGGCAGGAGAAGCAGAATATGGCTTTCAGAAAGAGAGTTAACTTCACCTGTAATAGGTAAAAATCTACCTAGTAATGACTACAGTGTGCTACTGGCACACTGTATTGTTCCCTTGTCAGTGTGTTCTAAGATACAGTCTACCTCAATACTTATCCAGTGGTTCTCAAACTTCAGTGCTTACAGGCTTTACTTTGGACGTAAGTTAAAATGCTGATTGTCTGTAGGTTTCCTGGGATTGGGATTCAGGGATCTGTCACCAAACACTTCCGGGGATTCTGATGGGGCCAGCCAAAAGACCACATACTTACTGAAAAGAACAAAGTAAATTTTCTGAGTTCAAAATCTCCGCTGTAAGGCAGGACTGAAGATTAATGAAAATATGTCTGAAGCTCCTAAATCAGAACTTGGCAGATAGTAACACGTTCATTAGATCTAAATGATTTTATAATTAATATTATTGTATAATTATTATGTTATATATAAAGAGAACTATATATTGCATCCTATGAAAACTGGACTCATTTAAATTGCAATTAGGTAAAAAGGAGAAGGGAGGGAGTTAATAAATCTTCAATACCAAAAATAAATGCACTATGAGAGGGTCAGAAACTGCAAGAGTTAAAATGAAAGGTCATAAACTGCTGAATCATTAGGTAATCATTAAACCAAACTAGAGACAAGTAATGAAAGAAAGGGGGAAAACTCCTTAATAGCTATTTGCCCACACGTCACAAAATTGAAGCAAAGATATGTTTATTATCTGGATCATCTGGGTCTTATTCACAGTTCTCTGATTCTCTTTGCCTGAGTAAACCTCTGAATCTGAGGCTATAAAATTGAGAAAGTAATGGGACTTAGGGAAAGGGGAGATTTTCTAACTGTGATTGAAATCAGAGAGCCATTTCAGTCTAACAAGATCATTGCTCGTCTCAATAAATCCCCAGAGATTGATGGTTTTGCCGTTTGCTAAGCCCCTGGCAAGGAATGTCTTGAACTGTTTTCAGGCCAGGCCTGAAATGCATTCACTTGTTCATTCCTTCATTCAATCAATATTTAATGACGTGCCAAGTACTGTTCTAAGCACTTGGGATGCATAAGTGAACAAAACAGATAAAGATCCCTGCCCTCACAGAAATTACAAAGAAAGGCAGATAAGAAAAAAATAAACATAATTAATAAATAAGCTATATAATATAAAAAGAAAAGGAGCAGAGTATAGGAGAATGTGGGGGTGTAAGTTGTGGTCAAGGTAGCCCTCCATGGGAAAGTGAGATTTTAGCAAAGACCTGAAAGGGTGAGGGAGCAGAAGCCAGACAAGCAGCTGTGGGCAATGGAGACTTCTGGCAAAAAGAACAACCAAGGTCACAGGACCAGAGAGTGCAGGACTTATATTTATTCTTATTCTTATTATTTTTACATAAAGAGAGCTATATACAGTCTCACTGTCATCCAGGCTGGAGTGCAGTGGTGCAATCTAGGCTCACTGCACCTCTGCCTCCTGGGTTCAAGCGATTCTCCTGTCTCAGCCTCCCAAGTAGCTGGGATTACAGGTGTGTGCCACCATGCTCGGCTAATTTTTGTATTTTTAGTAGAGATGAGGTTTCACTGTGTTGGTCAGGCTGGTCTCGAACTGCTGACCTCAGGTGATTTGCCTGCCTCAGCCTTCCAGAGTGCTGGGATTACAGGCGTGAGCCAGGACTTATTTTTAAAGAATATTAAGAAGGCCAGGCACAGTGGCTCACACCTATAATCCCAGCGCTTTGGGAGACTGAGGTGGGTGAGGTCAGGAGTTAGAGACCAACCTGGCCAACATGGTAAAACCCCATCTCTACTAAAAATACAAAAAATTAGCCGAGCATGGTGGCAGGCACCTGTAATCCCAGCTACATGGGAGGCTGAGGCAGGAGAATCACTTGAACCCGGGAGACGGAAGTTGCGGTGAGCCAAGAGGGTGCAACTGCACTCCAGCCTGGGCAACAGAGCAAGACTCCGTCTCAAAAAAAAAAAAAAAAGTATTAAGGAGACTAGTGCGGCTGGAGGAGAGTGAATAATAAGAAATGACAGCAGAGAAGTAACTCAGGGCCCCAGATCATTGTAGAGCCTTGCAGGCCATTCACTGTAAGAACTTTGGTTTTTACTCTGAGTGAAATGAGAAGACTTTGTATGGTTTTGAGTACAGGAGTGACATGGCTACTTTAGTCTCCAATTAGTTGAATCTTGCTGCTGTGTGGAGAGTAAGGTATAGAAGAACAAGTGTAGATCAAGCCTGCAGTAATCAGGCTGCATAGCTTATTGACCTCAGCAACAGTGCTTTACACATAGGGGCACTTGGGAGCTCCACTCCAAATACTGATCTCTGCCTGTGCTTGATCCCTGACCCTTAACTGAAGGTTCTGCTTGCTGCTCAGTTTTGACCTCTGGCCACCGTGAAATCTAATTACGTGGTCTCAGCCATCCTGTTGTTCTCTCAAGTTTGCATAAGCTACTCTCAAAAGGCGCACAAAGTTCACTCTTTTTTATCCAGCAAATTCCAGAGCCCATCACTGTATTAAAAATCAATTGGAAAGTAGAAGCACTTGAAACCTTCTTTAAGAGATAAGAATAAGTATCATATCATATTTTTAGTTTCTACAATATGCCAGATGCTGCACTTTATGTATATTAACAGTTAATCCTCTTAACTCCGAGAGCTAGTATTATTATGGTAATGTCTCAATGCTAGAAACCGTATCTTGAAGATACAAAGTAATTTGTAAGAACAGAAGGCAAGATTCAAACCCAGAAAATGATACTACTACCCTATAATATGCAATCAGCTTTGAAATATTTATACCTTAAATGCTTGGTTTTAAAAAAACTGTTTTGCACACTATTCATTAGTATATTATATCCTGTTAAAACTATATTAAGAGAACAAAGGAAATGTTAGCCTGGCCCTGATTTCAGTATGACAAATTAAATTCCCTGTAATCAAATACAATCAGGATTGGCAGTTAGTTGGTTAATCCAAAAAAAAGTTTATGTGAGAAAAGTACGGAAATTTTACACGTATAGCTGAATAATATATTTTGGCATCAATTATTTCTATCTGCATTCGTTCATCAATCTTTTGTTGTAGAACACTTTCTTACAGTTTGATTGGAGTTCTTTCTCGCATAAAAGCGTCATCTTTGATCTCCAGTTTCAGTTTCTTTAAAGTGGAATAAGAAAATAAGGTCAACTGTGAAGAAATATAAAAATAGACTTCTCTAGATATTTATCAGTATTTTCTAGCTTTTTATGATGTCTTCTTCACACCTGATTATATTACATGCTTATAGACTCATCCAAAGCATTAGTTTCTCATAGAAACAGCTCTTTTTTTTTCTCACACTTATATTACTTTGGCTTTTACACTATTTAACAAATTATGTAATTTCAATAATAAATATAACTGAGATAAACAGATTTGGGAACAAACTCAGCTGACTCCTGGTAGACACAAAACTCAACCAATAGGGGAAGGAATGGATGAATGTACTAGAATAATCATCTGGCTGCTAGCTTTCTGCAAAAAGCATTGTCAAAGTTTTACAGAGAGAATGGAGAGCATGGGTTACCCGAGTGGATTGGTTAAATGGATGTTGATTAACTGAGCATCTATGGTATAGATTATTGGATGCCAAGTAATGAATCTTATTTGGAATTGCACGACATAGGAACTGGAAGGAACAATAACAAAAATAGCTAGTATAACCCAATCATTTAACAAATGAGAAAATGTAGACCCCGAGAGTTAGAATACCTTCCCAAGATTACTTCATTAGTAAGGAAAGGAACAGATTTCATGCTCTCTGTTCAATGTTCCTTCCTACACTGGCGAATTCCATTCTGCCACTACTGGATAAAGTGACTTGAAGTACCAAATTTTCTCTTTTCCCTTGCCTGTTTTCAAGCGCAGTGCAAAGAAGAATTTCTCTCATCTGAGACTAACATTTTTATTACCTAAATTAAAAAATTAGAAACGTTTTACTTTGAAGTTTTCATGCAAAAAAAAAGACTAGCTTGTTTTTCATTTCAATGTTAGCTTTATATAAGTCTCTTCCAAAAAATGAAAACTCAGAACTAATTTTTTTCTATATACATGGCCCATTAAATTCATAGGGACTCACATTTGGGCATTGGTCAGAAACTAGAAAATAGCTTGAGAGAAAAAAAATGACTGAAATACTATAAAGACCGAAAAAATAAACAAGAAACCAAACTTGCAGCTGACTTTTCCGGATATTTTGCCAAGATAACTAAGGTCATTGGTAACCACTCTATTCTCATGTAACACCAACAAAAATATCTACCATAGAAATAGATCAGAAATTGTAATATTTACTTTGCAAAAAGTACAAGGCTTGTGTGCGTGTACTCATGTATATTTATAAAAATGGGTCACAATATAATGCAATAAAAGTTTAAAAATGGAACTGGAGAATTAGAACCAGATTCCATATTCTCCTATTGGTTTATTTTTCTTATCTATTTTCTTTCTACTGGAAACATATCTACTAAAAAATTAATTTGGCATCAGTAATGCGTACAAGTATTAACTCCACTTTCAACTTGGGCCTCAGCCTTCTGACAATAATGAAATACTTTTTTTTTTGAGAGGGAGTCTAGCTCTGTCGCCAAGTTGGAGTGCAGTAGTGTGATCACGGCTCACTGCAACCTCCACCTCCCAGGTTCAAGCGATTATCCTGTCTCAGCCTCCCAAGTGGCTGGGACTACAGGCACGCACCACCACACCCAGCAAATTTTTGTATTTTTAGTAGAGACAGGGTTTCACTATGTTGGCCAGGATGGTCTCGATCTATTGACCTCATAATTACCCACTTCGGCCTCCTAAAGTGCTGGGATTACAGGCATGAGCCAACTTTCCTGGCCAATAATGAACTACTTTTAAGCCCTACATTTCAAAATTACTCCCACAAAAGAGGAGTGGTGGGTGCCTAACATCCCCTGAGGAGGAGCATCACTGCTCCCTTCTTGCTGGAAATCCTCACCCCACCCCAGAAGGATCAGACTGGTACTGCCTTGGGGGTCACTTGGGTAATTGATCTACATGAACTTGTAAATATTTACTCCAAAATTTCCATATATTCCATTGGTTTATTTTCAAACCTTTTTGATTTTGTTCCCTCACATATATTTTTCCTTCATTTTGTCATTAAATATTGGGATCCCACAGAGTTCCAGACCTGACCCATTGTTCTTCCTCATCACCTATTCTACATGATTTCATTCCCTCTCGGAATTTTTGCTATCACTTGCTAGGGGTTCACAAATCCAGCACAGCCTCTCACCAGTAAATGAGAGTCATGTCAAATTCCCACAAAACAGCTCCAGATTTTTACCATTCAATTTGGATTTTTATCAAGTGTGTAATTACAGAGTCTTAAGACAATGCAGCCACGCGTGGTAGCTCACACTTTTAATCCCAGCCCTTTGGGAGGCCAAGGCGTGTGGATCACCTGAGGTCGGGAGTTCGAGACCAGCCTGGCCAACATAGTGAAACCCCGTCTCTACTAAAAATAGAAAACTTAGTCAGGCGTGGTGGCAGTTGCCTGTAATGCCAGCTACTCAGGAGCCTGAGGCAGGAGAATCGCTTGAACCCAGGAGGCAGACGTCGCAGTGAGTCGAGATCGTGCCATTGCACTTCAGCCTGGGCTACAGAGCAAGACTCTGGCAAAAAGAAAAAGACAGTGCAGTCTTACTTAAATTAAAAATTCACTATTCTTCATAATAGCACACTAACAAATTAATTAATAGCTTTTCCTGGTCGCTACACAACCACCACCACCACCACTACCACCAGCCCTGGCTCTATTATACTTTGTTTTTTCTCCTAAGCCTCTTTGCAGATTTATAGTCACAATCTCACATGTTGAAATTCCTAATTTGGGAAATATTGTCAACATACAACTCCACAAAGGCACCACAGATTACATGTGCTTTAGGAATACAAAAACAAAAACCAAGAAAAAAAAATTCAAAACAAGAAAAACATGCAAGAACCAATACTGAGTATCCAAGTGCATAGTCTCATTTGACTTCACGTGTTTATTTGCATCTTTATTTCCCAGAACTAAGAAATGAGGAAGGGGAGTGGGGAGCAAAAACACTTCTCTGAGAAAAAGTTCCAGAAATAAAACTATAGGTAGGAGATCGGGTAGGAAAAGAGGTGAAAAAAGTGCTGCATTTTCCACTTACACTAATTAAATCTAATCACAGCTGCCAACTAACTGTTGCATTGTGGGTATATAAAGTCAGCTTAAAGGCTTCATTCCTGATTAAATCAGTACAAGCAGTCCTAATGGCACTAATGATAAAGCAAGCCCCATTAGACTGTTAAAATATAACAGGGATCCACTTTCACAGGTCGTTGTATTTCTGTGTAGCAAGAGCCTGCCACTCTGCAAGTGCATCAGTAATCATTCTCTCTTTCTTGATCTTTGCTACTTTCCCCAGGGCTTGCAGTAAACTTGAGGTAGAACAATGAAGTCTTTCATGTGGAAGAAAAGAAAAAGAAAAGAAAAAACCCTCTGAAGGCAATGGTCTCTCTTTCCTTTTCTACATCACTGTGAACATACTAAAAGAAACAAAAGGAAAGGATCAACCCCCTTTCCAGTGGTCAAAAGGTATTTCAGAAATAAAGGAAGAATCCTTGAGAATGGCTTTGTGTCTGTCTGTCTTCCAATTGACTGTCACCGATGGTATGTGTTAAACCTTTTCAATGTCAGGAATCCAAGCCCAGAAAAACAACCAAAGCACAGGCTCAGGCTGTCTTCTACAAAGCAACGAATGACATTTTGCTAGGATGACCAAGGCCCCTTGGCATTATAGAGATTTCTATAAGAAAAAATGCTGGCACCATGGAGCTGTTTGAATGTTTAGACAGACAAATATAGACCAACCTCCTAAACTTGATTTTTTTGTTTACAAAATAATTTAATGAGATGAATAGTGAGATCTTGAAACTTCCATTTAACTTCAGAGTCAAGAAAGAAGCCAAGGAAAATAGAGAGTTTGGAAGATTAGAGCCTACATTATGTCTAGATCTCAACTATTTCCTGTTCTTCAGTAGAAAGCAAAAGAAAAACCAGAATGTTTAGAAGTAGAACCAGTACTCCATAAGATCTAATCAGTGCATTGTTGGTAATCCACAAACTACTCAAGAGGCAAAGGACTCAGGAGTCGCTGCTTCTGCTTTTTTTTTTTTTTTAATAGATTGTTAACAGTAGACCTTTTAGTCCAATATGTCCCGCCTTAATATAGTGTTAAAAATTATTTCAAAATAATGTTCCTTTATATTTGTATAATACTTTACAAACTAAAAGGAAGGTGCCTAACAGGATTTATTCTTCATAAACTCGCTTTATCCTGACTTCAACACAGGTAGGTATTGTCTCCACTATTAGTAAGCCAGTGTATATAAATGAGTAGTCAGAGCATTGGAGAAGCTAAGAGGATTAGACAAGAGTCTTATACTCTGGAAGTAATAGAGCCCAGAAATGAAACCTATTTGTTCAACCTGCTTTATGTTACCACATGAACAAATTATATTTAAATAACATAGAAAGCTACATTTTATAAGAGGCAGGTAGACAGTTTTAATCCTGTTTAACTCATCATATACCAAAGCAAAAGCATTTGTCTAAGGACATGCAGCCTCATAATCAACATTAGCCAAACACATTTAGAATGGAGGACCAATGCTGCATGAACGTGTACTCACTGATGAAGTTAATTATTAACATCTTCATCTGTTAAAACAGAACCATATTGGCACAGGCAGGGACCCCAGCTGAACCCCTCTCTTCTAATACTCCAAGTGGTAACAGCTAATATCAATTTTAATATTGCTGATTTACATGTCATAATCAATGCCTCTGGCTGCGCTTCCCTGGAGGCTTATTTAGAAGTGAAAACAAAGGTACTATTTAGAAAGATTCTCTATGTTCTTAATTTAGTTGGAAAAGCAGAAAGTCACAAGAGAGACAGTTACATTTGGGTCATGGTGCATAATATCTTTAGTATACTATGAGTGTTCAATCAATCTTAAGGCACAACATAATGAAGATTTTCTGATTTCTATATATTTTAACTAATATTTATTGAGTAGTTGGTATCCAGAATGCATTTTAAGACTATGAAAATGGGCTGGGCATGGTGACTCATGCCTGTAATCCCAGCACTTTGAGAGACTGAGGCAGATGGATCACCTGAGGTCAGGAGTTCGAGACCAGTCTAACCAATATGGTGAAACTCAGTCTCTACTAAAAATACAAAAATTAGTTGGGCATGGTGGCAGGCACCTGTAGTCCCAGCTGCTCGGGAGGCTGAGGCGGGAGAATCGCTTGAATCTGGGAGGCAGAGTTTGCAGTGAGCCGAGATCGTGCCACTGCACTCCAACCTGGGTAGAGTGAGACTCCATCTAAAAAACAAACCAAAAAAAAAAAGAAAACCAAAAAGACTGCGAAAATAAATAATATGACTAGATCTGGCATATAAATATCTATGTCTATATACCAGCTACATACATACATATATATATATGTATACCTTAATAAGACCCACCCATACCTTCAGAGATTCCAATATAAAGATGTGTGTGTGTGTGTATATATATATATATATCTTCTTCCTCCCAAAGTCATTAAAATTATATCAAGGAGATAAAAATTTGTAAACTGGATTTGGAAAAAGATGGGCAGTGGGTTCGATGGAAGAATCTAACTTTGCTCCCACCAGAAACCTCTATAAAATCACTGTAAAGGGACAGATAAACAGACAGATATAGATATGCTTTTAAACACATATACCCAAAAATAAATGAAGATAATATAACAGCACAAAATTTGGGAAGTCATGAAAGCAGTCATATGATTGTTTACTAAAGAGCCCTGCAGACCCAAAAAGAAAATGAGGAAAGCTGAAAACCAACCTAACCTTCACTTCGAAATCACCAAAAGTCTCAGAAATCAGCAGTATCAGATACCTCTGGAATGGGAGATTAAGGGGGATGGGGAACCAAAATAAGAAAAATTGGCTGGAAGATTTAAGAAAAGCAATTGGAAGCTGGGGATGGTGGCTCACACCGCCAATTCCAGTGCTTTGGGAGGCTGAAGCAGGAGGGTTGCTTAAGCTCAGGATTTTGAGATCAGTCTGGGCAACATAGCGAGATCCCATCTCTATAAAAATAAAGTAATAAATGAAATAAAACTAAAAAACAATCCCTCTCCCTAGACTCTATTCATGCTACTGAGTCAATTCCCTTTCAACACAATTGCATAAGACTAGAAAGTTTAAACAGAGACTCAACTGAGAGGGAACCCACGCCATAATTGAGGGTGTGAGTGCCAGCCCGAAAATGTGTGAGTTACCAGATTCCTAGCAGACATAAGATTAGAAGATATCTCTAGAGAATCAGCAGAAGTGGAAAGATTTGATGTAATATTAGGAGTTCCCCCAATAGTCGCCCAGCCAAATTGTCCTACAAGGAAACTCAGCCTTAACAAGACCCACCCATACCCTCGAAAATTCCAATCAGAAATTGGATTTCCACACCCTGAATCACAGACAGTCAGACAAAGAGTACCAGAATCTGATGAAAATTTCTAACGTGGAACACATAGGCAAGAAAAAACTAAATAAAACACTTAGAGAAAAGTGACTAAACAGAGAGAAGTCTTCACAAAAATTCTCATTAACATCCCCAGAGAGAGGATTTTCATTTGTACAGATTGCTAGCTACTAAGTAGCATTTATGAAAAAAGAATAAGATGGTATAAAATATAATACATTCAGAGAGCAAAACAATTATAAGATTGAGGGATCCCAGGATGAATGTGGAATGTGACAAAATAATCTATTATAAATGTGTGAAACAACCTCACTGAAAGAAGGGGTGGGATACTGACTGAAATTATATTGGAAATGTATGGAGTCTGCAAGACCTTTTTTTTTTCTTTTTTTTTCTGAGATGGAGTCTCACTCTGTTGCCCAGGCTGTAGTGCAGTGGTGCGATCTCAGCTCACTGCAACCTCTGCCTCCTGGGTTCCAGCGATTTTCCTGCTTCAGCCTCCCAAGTAGCTGGGATTACAGGAACACACCATCACACTTGGCTAATTTTTGTATTTTTTAGTAGAGACGGGGTTTCACCATATTGGCCAGACGGATCTCGAACTCCTGACCTTGTGATCTGCCCACTTCGGCCTCCCACAGTGCTGGGATTACAGGGGAGAACCACCGCGCCCAGCCTGGAGTCTGTAAGACTAAAGGTAAAAGAAATTACACAAGCACTGAACTCTAGTTGATAAAGTTATTCTCATGAGGGCACCAGTTAACAATTTCGATATCATGATACATGTATATTGGAAATGAACAATCAAATAAGTGGATGTGGGATGCTATGAGCCAGGATTCTCACTTTTGGAGTGTGAGTTTACATAAAAGAAAAAGAAGCAGCTAGAATAATTTGTGTAATATATTAGAGCTGAAAACATCCATCTGAACTCATGTTTTGCTTAATATCGATACCAATGTTACATACACAAATATTAAGAGATATATGTATATATGAGTTGGTGTGTACACATCTATTGCTTGCTCTGCCAGCTGAGAGGCTCTAGATGCAACAATATTCTGCTAGCAACAAACACATCTAGTGCTCAGATCTTGGTTTCTAATACAATTTCCTAGTAAAAGGAACTAGGTCTTCTTGGAGAAATGTCTGATTCTAGGATTGGGAAAGGAAACATACAAGGTAAGACCAAAGTATTTTATAGTGCCAGAAAGTAAAAAATAATGTTCCCAAATAAATAAATAAATAAACCCATAATGTTGAAGGTATTCAAAAAGGTCAAAGGAGCCAACTTAAAAAACCCCTAATGGTCAAAGCTAGAATAATTCCAGCAACAAAATAAATAAAGTAGTATTAGATTATAACCCAGAGTATAAAATAAATATTTATGAATACATACTGTTATAAATAAATAATTGAATAAATAAATAAGGGAGAGAAAAGAGAAAAATCTCCCATGCAGGAGAATTTCAAATAATTTATATGGATAAAGAGGTAGAGCATAACTCCCCACCTAAGTATGAGTGGGGAAGGGAAGTGCCACACACTTTTAAATGACCAGATATCACGAGAACTCACGGTCACCAAGTCACCACCAAGCCATGAAGAATCTGCCCTCATGACCCAAACACCTCCCACCAGGCCCCATCTCCAGTATTGGGGGTTACCACTAAACATGAGATTTGGGTGGGGACAAATACCCAAACTATATCACATACTGTTATGCAAATTTAGATAATGACACCAGAATAATTAAAATCCCAAGCTGTTAAGAATTAGACATAATTTTCTCCATGTGGGGAGGAATGAGGCAGCTGCTTATTTTTCCTTATTTGAAATCTTTAACTAACAAGGGTGTATATTACTTTTAAAAAGATAAAAGTGGCCAGGTGCAGTGGCTCACACCTGTAATCCCGGCACTTTGGGAGGCCAAGGCAGGTGGATCACCTGATGTTGGGAGTTCGAGGTCAGCCTGACCAACAAGGAGAAACCCCATTTCTACTAACAATACAAAATAAGCCAAGTGTGGTGGCGGCTGCCTGTAATCCCAGCTACTTAGAAGGCTGACGCAGGAGAATTGCTTGAACCTGGGAGGCAGAGGTTGCAGTGAGTCATGATTGTGCCACTGCACTCCAGTCTGGATGACAGAGCGAGACTCTATCTAAAAAGAAATAAATAAAAGGATAAAAGTTGGCTGGGTACAGTGGCTTAAGCCTGTAATCCCAGCACTTTGGGAGGCCAAGGCGGGTGAATTCCCTGAGATCGGGAGTTTGAGACCAGCCTGGCCAACATGGTAAAACCCCATCTCTACTAAAAATACAAAAATGAGCCAGGCGTGGTGGCAGACGCCTGTAATCCCAACTACTCAGACGGCTGAGGCAGGAGAATTGCTTCAACCCGGCAGTCAGAGGTTGCAGTGAGCCAAGATTACGCCATTGCACTCCAGCCTGGGTGACAGAGTGAGACTCTGCCTCAAAAAAAAAAAAAAGATAAAAGTTATCTTTTAATGACTAAGATGCCATTGCGGTCATGAGGAATCTTGCACTCTGTACAGAAAACTGATTATATAAGGGGAATGAAAGGAGAGAAAGAAGTAGGGAGGTGACAAAATCTTTATTGAATGTCTACTTGGTGTTATGCATTTTGCTGGATAAATTACATATATTATCTCATTTAATCCTTCTACTGTTCCAATGACTTCCCCCATTTTACTCTGAACAATGAACGCTTGAAAAGATTAGCTAATTTATTTAAGATCACAAAACTTCTCCATATCAGAGGAAGGAATCAAACCCAGGTCTATCAAAGTCTTAATTTATGTACTTCCTCATATAGAAGGCAGTCATCTAAGTACTAAAGATATTTAGTACTAAAGTACTAAGTACTAAAGATATTTGGATATCAGTAAGATTTTTAAGATCTTACACGCTGTCTTGATCAACACGCTGTCTTGCTAGACAAAGTTCTAGTAAAGGACAGGGTTACCTTACAGATCTAGGACACAGCAGGATAAGTCAAGCTTCAACCCGTTGGTGAGACCTTCTCTAGAGAAGCAGACCGCTGAGGGACAGTTTTTGATGTCTGTGTCCTATCTAACACATTCAAAACTCTTAACAGCTGGAGAGATGAATGATTCATCTAAACCCATCCCAGGAGTCCTGAAATCTTTCCCTTTGTTGCAGTGAGACACATTAACTGGAGGAGAGATGGCCTCCTGCAAATCTCCATCACAGTCAACCCTCCCATCTTCTTGTTCCACTTCCCTGTCACTCACCTATGAGATTTGGAGATAAGCTAATTTGGTCACAATATTCCTCAGCTGGTCCCTTTTAGAGAAATCTTTTTAGGTATTTTGGTCACCAACTTATTCCCTTCCTTGGAGTAATTTTTGTTAAACTCTCACCACCCTCTTAACTTTAAATTCCTCTTCCTCTTTTCCTCCTCCTCCTCCCTTTCTTTCCTCTTCCTATTTCTCTTTCTCTTCCTTTTCTCTCTTTCTCTCAGTTGATAACTGTGCCTACCACATCTCCAGGAAACATAAAACATTAATTTTATACCCTAAAATCCAATCAACCTCCATACACATCCATTCTTCCTTTCCTCCCGTGTCAGAAGAAGAGGAGCCCTTCTTCTAGGCAAAGCTAATTCTGCTGCTTTTGTCCTTATCCTGTTTACTCCTGCTTGTCCTGGAGTCTGTGCCATCTTTTATTATCTCTCCTCTGCCTTTTCACTCCTCCTTCTCCATGAGCATCTTTCCCTTACTATAAAACATAACTAACCTGCTCCCACTGGTGAATATCTTTTCTTTCTTCTCAATTCCACTTTCTTTCCCAGGCGTTTGTGGAGCATGTGCTATGTACCAGACACTGTGCTGGGTGATGAGAATACTTTGGGAAATGAAACATCCAAACCCTGCCCTCAGGGAGCTTACAGTCTAGTGAGAGAGCAGATGATAAGTAGGCATATAAATATAAATGTATAAATTTCCACAAATAGGGCACAGTGTTAGAGAGTAAAGGGGGAGTCCTCTAAGTTAGGGTAGCCAGAAAAAAGCTCTTATCATTCCATCACTTCCATTACTGGAGTTCAGACTGTTATCTCTCACCGGGGTTCTAATGAACTCTTAACTGGATTCTCTGCTTACAAATTCCCTTTTCTGGTCCTTTTCACATATTACTACCATAATTCAGTGTCTAAAGCAGATCCAAACTTGTCATTCCTCTATTTATGCCTTCAGTAGTTTCTCAATACCTGCAAGCCCAGATACTTGAGCCCAACATTTTAAAACACCTAGATGAGTAAAGAGACTAGAGATTGCTCTATAAACAGGGACCGGTGCTGTGAGCAATGTTTGGTGCTGATGTTAATCTCCAGAACTCCCTTGGGCTTGTTATTTTTGACAGCCATTCTCTATTTTTATTTGTCTTCTTTAACAAAACAAAACCAAATGAAGAATGAAGAGCATTCAGTGGAAGACTTAGAGCAATCGCATTCTCTCCTACGACTACTAAGTAGTTCTAAGAAACAGGTTAGGCTGTGGAACCTGCAAAGTGGAGAAGAAAGTGGCTGAAACTCTGGAGAAAGAAAGGGCCACACAGTTGACTGCTGCAGGAGACCAAATTTGACATTCTTCTTTAAAATGCTATTAGGAAAACTGGTCAACTCAAACAAAAAGAAACTAAATTTAGTGAATTTCTCATTTGGTGAAATGGGCTTTTGTGAATTGACCATTGAGTGAGTTTTTTCAAGAGTCTAGGGGAATTTGACATTCTGACTATTTGACAGATTCCACCAGGGGGAAGTGAGTTATATGAGTCAAGGTTAATGGTATGGGCAGAGGAGCTTCTGCCCCACTTCCTTTTTAGTAGCTGAGAGCATATTGTGTCTCTTGTTGCCTCTGTGTCAGTCTGTGGTTAGCAAAGCGTGGGTCTAAACTTCACATTCCCAATCTACCCCAAAAGAGAACGTGGAGGGCCTTAATTGAGGGCCTGATTAGGAGCTTGATAGAAGATGTCTTGACAAAGAAGATGAGATGACCTGTTAGTGGTGAGCCAGAGATGGTTCGCTGGGTCAGAGCCCTGCCTATTAAATTATAAGAAAATTTGCAAGCCAGTTGTTAAACACAGCAATAATTAAAAACAAAGATATTTCAACTTACATTTAAATTAATTCTATTAAAAATAAAGACAAGAAATATTCAAAATTGTCGCTCCATATTTATTAGACTACATTTTACATATTATCTATGTTCTTGAGCTTATATGCATCTATTCTATCTGTAAGACAGATCTTTTTCCAACTTCACATTTGGTGACACCACATTGGTACCTTGAAATGCCAAGGCAGGAATGTTTACACCAAAGAAGTTTGCAAATACCACAAATCAGGGCTCAACTGACTCAGAACCAACTGCTAATCATACTGGGGTCTACATTGCAGGGCAGACTTCCTGTTCAAAGAGCCAGGAGAGGCTGGCACGGTGACTCATGCCTGTAATCTCAGCACTTTGAGAGGCCAACTGGGGTGGATCACTTGAGGTCAGGAGTTCGAGACCAGCCTGGTCAACATGGTGAAACCCCATCTCTATTAAAAATACAAAAAAAAATTAGCCTGGCATGGTGGCACATTACTGTAATCCCAGCTACTCAGGAGGCTGAGGCACGAAAATCACTTGAACCCAGAAGGCGGAGGTCAAAGTAAATGGCACCACTGCACTCCAGCCTGGGTGATGAAGTGAGACTCTGTCTCAGAAAAGAAAAAAAAAAAAAAGAGCAAGGAAAGTCACACTGGACCTCTGCAGCACTAACAAGGTAAGGTCATGTCAGCAAGGATAAGAATGGTCCATGTATTACACCAGTTACAGGCTTCAGTTCAGATACCAGCAGAACACCCCAAAATTGCACCAGTCCCTCCCAGTGGTCATGAGTCCAGGGAGCAGCCCAGACTAGCTATGACACATCAGAAACCAACAATGTCAAAAGGATGCCAAGAACTCCCAATCTCCTCTGTTCTGCTAAAGTCGCTTAAGCCTCACATTCAGATGTCATCTTGAAGAGAAACAGAGTGAGCAGAAACCTGAAAGACTGAGCACTTTATCCAAAAGAGATAAAAAAATTTACCTAAAGACATGATTTTCTTTATAAAATGGAATAAAATTCTGGTGAGACTGAAACTGTACTTGTCACCCTTTGAGATGGGGTGGTTGAGTGAGGATGATCTTTGCTGAAAACAGACCAAGTATAAAAAAAAAGGAGTCACACTTTGTTGTCGTTGCGTATTTGAGAACAATGTAACTAACTTTACACTTCTGCTACAGTGGTGATTTTGAACTTTTTTTTCTTTCTGACTCTAGACAAAGAGATATTGAACTTTTATTAAGGGATAAGTACTATTAGTATCTTCCATGTGCAGATAAAGAAATCAAGCCTCAGAAAATCTCTGTGACTTATATAAGATGACCCAACCAGGAAGAGGATGAGTCGGGTCTCGAAAGGAATGTTGGTATGACTGCAAGGGTTCTGCCCTGGTTTTACTGCTTGTTGTTGACTCTTTTCAGGCCTTTTGTAGTTCCTTTTGGCTGTATAGGTACTTCTCCAAGAACTGAGACAAACCAGGAGAGAGCATCCTCAGGGAAGCATCTGGAACAGATAACCTGGGGACAAGTCAAGTCAGGAAGGCTATTACTTTAGAAACTGACCATGAATACTTTAGTATCTAGGACAAGAAACGAAATGTCACTAGAAAGGAAGTTGAACTCAGAAGCTAAGTGCACAAATCATGAAGAAGGTAAATGGGCCACAGGGCTGGCAGCTAATAGAGTTAAGAGACTGGGGCAATGATTGAGGTGTGGAGCAGAGAGGTTGGAATGTGAAGAACTAAATCCAGGAATCCTGAGCAAGCGTTCCTTTCACACGGGGCCCAGCTCATCTTGCCAGAGCAGCAGTAGCCTCATAAAGGAGCCAAACGAGGCATGAAAACAACCTCTTTCCAAAGTGCGATTATTACTCACTCACTCCCTCCCACTGCCCTGCATGCCCCAAAACTGCTATCTCCATCTGACTCTTAGTTGTCTTGAAAAATAAGTATTTTCATTAGTTTATCGAAGTAATTTATGCAGGTAATTTTAGAAATTCAAATATAGAAAGACTTAAAAGAAAAGCAGAAGTCACCTGTCCCAATCTACTCCCTTTTCAATCCAACTCTTCACACTTTGCATTCGACTTCTGTAAATTTCCAAATGCCCCATGCACTCCCATGGCTCACACAGAACTGCACACGCCAGAACCTGCCCCAGTATTTCTTTTCTGGTTTTATTATCCCAAAGAGACAGAGAGGAGTCCAGCACAAAAGTCCCAAAATATACAGCCTTGGTGAATACAAATAGATTGAGAGCCAGAGTAAGCACGGGAGGGAAGCAAAGGTGTCCACCCAGGACCCTTTTGTTTCACTGATTTCCATGGGCGGATGGATGGTTTCTCGCCATTGTCTGGGATGTATTGTATACTTTGCCAGCTCAAGGGAATGAGTCAGCTTCTTGCTCCTCCTTTACTTCCCATCTGCTGATAATGCAGCTCTCTACAACCTGTTGATCTCCATTAATAGTAAGAAGGCCATCAAACACAATTTGAGTTCAAAAACACATTTTTCCGTTTTGGTAGCAGAACTTTCTTCTGAGGTCTAGTGTTGCAGTGGCTCAAGTTTTCCTTTGTCTGCCATCCTAAAGGACATCATTCTTGTATTCATTCATTCAGCAAACATTTGCTAAGCATCCACTCTGGGTCAGGCATGTGATCAGCACACCGGACACAGTTTAAGTCCACAGTCTGTGCCCTTATGCCGGAATGGCCTAGGAAGAAAGTCAGATGAAAAGGCCACCACAAGTCGGTTTGATGAAAGCTCTCACAGATAAGTTTCCACGGAAGCATTAGGATGGGCACTGCACTCCTGATTGAGTAAGGGACAGCCTTCTGGAATGGGGATATCGAGGTGAGTTTTGAAGGCCAGCTATGAGCTAGGGTCTCTGCAGAGTATCTGGGGGCACTGAGTGTGGCCAGAACAATCTTTCTCTGATCACAGCCCCAAAACTGCTGAGATATTCACAACACCTGGCCAACAACTGTCAATTTTCTGGGTTAACATCCTAAATCTTGACTTTTTAGACAACGGCACCTGAATCCCAGCAGATACTGGCTGTTATTAGCCATTTCCCCAATTTGAGAACTCTATCCTTGGGCCCAGGTCTCTGCAGAGCTAAACAAAGCACCTTGTTCCAGCAGCCAGACCTCCCCTGCTCTTTGGGTCTGCCTGGACTTCTGGTCCAGCTTTGCTGCTTCCTGAGACCCAGCTCCAATATTTGTCACCCAGACACTTTCTTCCTCTCAGAAGGGTCTGACCTCTCCAAGGCCCTGAAAGAGGAAGTAAATGCTTCTCACAGCTATGTCCCCACTGTTTCAAGAAATTATACGAAGGATAGAGGAAGACACATGGAAGTCTCCAGAACCTTAGCCATTCCAGAAATTTTACTTCAGTGTTTCATACCTTTATCTAAACACTTTGGTAGCTATTAAACTGAGATTTGTCCTAGGAAAGTAATATTTGGAGCAAATAAATTGCAAAAAAAAATTAAAATAAAAAAATAAAGGTTTTATTTTGGTGGAAGGAAAGCAATAACAATAACACTGAGGAATAGAGAAGTGGAACCGGACCGGGTGTGGTGGCTCACACCTGTAATTCCAGCACTTTGGGAGGCCAAGGTCATTGAATCAGGAGGTCAAGAGATTGAGACCATCCTGGCCTACACAGTGAACTCCTATCTCTACTAAAAATACAAAAATTAGCCAGGCATGGTGACGGGTACCTGTAGTACCAGCTACTCGGGAAGCTGAGGCAGGAGAATCGCTTGAATCTGGGAGGTGGAGGTTGCAGTGAACCGAGATCGTGCCATTGCATTCCGGCCTGTATGACAGAGCAAGACGCTGTCAGAAGAAGGAGAAGGAGAAGGAGAAGGAGAAGGAGAAGGAGAAGGAGAGGAAGAGGAAGAGGAAGAAGAAAAAGAAGGGAAAGAAAGAAAGAAAGAAAAAGAAAGAAAGGAAGGAAGGAAGGAAGGAAGGAAGGAAGGAAGGAAGGAAGGAAGGAAGGAAGGAAGGAAGGAAGGAAGGAAGGAAGGAAGGAAAAAATGAAACCATTGAAGAGAGGAGACAATTCAGGTCTAAAGGGCTGAGAGGTTGAAATTTCACAAGTTTGCTTAGGATTAGACCTGTCTGAAAGATGTGGAGAGAGAGAAACAAGGTAGGAAAAGAAGCAGCGGAAGAGGGAATAATAAGGGCACTATTAGAAGGAATGACTGAGCTAGGGCAGAGGCATAAGCAAGTAGGAGGAAATAAAATGCTAAAACTAGAATCATGTAGATGGACAATTTTATAGGAAACATATGTTAAAATAAGTACTGAAAACAGGCAAAGAAGACAAGATAGCAAAGCTTGAGTGATACCATACTTGGTTCTTAGAGAATCATTTTGTCTTCACCTGATCGCAGAAAAGTCCAGCCAAAGACTCATCAAATGTGCTGTTTCTTGTTGTCATCTATGTGCAACTTCTAGCTCATTACATCCCCAACATGGCTTCCCCTGTAGGGAACACACTTATACCTGGGGCAAGAGTCGCTCCTCAACTTGTGACGTGCAGGGCAGGTTGAGTTCTGCTAAATTTCAAAGCTAAAATTAAATTTCTTCTGCCCACTTTTGTAAATTCCTTCTGAGTTACTTCTCTACCCCTCCCTGACTCATTTTCTAAGAGTAAATAGTCAAATGAACAAAGAGTCCAATTATTTTTCCATGAATAGGAGAAAGGAATTATAGCAACTCCAAGAAATCATTAGTCAAAATTAATGCATAGCATGAAAAATATTACACACACGCACAGGTACACACACTTACATTCACACATGCCACCTCCAAGAGCCTCTGTCTTCACTAACAATCTACTAAAAAGGCCAATCAAATTTTAGCCTAGATGAGGACACATACTTTCAATTTGTCTATTTGGTACACATGGATGGCTTTTTTCTGCATATTTTTTCAATAGAGTGCCCAACAGGGAATTATAGCTTAGTATTTTAGAGATCAACCCACTGGGTTGGGGTGGGAAAATGGTCTGTTCAAATTTTTCACCCACTATTGAGAAGTGGATCTTTCCAATGAAGAAAAAAATGTCAAAGAGGGAATTTTCTACCCATGTCTCTCTCTTGATAAAACCAGAGAAGAAAGGATTACCGCGCACTAGGCGTTTAGAGTAAAGCTGGTGGGAACACACAAAAGGAATTTCGTGAAGCACTACTGGGGACTGCTTACAGACCTCAATCGTAAGTAGTACATTTAGAAAACCATGTTACCCTGAAAACATTATTTATTTTTCTCTATGAGCTTTGGAAAGTATTGATTTGGAAATACGGATTTCTTTGCCTACTGAGTCTTTTGGAAACATGTTCTGGTTATTTTTATGAGCCCAGCCTGTCTTCCTGGCTTTATATGGAAATTAATTTCTTTTGGCAACATATCCACTTCTTGATCTAAGGCATATATGAGGTTTAACTACATCTCTTCAGAGCTTTGCAAATACTCATACTGAGTCTTTCTGGAAAAGGAAGAACTTTAACCCCATCAAAGGGAGTCTGGTCAAGAAGGATTGTGGGTCACTCTAGCAAAAAATAGGATTCGTTGGTACAAGAGGGAGCTAGTTAAGCAAGAGCATGTTAGGGTAAGCATTAAGGAAGAACTTTTTTTTGACAAATGCAATGTCTAACAAATTCTAAAACTGGCTATCAAGGAATATCTGTAATAGCAAACACTTGAAAGAATTACCCATGTTACACCACCATTTCTTTTAAATTGTTTAAGCAGTAAGAGGTTTATAATGCTGAAAACTCTTAACTACACTAGGGGGGAAAAGCTACACTCACAAATCACTTCTATCATGCAGGTTTATTACAAAGTTACATAAGAATGTCGGCCCAGGAGATCTCGCCTTTGCACTCCAGCATGGGCGACAGAGTGAGACTCCCTCTCAAAAAAAAAAAAAAAAAAAAAAAAAAAAAAAAAAAAAAAGTTATCTGCTAGGCGCAGTGGCTCACACCTCGAATCCCAGCACTTTGGGAGGTCAAGATGGGTGGATTGCCTGACCTCAAGAGTTCGAGTCCAGCCTGGCCAACCTAGTAAAACCCCATCTCTACTAAAAATACAAAAACTTAGACAGACATGGTGGCACATGTAGTACCAGCTACTCAAGAGGCTGAGGAATGAAAATCACTTGAACTCGGGAAGCGGAGGTTGCAGTGAGCTGAGGTCATGCCACTGCACTCCAGCCTGGGTGACAGAGTGAGACTCTATCTCCAAAAAAATAAAAATAAATTAAAAAGTAAAATGTTGCGGGGGCGGAGCTCGGCGGAGACCGGGAAGGGTTCGCTGTGACTCCCGCTCCTCGAGTTGGGGACTCCGTTGGACGCTGCTAGGCAGACAGCGAGTACCCAGGGCGGGTGACCGCGGTGTCCCTGGGCCTAACCATGTCTCTAACCATGCTCAACTGCGGTTAGAGACGACATGAGTGCCGCGGGGCTGCTGGCCCCGGCCTCGGCCCAGGCTGGAGCGCCGCCAGCCCCCGAGTACTACCCAGAGGAGGACAAAGAGCTGGAGAGTGCCGAGGACGAGCGCAGCTGTCCGGGCCGCGAGTCGGACGAAGACACTGAGGATAGTGAAACTGACCTGGCAAAGTATGATGAAGAAGACTATGTAGAAATGAAGGAACAGATGTATCAGGACAAACTGGCTTCTCTCAAGAGGCAGTTGCAACAACCACAAGAAGGTACATTACAGGAATATCAGAAAAGAATGAAAAAACTAGATCAGCGGTACAAAGAGAGGATACGGAATGCAGAACTCTTCCTCCAAGCTGGAAACTGAACAAGTGGAACGAAATTACATTAAAGAAAAGGAGGCAGCAGTGAAAGAATTTAAAGACAAGAAGGTTGAGCTGAAAGAGAACCTGATTGCTGAGCTAGAAGAAAAGAAGAAAATGATCGAAAACGAAAAACTGACAATGAACTGACTGGAGATTCTATGGAGGTGAAACCTATCATGACCAGAAAGTTGCAGAGGCGAACAAATGATTCCGTCCCTATCCCAAACAAGAGGAGGAAACCTGCTCCAGCCCAGCTAAACTATTTGTTAACGGATGAACAGATCATGGAGGATCTGAGAACATTAAATAAGCTTAAGTCACCCAAGAGACCAGCATCTCCATCCTCTCCTGAGCACCTGCCTGTGACACCCGTGGAATCTTCCAGCCCAGAGGTTTGAAGCTCCGATAGAAGATGGCAAACTGTGCTATGACAAAAGATGGTACCACAAAAGCCAGGCCATCTATCTGGAATCAAAGGACAACCAGAAACTGAGCTGCATGATCAGTTCTGTAGGAGCCAGTGAGATCTGGGTGAGGAAGACAAGTGACAGCATCCAGATGAGGATCTACCTGGGCCAGCTTCAGCCCGGGCTCTTCATGATCTGCCAATGCTCAGCTGCTTGACTTTCTGCAGTGCTCTTCTCTTGATCCTTTTTCTGGAGTGGATTTTATTTTTGTTTTGTTTTGTTTTCTTCTTAATAGAAAAATGTTAACTTACTGGAAATAGCTACTCAGCCTTGGAAATGGAGAGCACTGTCATGGATTCCTTAAGGCACTTTTGTGGCCGGCCACTTGGAACTTTCTCAGTCTTTTCTGCCTCAACTTCTTCCAGACATCAGTTACCATGTGACTGTTTTACTTTCAGGAGTATTGGGGGTTTGATTTACTTTCCTTTTATCTCTTTATTTTTTGCTTATACTTGTTTTTGAAAACCTCCTCTGAGTTTGAAGGGACAGCTGTTTTTATTAATTATCTTTAGGTCTCTTTACCATGGAGAAGAACAGGAAGGGATACACTCTCCAGTGCATTTTCATGTTTTGAATCTGATTAGTGGATCAGGTGGCTACTTTGCCTGTTGAGCCCCATTCACTATTTCCCCAGAAGCTTGGGGCAGAGGTCCCAGCAGGAGATGAATTCTCCTGGCTCTCAGCCTTCTGGGAGAAATAAATGCTTTGTGTAACATCTGGCGCCCGCCATCCATTCCACTGGCTGAGCGATGGAAAACCTTGCCTGGGAGACTCTGTGCACTGAAGCAAATGGGTTTGGGGAGGGGACATTTCATATTTATAATGTGTTGAAGGTACTATATTTTAAATATTATTTAATGCAGGTGATTTATTCAAACATTTGTTGTAGCTTAAAAAAAAAAAAAGTAAAATGTTAGTTTTAGGCCAGGTGCTGTGGCTTACGCCTACAACCCCAGCACTTGGGGAGACCCGGGCAGGCCGATCTCCAGAGGTCAAGAGTTCGAGACCAGTCTGGCCAACATGGCAAAATCCTGTCTCTACTAAAAATACAAAAACTAGCCAGTGGTGTCTCACACCTGTAATTCCAGCTACTTGGGAGGCTGAGGCACGAGAATCGCTTAAATCCGGAGGCAGAGGTTGCAGTGAGCCAAGATTGTGCCATTGCATTCCAGCCTGGGCAACAGAGCAAGACTCCATCTCAAAAAAAAAAAAAAAGAAAGAAAGAAAGAAAAAAGAATGTGAGCTCAAATAAGAAATTCCTCATCAGCCACACTCCTCCTCAGGGTCTTAGGTGTTCCAATGTTGGGCTGCAGGCTTCTAGGAGCTTCAGAGGAATAACTCAACACTCAAGACTGCAACTCAAGCTTGAATGACCCATATTCTTCTATTTGACTAACATCTTTAACTTCCAGAAGAAAGAACTTGGGTGAATTTTCTATCATTCAGTATGCTGTAACCTTGATATGTAGAAATCAAAGAAAAGCAAAAGCAAAGAATCTTGCTGTAACAAACCACCTTTCTCCATAAACAGACTCCTCAGTTAAATCGACTGTATCTAGGACAGCAGGGTTTGTTTGATTAAGAAACAATGCCATGTGAATTACTGGATTCTGCAGGAAAGAGCTGGTTGGGGTCACTTTTCTTAAAAGACTTCTTTGCCACAAAAATATCCAGGATATAAATAAGATTGAAAAAGGAAAAGGAAAGATATATGCAATACATGTTGCAGAGTATTAATATCTCCAATATTAAAAATATTTAATAAATAAGAAAAAAATATTGCAATAGAAAAAACGAAGAAATGATATTTGTCTTTTTGAGGGTGGGCTACCCAGCATATGAATGGTCATCTAATGCAGGCAAGTATTGGTAGAAAGTAAGCCCCCATTTTCTACTACAGAAGCCAAAGGGGCCAGAGAATCCCGCACTTATCCATTGACTATCCTGTCAGACATCTGACATGGACTCAGTCAGTCACGTGCCTCCACCTGGGACTCTGAGTCTTAAGGAATGATGAAAAGACAGCGGAGCAAGTGAGAATTTATTTACAGTAGTGTTGAGCGTTCCAAGACAGCAGTGGTTGGTTGTAGATAGGATACCAACGACAACATATTAACTGTCCTGTCTTGTGATATTACATGTACTGCATTTCCCACTGCCTAGCACTCTTTTACCAAGCCTGGTTCTCCAACTTTCTCATTGATTCTCTAAGCTCTCCCATATCCTTCCAGCAAAATCTGTTTCTGCCTAGGTTAACTGTAGTTGGCTTTGTTGCTTGTAACTAAGAGCCCTGACAGAGAAAATGACTGACAGTTCTCAAAGGAAGCAACATTTGTGGATAACAAAAGCAGAGAAAGATGTCAAATCCCATAAATAATCGAGAAATAGTAAGTAGAGAATAGGATATGCCTCATCTCTATGTTAGCGAAGATTAAAAGAATTGTTAGAATCCAGTGTTGGCAAGAGTATATGTAGGGAAACATGCACTCTTAATGAACTGGTTTGTTGTTGTTGTTGTTGTTGTTGTTGTTGTTTTGTTTTGTTTTTTGAGATGGGGTTTCGCTCTTTTTGCCCAGGCTAGAGTGCAATGGTGCGATCTCGGCTCACTGCAACCTCCGCCTCCCGGATTCAAGTGATTCTCCTGCCTCAGCCTCCAGAGTAGCTGGGACTATAGGCCCCCACCACCATGCCTGGCTAATGTTTTTTGTATTTATAGTAGAGACGGGGTTTCACCATGTTGGCCAGGCTGGTCTCGAACTCCTGACCTCAGGTGATTCACTTGTCTCAGCCTCCCAAAGTGTTAATAAACTGTTAACAGGAATGTAAGTTGATGCAACTTTTCCGGGGGGAGATTGGAAATGTATACCAATATTTTAAATGTGTACACCCTTTGATCAGCAATTTTTCAACTAGCATTTATCTTAGAGAGATAATTAGTCAAGGTAGAGCAGCAGTCTTGATATGACAGCAATGTTTATAATTTAAAAATGGAAACAATTTAAACAGACATCAGTAGAGAGATTGTTATGATAGACCTTTACAAAAGAATATGATTCAGCACTAAAAAGGCAATTTAAAAGGTTTTATGTATATTTAATGAGAAACATCTGCACAGCATGGAAGAGAAGTAAAGCTTTCAGAAGAATAAGTGTTGCATAATTTCATATTTTAAATGTGGAAGGCAGAATTCTAAGATGGCCCCATGATCTCTGTTCTCTGTTATACTTGTAATTATGTTGCATTACTAGAAAGTGGATATTACAATGTAATTAAGATTACTAACTAGTTGACTTTGAGTTCATCACAAGGGAGATTATCAGGTGAGCCTGACCTAAACCCATGAGCCCTTAGTAGCAGACTTCAGAGCAAAAGGGAATATCAGAAATTCAAAATGCAAAAAGGACTCAATATGCCTTACTGACTTGAAAATGGAGGGATGGAAGGGACCACATGGAAAGGATCTGATCTGAAGAACTGACAGTGACCCCCAGCCAACAAGAATATTCAGCCTATAACCACAAAATAATTAACAACCTCAAAGAGGCAGGAGGTGGATTCTTCCCCAAAGCATCCAAATAAGAACCTGGCTAACACCTTGATTTCAGCCCTGTGAGACTCTAAGCAGAGGACCCAACTGAGTCGGTGGACTTTTGATAATTTCTTATACAGCAATAGAAAGCTATAAACTGAATATATATATATAAAATAAACACATATATTATATATACACATATATATAATATATATACACACACACACATATATTTCAGTTATTGCTTCCTCAGCAATGAAATTGGAAGGGTGATATTTACATTATTTTTTATATCACTGTGGATTGCTTGCTTCTTCTTCACAAATATAATTAGAAAAATATCAGGCCAGGTGCGGTGGCTCATGCCTGTAATCCCAGCACTTTGGGAGGCCAAGGTAGGCAGATCACTTGAGGTCAGGAGTTCAGGACCAGCCTGGCCAACATGGTAAAACCCTGTATCTACTAAAAATACACAGATTAGCTGGGCGTGGTGGCACATGCCTGTGATCCCAGCTACTCAGTTGACTAAGGCACAAGAATCTCTTGAACCCGGAGGAGGTTGCAGTGAGCCAAGTTTGCGCCACTGCACTCCAGCCTGGGTGACAGAGCAAGACCCTGCCTCAAAAAAAAAAAAAAAAGAAAAAAAAAAAAACAGAGAAAAATATATTTTAATATTTCAAAAAAATGGAAGCCATGTAATATGCCTGGAAGCCACTTGAGCGTCTATGGATTTCTCCTGTAGCCTACAGAGGAGAGAAGCCTTCCTTCTCCAACATCTGAGGCTGGGAAAGTGGGGTATTAGGCCCACTGGGTTTTGGTGGTGGCAGTGGTGGTTTTTCATGCCAGCTTGTAGACATGTCAATTCTCAGGCCTCTCCCACACTTACTGGATCAGAATCTGAATTTTAATGGAATCCTCAGGTGATTTGGGTACATATCAAAGTTTGAAAAGTGTCACTTTACTTGTCATGTAATTCTTACCTTCATCTTAGAAGAAGGTGCTACATCATTGCCATTTTACAGGTGAATAATTCAAGTCTGGGACAGGAGAATTTGCCCAAGGTTAGTGACGCATAGTCTGATTCCATGAGCTGAGCCAGTCTGCTTCACTGCTTCTCATAGCAGATGTCTGATTTATGACAGTGGAGTGTAACTAGAATTCCATAGACCTCCCTGCTTCCCTTAGCCATGCCATCCTGGTGTAGGGATGGCCTGAATGGTGTTTCCAAATTATAAAGAAAAGATGGGGAAAAATCGGACAGGTGCAGTGGCTCACACCTGTAATCCCAGCACTTTGGGAAACCAAGGCGGGCGGATCACCTGAGGTCAGGAGTTCACGACCAGCCTGACCAACATGGAGAAACCCCATCTCTACTAAAAATACAAAATTAGCCAGGCCTGGTGGCGCATGCCTGTAGTCCCAGCTACTCGAGAGGCTGAGGCAGCAGAATCACTTGAACCCAGGAGGTGGAGGTTGCGGTGAGCCAAGATCGCGCCATTGCACTCCAGCCTGGGCAACAAGAGCAAAAATTCTGTCTCAAAAAAAAAAAAAAAGAATGGGAAAAAATAACATTTTTAAGCTGTGGGAGTACTGAGCCAAAATAGATTTAGAACAAGTCCTTGTAATATCTTCTTATTTCTTTTTTCTCTTACTATGTATTATTACCAAGTGTCGTTTTCTATGTTAGTATTAACTTAAATATCTATATGCATAGTTCTTCTCTTCTTATTAATAGTCTTGCCCAAAAAGAGATATTGAATGTGAATGAGAACCTCCATATTCAGTGAAATGCACTTGGTGCACATTCAATCTGTAACTAAGGTCCAGGGTAGATAAAAAGTATTTGATTCAAGTAGCTAGTTCAAGCTGATAATATTTTAGATATTTGATTATTTATGATACCTCATACTTGCGTATCACCTTACAGGTTGGTTTTTACATATATTATGTACCATAATCCTGAAAATAACTCTGATGGTAGATATTATTATTCTAGTCTGATAAATAGGACACTGAGGCTTGGTTAGTACGTGGTAAAACTGGGGCTCGACCTGTGCTTGGAACACATTTATCTAGATGTATATTACCATAAGAAATTACCTCCAATGATTACATGTTAAAGTTCAGTCTCATGGAGGTAGACAAATCTGAAATACTAATTTCTGAATTTTAACAATATGTAAGGAAATATGCATTTATTTTAAATCATATAGGAGTAATATGCCCCCGGTAGAGACTTAATATGTTCCCTACACTTCTTTTTATATTATTAATTTGCATAACTAATTCTTTTTTCATAGATTATGTGGCAAAATGGCATTTGTGAAAGCAGCTGGCGTATGGCAGAAATTGAATAAAAATTATTAAAAATAAAAGTTCCAGTCCAGCACTTGTCTAATCCATCACAAATTCTATTTCTGAAATGAAATACAGTGAAATCCTTTTTGACATTACTTCAGAGAAAAAGACCTACTCTGTACTAACTGGGCTAACAGTCTTCAGATCAACTACTTGTAGTTATGGTTTTTTTGTGTGCAGTGCATGATGTACAATATAGATACAAATGAATGACATGAACAATGATCATCTACCATATTTTTGTTCCTTCTGTTAAATACCAGTATCTTATCAAACCTCAGCAAAGGGCCAGGCACGGTGGCTCACACCTGTAATTCCAGCACTTTGGGAAGCCGAGGCTGGCGAATCACCTGAGGTCAGGAGTTTGAGACCAGTATGGCCAACATGGTGAAACCCCATCTCTACTAAAAATATTTTTTAAAAATTAGCTGAGTGTGGTGGCCCACACCTGTAGTCCCAGCTACTTGGGGGGCTGAGGCATGAGAATCACTTGAACCCAGGAGGCAGAGGTTGCAGTGAGCCAAAATTGTGCCACTGCACACCAGCCTGGGTGACAGAGTGAGACTCTGTCTCAAAAACAAAAAAAAAGGTCTACAACAACAAAAAAATGAAAAACAGAACACCAGAATTACTTGCCCCAAAATGATTACTTCTGTTATCATCATATGTCCCCAGTTTTTTCAGCATGCAGGGTTCTGAGTTAAATGTGTTCCTCAGCAAGCAATATAGTTTTATAGCAAATTTGTTATATGCATAAGATGGAGACTCAAGCAGCAAGTATTTTCTGTTTTCTTTAGAAAAAAATATTTCTCAAACTGGAATTGCTGAAAATTCTGAGCTCTTCTTTTTCTTAGAAGGAAAAAAAAAAATAAGGATAAATGTTGCATTTCTATTGAAGTAGAAATAATGAGGTTAAGTATCTTTTTCGGTCCAGGTGTTCAGGCTCTTGTCCTCCTTCTCCAGGAGGTGGTTCTCTCCTGGAGAAATATGCATGGACAATGGAAAGAGCATGCCTTTCTTTTTCTAGCTGATAGAGGGTAAGTGGCGAAAAGAAAAAATCCATTTGATCTTCTGAAGAGTTGTTGATAACAACTACTCTTCTTGACTTGCAAATTTCAAAGGTTTCCAGTGTTTACTTTAAGGCAAGGCCCTATTTATCTATCCTAATAAGGTAGCCATCAAAAAAAAAAAAAAAAGGACAGAGGACATTGACCAGTCCAGACAAGTCATAAGAACAAACAATCTGCCAAGAGCTTACTATGGGCCAGGCTTTATAAATGCCAATAAAAATAATAAAATAAAACAACAACTAGCATCGGCTGAGCACTTACCATGAGCTAGTCCTTATTCTGAGTGTTTTACATGTATTACATGCATTAACTTACTTAATTCTCACAGCAACTTTACAAAATAGGAACTGTCATTATCCGCATTTAACATAGCAACCAGAAACTCAGGGAGGTCTAGAAACCTGCCCAAGATTACACTGCCAGTAAGTGGCAGGGGCGGGACTTGAATCCAGGCAGACTGGGTCCAGAGTCTGTGCTCATAACCTCTGTACCATCATCTCACTTAACCCTCACAATGTGCACCATGATTGATGGAATCCCATTTTTATCTCCATTTTTTAAAAACCAGACTATGTCTTGGAGAGATAAAGTGTCCTCTGTAAGACCACGCAGCTGGTAAGTGTGAGAAACTGGAGCTTAATCCCAGGCCGAATTGACACAAAACTTTGGTTCATTAACAACTTGACAATTCTGTCACTGAGTTTAAAAATTAAAATGTTATGATCTACCGCCACGTTAGGTAATCTGTGCGTAGTACTTACAAAGAATGTTACAGGGGAAAAAAATATCTGAAAGTTATTGCTGGTTACTAGTAGACTAGTAACTATAACTACCACTGGGCTTCTTCAGAGATCTAGTAAAGTAAATGTATGATAGAAGGAAATGTTTTTCACTTAGAAGCAATGTCTGGCACTCCTGAAGATGGTCATTTATTCCAGACTCTAATGTTCTCAGCCTGTATCAGAAATTTCAGGGTTGAGGATGAAGAGGGAGATGGGATGTAGAAAAAAATAGCACCACTGAAACAAAGCCAGGTATTACAAATAGAAGCGGATTATATCTGGGTTTCTGTAGAAAGGCCAACAGATTCAATAGTACTCCAGGGTAGCTCACACCTGTAATCCCAGCACATTGGGAGGCCAAGGTAGGCAGATTACCTGAGCTCAGGAGTTCAAGACCAGTCTGGGCAACATGGCAAGACCCTGTCTCTACTAAAAATACAAAAATTAGCCAGGAGTGGTGGTGCACACCAGCAATCCCAGCTACTTGGTTGACTGAGGCACGAGAATTGCTTGAATCCAGGAGGCTGAGGTTGTGGTGAGCTGAGATTGTGCCACTGCACTCCAGCCTGGATGACAGACCAAGACCCTGTCACGGAGGGAAAAAAAAAAAAATCAATAATACTCCAAAAAACTTGCTTGAGATAAAAGAGAACTAGACAGGGTTAAAAAAATAGAAAAAAATGATGGGAAAAAATTCACCATGAATAATTAAATTATGGGTGATTTTCTCTCTTTATTTTCTAATACTTTTCTAAATTTTCTAGTTTTTTATAATACACATACATTACTTTTAAAATTAAAACTGTACTTCTAAACTTCAAAGAAAGTAGCCAGTTGTAACTTTAAGATGGAAAAAAAAAAAAAAAATGACCAGGGATGTAATGGAATTTTTACTTATCAACATGGTACGCTAAAGGGAGTTGCTCATACTGTCCTAAATTACTCCTAAAGTTTATAAATGCCCATTTGGTTCTGAGTTTCTAAAGAGGTCACACGTAGGGCCACAGTAGTGATCTTATCGTGGTTACCTACTATGGTTTTGTGGAGAGAAAAGAGATGAAGATGCTACTGGAAAGTAAGATCAGAAAACAAGGGAAGTGAGTATTTTACTACACTTAAAGTGAAAGCAGTAGTAGGAATCCTCATCATTAGACCACTGTAGGTGGACTTTTTCATTCAAAGGACTTCTCTTAGAAATCACTTCTAGCGGGCTGGGCACGGTGGCTCACACCTGTAATCCCAGCACTTTGGGAGGCCGAGGCAGGCAGATCACCTGAGGTCGGGAGTTTGAGACCAGCCTGACCAACACAGAGATAACCCCGTCTCTACTGAAAATACAAAAATTAGCCGGTGTGGTAGCACAAGCCTGTAATCCCAGCTACTTGGGAGGCTGAGGTAGGAGAATCGCTTGAACCTGGGAGGCAGAGGTTGCAGTGAGCCAAGATCATGCCATTGCACTCCATTGCGCTCCAGCCTGGGAAATGAGTGAAACTCCATATCAAAAAAAAAAACTATTCCTATCATCTGGTGGCTGCCAGCTATCCTTGGCATTCTTTGGCTTGCAGCTCCATCACTCCAGTCTCTGCCTCTGTCTTCTCTTTTGTGTGACTCTGGGTTCAAATTCCCTTGTCTTATAGGAATGCAATTTATATTGAATTAGGGTCCATGCTAATCCAGTATGGTATTATCTTTACGTACTGTAACGACCCTATCTCCAAAAAGGATCACGTTCTGAGGCACTGGGGGTTAGGACTTCAACATGTCTTTTTAGGGGACACAATTCAACCCATAGCATGGGGGATGTAGGTCACATTATTTAGAGTCCTTTTCTTCTAATGTCTTTAAGATAGGCCTTCATTGAATACATATTTATTAGTAACCACTGTATGCCAGGCACTGTTATAATCACTGAGTATATATCGGTGAACAAATAGGTAAAACTCTTTCACTTTTTGGAGACCAAATGGTTCCCTTTTTGTCCAATTCTGTAAAAATACACAAAAATAATTCGCGTTTTCTACCCATTTGACAAAGGTCTAACGTCCAGAATCTACAACGAACTTAAACAAATTTACAAGAAAAAAATAAACAACCCCACCAAAAAGTGGGCAAAGGATATGAACAGACCCTTCTCAAAAGAAGACATTTATGTGGCCAACCAACATATGAGAAAAAGCTCATCATCACTGATCATCAGAGAAATACAAATCAAAACCACAATGAGATACCATCTCACGCCAGTCAGAATGGCAATTATTAAAAAGTCAGGAAACGATAGATGCTGGCGAGGCTGTGGAGAAATAGGAATGCTTTTACACTGTTGGTGAGAATGTAGATTAGTTCAACCATTGTGGAAGACAGTGTGGCAATTCCTCAAGGATCTAGAACCAGAAATACCATTTGACCCAGCAATACCACTACTGGGTATATACCCAAAGGAATATGTCATTCTACTATGAAGACACATGCGCAGCACAATTTGCAATAGCAAAGACGTGGAACCAACCCAAATGCCCATCAGTGATAGACTGGATAAAGAAAATGTGGTACATATACACCAAGGAATACTACGCAGCCATAAAAAAGAATGAGATAAGGACATGGATGAAGCTGGAAGCCACCACCCTCAGCAAACTAACACAGGAACAAAAAATCAAACACTGCATGTTCTCACTCATAAGTGGGAACTGAACAACGAGAACACATGGACACAGGGAGAGGAACAACACACACCAGGGCCTGTTGGGGGGTTGGGGGCAAAGGCAGGGAGAGCATTAGGACAAATATCTAATGCATGCAGGGCTTAAAACCTAGATGACAGGTTGATAGGTGCAGCAAAGAACCGTGGCACATGTATACCTATGTAACAAACCTGCACATTACGCACATGTATCCCAGAACTTAAAGTAAAATTTTAAAATAATAATAATTAGCATTTATTGGGCAATTACTTTATATCAAACACTATTCTGCATACATTGTTAAATCATCAGAATAATCCTATGGGGTAAATATTAATGGGAACCCTATTTTACCAAGGCAAGGGGAGTTAAGTGAGTTGACCAAAGTCACACAGGTAGTAAGAGGAACAAAACTAGAACACAAAACAAGTAGGCTGTCTCGGCATCCAGGCTCATAACCAAGGCACCATATTACATCCTTTGTGGATAAGGCATTGACAGAGAGGGAAGCACATATTGAAAGTTCTCTACTCTTATTCCTGCAGCACTAAATATTATTTCATTATCATGATTTTTCATAGTATCCCAAAATTCTAAACCTTTATCAGCAAGTATGTATACCTAAGTATTTTTGAGTTATTAGATATAAATCAAATGTCAATAGTTTGCATCATAAATCATGCTAAATTTGCATGTTTTCAGAAGTGATTTCACTTTGTTTTCAAAGAATATTTTGTTGACAATGGCTCTTAATTCTTAAGTTTATTGTTGACAGATAAATAAATGATACGTAATTATTGACAGACAATTCCTCCCTAGCGTTTCTCTTTCTCTCTCTTCTATTCCTCTCTCTCTGTGAGAAAAGGCCTAAATACATTAAAAGAGACTGCTATTTCAAAGAACCACAAAAAGAATGCGTTTGAAATAAGGGTAAATAGACTTTAAATTCAATGTCCTCTAGTATCAGCATTACATCTGCAGCATTGGTGGAGAGTGAGATTGATCAGCATTACTAGCTGTAGATGCGGTGGTCCATCCCTGAAATCCCAGCACTTTGGGAGGCCGAGGCAGGTGGATCACTTGAGCTCACGAGTTCCAGACCAGCCTGAGCAACATGGTGAAACCCAGTCTCTACCAAAAATACAAAAAATTAGCCAGGTTGTGGTGGTGCACCTGTGGTCCCAGCTACTCAGGAGGCTGAGGCAGGAGGATCACTTGAGCTGGGGAGGCAGAGGTTGCAGTGAGCTGAGATTGTGCCACAGCACTCCAGGCTGGGCGACAGAGGGAGACTGTGTCTCAAAAAAATAAATGAATAAGTGCATTATTTTAAGGAAAATTAAGACCCAGTAAAGTCCATTTCCTTGGGACCTACATTGAGGACATGATGGGAGTGAAAACAAAAACAGCTCGTGGGTACTTTTTAAACATATTTATGAAAAAATACGAGTATGGTTGGAAGGCAAAAATCACCCCACCCTCAATCTCTGGGAATCTACAAACTTGGCAACACTCTTGCAACGATAATTAATTCTGTATACTACTTAGAATGATTCAGTTCCCCACTTAGGAGAGGACTAAGAGCCAAAAGATTAGAAAATCTTTGCTATTGTTTTTCTTTGCACAGTTTAGGGAAAGAACATGAGAGGCAAAATTGTTCACATTTGAGGGATTCCTTCACTTAGCTTTCTACAACATAATGTCTGAGAGCCTAGAAAAGAATGCAGGGTAATACCCTGAAACTCCCAATTTGGGGAAGTTTGTAAGACAGAGGGAATCTTACTTTGGTCATAGTTGCATAATAATAACAAAACTCCTCTCTAATATAAAATTTCACTCTGAAAGATCAACCACATATGCATTAGTAGGAATTTTTCTGTACTCCAAGTCTGTATGCCTAATTTCCCTGTCTTGATAGGAAGATCTTATGGGTGCAAAACATTGCTTTGCTTCCTTTAAAAAGTGTCCACTCAGGGAATAAGAAGTAAGTGAGCACCACTAGCATCTTCGGGTCAACTTACTAAGTTGTCACACATATGAATCTGATAAAAATCTTACAGTATAATATACATGACATACATAATGTAATATATAAAATATAGGAGAGAATGCAATAAGTTTATAAGCGTTTATAAGGATTTCAGGAAACCAGTTATAATGTAACAGAAAGAATATTAGCCTAGGCACATGTTTGAATCTCTGAGTCTGCAATTCACCAGTTGTGGGATCTTTGGCAAATCCCTGAGCCTTTGAGTCAGAATGGCTTCGTCATCATATTGTTATAGGTACTGCATTGGAACACCTAAAAATTTAAAACTTAAACCTTTATCTTCTAAGTAGCTTCTGATCTGAAGGCAGAAAAGACCTATAGATATGAGGTGAAGAATAATTGCAAGGTATTCTAAACAAGGGTATGAGCCTTGATACATGGGTATAATAATAACTATACTCATAGCATTGTTTTGAGAAATAAATGCAGTAACTTATGTGAGAGTGCTTAATAAATAATAAAACAACTTTTGAAGATTCCATGCTATGATCCCATTTCCACCAGATCAGGTTTTCTATTTTTATTGTGTTATTCAACTAAAATATTTGTTATGTCATGCCCATAACAGGTTCCCATATTGGAACAGTCACACTTAGTATGTACGACTCCCAGGATGATTTGGGCAAGTATCCTGTGTCCCCTGAGGAGGATTAAGTTATCCTCTCCTAAGCCAGGCATGGTGGCTCATGCCTGTAATCCCAGCACTTTGGGAGGCTGAGACGGGTGGATCACCTGAGGTCAGCAGTTTGAGACCAACCTGGCCACCATGGTGAAACCCTGTCTCTACCAAAAATACAAAAATTAGCTGGGCGTGGTGGCAGGCGCCTGTAGTCCTAGCTACTTGGGAGGCTGAGGCAGGAGACTCCCTTGAATCTGGGAGGCAGAGGTTGGAGTGAGCCAAGATCCTGCCATTGCACTCCAGCCTGGGTGACAAGAACAAAACTCAGTCTCAAAAAAAAAAAGTTGCTTTCTCCTATATTGGCTTCAGCCTTCAACTGTTATCCAAATATAGAAGAGTAGAGTGTCATGCCTGGGAGACTAATACCAACCCACATCAGTAGAGTGGAAATGTCTTCCTTATTATGAAAGAAGACACAAGCACAAAATCCATGTTTGACTGAAATGATTTTTCAGTTTCACCATAAGGTCCCTTCCATCCCCAATCATTTTTTGTCACTTCTACCATAAAGAGCTAATAGGCTAAACATTCTAAGTTTGAGCTTGGAAAACTTTTGGAAAATCAGCAAGAGAGAGTTATCAGATAAGATGATGGATACAATGAAACAGAATTCCAAAAGAACTGTGTACAACAGTAGTAGCACTGGTTATGTAGGAGTATCTTAAATGGTATTCACTTTCCCCCAGCAAGCATAACATTGTGTTGGATACACAGTTTTTAAGTCTATCAATTCCAAATGACCTAGTAGCAGTCGGGCAGAAGAGTGAGTATACTGGGGGTAATGGGCATCTCAGCTCACAGCTTTCAAAGATACAAATAGGGGATCATTTTGTTTGATCTTATATGGAAGAGTAGGGTAAAGCCTAATTGTGGAGGGTAAATTCTGTGCCTTAAATAACCATAAAACAACAATCTGTGTCAGTTCATCGCAGGCAGAAACCAGATTAATTTTGGAACACAGCATGGTAGAAAAAAATCCATTAATTTTAAGCCCCCAAAGACTGCTGATGCTACTTTTCTTGTGCCACAATTCCTTCCCCCTGTTGGGCACCAGTAAATAAATGCCAGCTATTTAATCTTGCAGATGGAGTTTGTGGCTGAGAACTACGAGTCAGTATTAGGAGTAAGCAGTGCATAGTGCAATAGCTCTGTCTCCTAGTGTGTGTTCAAACTCAAGTTGCTGCATTCAGGTAGCTTACCAAGATAATGAGAGTTATTTCAGCCTCTGAAATTTGGAGTTCCACTCACAAGTATAATAAATAGATTGAATGAAAAAACCACCTTTATTTTAATGACTGAAACCCCTGTGAAACAAAAATGCAAACCAAATGAAACAGTTGGTCACTAAAGAGCATTAAGGAGTTCATTAAAATATACCCAAATAAGGCTGGGCGTGGTGGCTCATGCCTGTAATCCCAGCACTTTGGGAGGCCTAGGCACGTGGATCACAAGGTCAGGAGATCGAGACCATCCTGGCTAACACAGTGAAACCCCATCTCTACTAAAAATGCAAAAAAATTAGCCAGGCGTGGTGGCTGGCACCTGTAGTCCCAGCTACTCAGGAGCCTGAGGCAACAGAATGGCATGAACCTGGGAGGTGGAGCTTGCAGTGAACAGAGATGGCACCACTGCACTCCAGCCTGGGCGGCAAAGCGAGACTCCGTCTCAAAAAAAAAAAAAAAAAAAAAAAAAAAGTGTGTGTGTGTGTACACACACAAATAAAATATAGAATATATAATAAAACTCAGGATATAAGCCTTTAATGAGACTTGAAATGAGTAAATGCATGATGCCCACTGAGGACAAAGATTTAGGTCAGGTTATACATTAAGCATGCTGACTTTCATGATTAATTAACCCTATAAAACACATCACTGGCTGGGTACAGCACTTTGGGAGGCCAAGGCAGGCAGATCACAAGGTCAAGAGTTCAAGCCGGGCGTGGTGGCTCAAGTCTGTAATCCCAGCACTTTGGGAGGCCAAGGCAGGTGGATCATGAGGTCAGTGGTTCAAGATCAGCCTGGCCAACATGGTGAAACTCTGTCTCTACTAAAAATATAAAAATTAGCTGGACGTGGAGGCACGTGCCTGAAATCCCAGATACTCAGGAGGCTGAGGCAGGAGAATCGCTTGAACCGGGGAGGCAGAGGTTGCAGTGAGCTGAGATCATGCCATTGCACTCCAGCCTGGACAACTGGGTGAGACTCCGTCTCAACAACAACAACAACAAAAAGTTCAAGACCAGCCTGGCCAACATGGTGAAACCCCATCTCTACTAAAAATACAAAAATTAGCCAGGTGTGGTGGCAGGCGCCTGTAATCCCAGCTATTCAGGAGGCTGAGGCAGGAGAATTGCTTGAAACTGGAAGGTGGAGGTTACAAGAGCCGAGATCGTGTCACTGCACTCCCGCCTGGGCCACAAGAACAAAAGTCCGTCTCAAAAAAAAAACAGACAGACAACAACAAAAAAACCCAGACAACTACAAAACCTTGGCAGCAAAAATGTAAAGTATTTATTTTTCACTCAAGCATCCGCAGGGATTCAGTTGATCTAGGCTGGGCTCTAAGCTTTGCGAAGAATTTTGGTCTGGTTCTACATTTCTTTTATTTTTCTGGGACCAGTACCTGGAACATGCACAAGCACAAGCACAGCTCAAGCCTCTGCTTCATCACATCTGCTAACACCCCACTGGTCACACAACCACACCTAAAGCAAGCAAGTTACACAACTACTCCAAAAGCCAAGGAGCTGGGAAATATACTTTTCCTACTCTAAACCTATGGCTGGGCCGGGCGCTGTGGCTCATGCCTATAATTCCAGAACTCTGGGAGGCCGAGGCGGGCAGATCACCTGAGGTCAGGAGTTTGAGACCAGTCTGGCCAACATGGTGAAACTCCATCTCTACTAAAAATACAAAAATTAGCCAGGCATGGTGGCAGTTGCCTGTAATCCCAGTTACTCGGGAGGCTGAGGCGGGAGAATTGCTTGAACCTGGGAGGTGGAGGTTGCAGTGAGCAAAGATCGCGCCATTGCACCCCAGCCTGGGCAACAGAGCAAAACTCTGTCTCGAAAAAATAAAATAAAATAAAATAAACCCATGGCAGGGATATAAATGTATAATGTTACTATAACAGGGGAATGAAGAATTACAGCCAATAACGTAATCTGCAACACCATAGATGTTGCCAGGAGAATGTGTCATTGATGGCACAGTATATATCACATTACTGGGCCTTTATATATTAGGAAAACATCACACCAAAATAAGAAGAGGGCTTATGATCCTCAGAGCTGGAAAGAAGCTTAGTTGAACTCCCTCACTTCACAGATGAGGAAATTCAAACTTCAAAAGAGGAAGGATCTTCTCCACAGTCATATGTCTAGAAGTGGCCTACCAAGGTTAGGCAAATTTACTTTTCAACATAAAATAGTGAAATCCACCAGAGGAAGGGGAGGCACCCTTTCCCCAAGAAAAAGAGAGTCAGTTCTGGTAACAAGATCCTAAAGATGAAATAGTCTTCATAAATTGCAAGGGTTTCGCTGAAACACAGAAGTCCCTGGGACTCCTGGAAGTTTTTATCAAGAATGCAAATATGACATAAACAACTCACAACTTTCATAGCTATTATGCCTAATTTAACAGAAATAATTTCATCTGTATGTACTCTGTAATTTTTACCCCTCTTCAAATTGAACCAGAAGTACCACAAATCATTGCCAAATTGATTCCAGTTTGTTATTTCCCTTGATGGCACCAGCCTACTGGTCCTTGAAAGTATCCAATGCTTCACCCTCCACCCAGGGAGTCTATGCCAGGCACCTCCTTGCTCTTTCAAGGCCTTCCCTCATGACACCCAAAACTATCTCACTTTTTTTCCCCGCTACATTTTAGCCCTCCGTTTTCACAAAAGGCATAAATGACTTGTCTAACATTTTAACACCAGGGCCTAACAGGGCCATACTCAAAGCCAATGTCCTGAAAAAATGAAGTTAAATAATAAACTATGGGCTGGGCGCAGTGACTTTCTCCTGCAATCCCAGCACTTTGGGAGGCCGAGGCGGGTAGATCACCTGAGGTCAGGAGTTTGAGACTAGCCTGGACAACATGGCGAACCCCATCTCCACTAAAAATATAAAAATTAGCCTGGCGTAGGGGCAGGCACCTGTAATTCCAGCTACTCAGGAGGCTGAGGCAGGAAAATCGCTTGAACCTGGGAGGCAGACGTTGCAGTGAACTGAGATCATGCCATTGCACTCCAGCTTGGGTGACAAGAGAGAAATCCCATGTCAAAATAACAATAATAATAATAATAATAATAATAATAATAATAATAAACTATGAAGACCACACAGAGATGTACTTACTGTTCCAATCAAATGAACCCTAAACCAAAGCTACTTTCCTAGCACAATTGTGTCCTTCTGGGTTAATAGGCACACATAATAAGTTGCTCACAGAAATGAATGCAAAGCACTGGCCCAGGTGGAGCATGAACCCCTGCATTTCTCCTGCAAATAGGGAAAGGAGCTTGGGATGTAGTAGGAAACTGTTCCAAACTCCCTGGCATCTATAAATACTTAAATTTATCCATCAGAAGAAAAATAGTTTTATTTGGTAGAGCTCCAGAAAACAGAACTAGGACAATTAGGTGAAGTTAGGGAGAGAAATTATTTCTGTTCAAAATATGGAGAAACTGGGTGACAATCACTGCTGTCTAAAAATGGACTGGGTTGCCTCATGTGGCACCACATTCCAGGTCACCTGTAGTGTCTGAGGAGAAGCAAAGTGATAGTTGTCAAGGATGACACCCAGGGGATGCTTTCCGGGAGTGGGCAATAAGAGCGGTTGATGTTATGAGGTGCTTCTGAGTCTGCAATTCCATTTTTCCCGATCCCCACCTCTTTCCAGCTTCAATGAGGCCTCCTGAGAGCCAGTAGTAGTTAGGTGGTCAAGAAGAAGGACAGGGACAGGAAAAGTTGTGCTCAAATCCCACTCTACCACTTAATAGCTGAGTGACCTTGAGCAAATCCCTTAATCTTTTTGAGTTTCCATTTCTTCACCTACAAAGTGGAGTTTTCTACTAATTCTTTTCACGAGGAATAAGAGAAGTATTATATGTAAAGTGCTTTGAACACTGCCTGGCAGAGACTAAGTGCAACAAATATTAGTTGTTATTATTATTACAACTCAAACTAGGAGAAAATTAGAGGACCCCGAACTGTATTGGAAAGGTCGTCATAATGGTTTAATACCTACTCTGGCTACAAGATGGTAAACACAGTAGTGGAGATAACATTAGGCAAAGGGCAAAGGGCTCACTCTAACAGCCCCATTAGCATGCAGGGCTGCATGGTCAATGCCAAGCATGAAACATCATGGGGATTTAGACAACTTTCCCTTTTTCACTGCACTTGTTGTCTTATTGCCAAAATCTATACAGACTGTGACTTTCCCCCTTAATGTGGACCCCGTTATCGGACCTCCCTGGCAGCATATCCTGCTGCCCACTCTCATCCTTCGTCTATAAACCAGACATGAAGAAAACTGTGTTCATTGGTGCAGCTCAGGCAAAGAAGTTTCCAAGGGCTTTGCTATGTTTTAATATATGTGTCCCTCCAAAATTCATTTTGGAACTTCAACCTCCATGTGATAGTTTAAAAAGCTGGGGCCAGCTGGACATGGTGGCTCACGCCTATAATCCCAGTACTTTGGGAGGCGTGTGGATCACCTGAGGTCAGGAGTTTGAGACCAGCCTGGTAAACATGGTGAAACCCCGTCTCTACTAAAAATACAAAAATTAGCTGGGTGTGGTGGTACTCGCCTGTAATCCCAGCTACTCCAGAGACTGAGGCAGGAGAATTGCTTGAATCCAGGAGGCGGAAGTTGCAGTGAGCCGAGATCACGCCACTGCACTACAGCCTGGGTGAAAAAGCAAGACTCTGTCTCAAAAAAATGAAAGAAAGAAAGAAAGAAAGGAGGGAGGGAGGGAGGGAGGGAGGAAGGGAGGAAAGAAAGAAAGAAAGAAAGAAAGAAAGAAAGAAAGAAAGAAAGAAAGAAGAGAGAGAGAGAGGAGAGAGAGAGAGAGAGAGAGAAAGAAAGAAAGAAAGAAAGAAAGAAAGAAAGAAAGAAAGAAAGAAAGAAAGAAAGAAAGAGAAAGAAAGAAAGAAAGAAAGAAAGAAAGAAAGAAAGAAAGAAAGAAAGAAAGAAAGAAAGAAAGAAAGAAGAAAGAAAGAAAGAAAGAGAAGAAAGGAAGGAAGGAAGGAAGGAAGGAAGGAAGGAAGGATGGAAGGAAGGAAGGAAGGAAGGAAGGAAGGAAGGAAGGAAGGAAGGAAGGAAGGAAGGAAGGAAGGAAAAGAGAGAGAGAGAGAAAGAAAAGAAAGAAAGAAAGAAAGAAAGAAAGAGAGAAAGAAAGAAAGAAAGAAAGAAAGAAAGAAAGAAAGAAAGCAAGCAAGCAAGCAAGCAAGCAAGCAATTATCCTTTTGTGACAATTGATCAGGTAAGAATTGAAATTTAAAAGCTGGATCAGAAGTTGAGAGAGGGCCAGGCAGCAGGCAGATCCCTTGAGTTCAGGAGTTCAAGGCCAGCCTGGGCAGTCTGAACCCAGGCAGGCTGATTCCTGAGACTGTGATTTAAACCATTTCACACACTGCTACACACATGGAAACTAAATTATGTCTGTAATTATAGGCTTCACATCCAGTAAAGTAAAAAGGTAAATAGAATTTTTAAAGAAGAGGGTGAAGGCTGGGCGCAGTGTCTCATGCTTGTAATTCCAGCACTTTGGGAGGCCGATGCAGGCAGATCATCTGAGGTCGGGAGTTCAAGAACAGTCTGACCAACATAGAAAAACTTCATCTCTACTAAAAATACAAAATTAGCTGGGCGTGGTGGTGCATGCCTGTAATCCCAGCTACTCGGGAGACTGAGGCAGGAGAATCGCTTGAACCCGGGAGGCAGAGGTTTCGGTGAGCCGAGATGGCACCATTGCACTCCAGCCTGGATGACAGAGCCAAACGCCTTCTCAAAAAACAAAAAACAAAAAGAAGAGGGTGAAGTTATCAGCAGGATTCTAAAATTGTCTATCTATTTCTCTATCTTTCTACTTATCCATTGACCAATTTGTTTCGGTCTAAGTTGAAGGGGAAGATTCCCAAAATAGGTTGGGTTATAAATCACAAAGGAAGTGAACAAAGGCCTTCCTTTCCTCCCATAATCTCTTGTCTTTTCCTAGAGAAACCTTAACAAAAGGAGATTTGTTCCAAAATTTAAAATATGTCTTTATGACCTACCTCCCTTCCTTCTGCAATCCAGGATGAAGTGGAGTTTGGCTATTGACCACAGGCCATTTGCATCACCCTGAAATAAGCAGTGCTGTGTAATAGCAAGTTTGCTAAGACAGAAACCAGAAGATATGGTTCAAATCTTGACATGGACATGAATGTAATCTCTTCATACTCAGTTTTTTCATCTAAAAGTTGGGCATACTTATACCTACTTTTCTGGATTGTTTTGAAGATTAAATAACATAACATAACATATTTAGTGCATGCATGTAGTGTAGGTTTTTATTAGGAACAATGTTGAGAATATTGTTAGGAATATGGGGGTTTTTTTACCTTCTTTGCTCCCTCCAGAACCTCTTAACTTTTCCCCTGTGTTCTAGATGTAGAACCATCACTCATTAGCTTTGTGGCCTAAGGAATGCTTAATCTCTGTGACCTCTTAATTCTTTTTATGTATAAAATGAGGAACAAAAAGATTGGCCTTGGCCACCTTGAATAGCTGTTTGTTTGTTTTTTCCTGTCTTCCTTTCCTTTTTATTTTTCCCAGGATCAAAAGAAACTGTATCTATAGGCTTGAGGACTAAACACTATTTAGCTGTAAATGAGAATGCTAATAAAGAACTTGGAATGCATTATGTAATTAATAGCACAACACTGTATATGCATTCTCATGGAAACATACAATGTTCTTAAATTTAAATTTCTTTGTATCTTGCACCTACTTGAAACTCATCAATTCCTCTCATTGTCTTTAGAATAAAGTCTAAATTCCAACAAATCCTTCGTGTAGGCTCTGCCTATGTCTTCAGCCTCACCTGAAACTCCCTTCTCTACCAAGTTAGTCTTCTTTAAGTATTTCATAATATACTATTAAGTTCCTTTCCATGCCAAGGTCTTTGCCTATGCTGAGAACTGTTTTCCCTTTCCCTCCTTCCTGTCTGACCACCTTCTTAGCCTTTCAAATCTCACCCTAAAAGTCACTTCCTCTGGGAAGAATTATCTGTCCTCCCCACAGTCTTCCAGGGGACTGCATCAGTTGCCATGTCATCTACACTCAATTCTTGCTCATCACTTTGTCCTTGGCATTTGTTGCTGTGTCAATTCAACACCTGTTTGTGTAATTATTTGATATCCATTCCCTTGAAAAGTTATATCTTGTTCACCGCTATCTCCCTACTTCCAAGAACAGGTTTAGAACATTTGATTTGTTAAGCCCATATGTATTGAATGAATAAAATATGCCTCTTTTTTTTTTAGACAGGGTCTCATTCTGTTACCCAGGCTGGAGTGCAGCGGCACGATCTCAGCTCATTGCAACCTCTGCCTCCTGCGTTCAAATGATTCTCCGTAGTAGCTGAGACTACAGACGTGTGCCACCACGCCTGGCTAATTTTTATATTTTTAGTAGAGACAGGGTTTCACCATGTTGATCAGGCTGGTCTGGAACTCCTGACCTCGTGATCCACCTGTCTCGGCTTCCCAAAGTGCTAGGATTACAGGCGTGAGCCACTGCCCTGGCAGATAGAACTTTTTAAAAAATTAATTATATAAAGATTACAGCAGTCAACTTATTGCTCCAAAATTTGCATGTGGCAATTAGTTGCAAATAAAATCTTGATTTAATCCTTATAAATTATTCAATAATACTAAAATGTGAGCACCAATGAGATTCTCTTGATAGTCTTTGAAGTAAGTGCCCTGGATTGATGCAAACAGCAAGAAAAAAATGATAGTAGCTGTTGATGTTATGTACAAGATATTTGCTAGCAAACATTTTTAAGCACCTTTATTTCTAGTTTTAATAACTGTAGTTTTAACTTTTGCATGTTTTAATTTGTTGAAATATTTAGTGCTCAGCCCTGCCTATCTGATTCTTAGTATCTGTATTCATTTTCTATTGCTGCTGTAACAAACTGCCACACACTTTAGTGGCTTCAGACAACACGGATTTATTATTTTGCAGTCCTCTAGGTCATAAGCATGACATGGGTCTCACAGGGCTAAAATCAAGGTGTCAGCAAAGCTGTGTTCCTTTCTAGCAGATCTAAAGGACAATCTATTTCTTTGACTTCTCCAGCTTCTACAGGCTGCCCGCCGTCCTTGGCTCATGGTCACCTTCCTTTGTTGTCAAAGCTGGCAACACTGGGCCAAGTCTGTCTCACATCCTCTCATAGTCAGCTCAGGCTGTCATAGCAAAATACCATAGGTGGAGTGGCTTCAACAGTAGACATTTCTTTCCTTTTCTCTTCTTTCTCTTTTTTTCTTATACCTTGATGCCCAATAGACATTTATTTTCTTATAGTTCTGGAGGCTGAAATTCCAAGATCAAGATGCCAGCATGATCAGGTTTTGATAAGGCCATGCCTCCTGGCTTGCAGATGGCCACATTCTCAGTGTCTTCACATGGTAGAGAGGCAGAGAGAGCAAACTCTCTGAGGTCTCCTCTTCAAAGGGCACTAATCCCATCATGAAGGCCCCACCCTCAAGAGCTCATCTGAACCTAATTACCTTCCAAAGTCTCCACCTCCCAATACTATTACATTGTGGGTTATGTTTTTAACATATGAATTTGGGCAGGGGACATAATTCAGTCTAAAACACATCTTATTGCTCTGACTTCCTCTTCTGCCTCCCCCTTGCACATTTAAGAACCCTAGTGATTACAGTGGGCCCACTTGGATAGTGCAGGATAATCTCCCTGCTTTAAGGTCAGCTGATTTGCGACCTCAATTCCCCCTTGCCACCAAAGTTAACATACTGGCAGATTTCAGGATTAGAAAATGGACATCTTCGGGGGTTATTATTCTGCCTATCACAGTATCATATCCATGAAACATTCATAGAATCTGGACAAGACTGTTAAACTCACACTAAAAGAGAACATGAGGAGTCACATTGAGTATCCAATAGCGCTTTAAACTCTTGTGATTTTAAAGTCATGCTATACTTAAATTTAGAAATAAATTTCACAGCATTGTTCAAAGAGAAAGGTAGTAGATCTGACATACATGCACTTATTTATACATATCTTTTATACATATATGTATGTTTATATGTATGCACTCACATAGGTGCGATGGTTACTTTAAAGTGTCAACTAGCTAAGTTGTGGTACCCATTTGTTTGGCCAAACACTGGCCTAAATGTTGCTGGGAAGGAATACTGTACATGTAATTAACATTTAAGTTGGTAGACTTTGAGTAAAGCAGATTTTGCTCCATCATGTGTGTGGGCATCATCCAGTCAGTTGAAGGCCTTGAAAGAAAAGACTGACGTCACCTAAAGAAGAGCGAATTCTGCCTCCAGACTGCCTTTGGATACAAAACTACAACATCAGCTCCTGCTGGAATTTCCAGCCTGCCCTGCACACTTCACAGTGGCCAGTGCCCACAATCTCATCAATTTTTTTTAGAAAATTGTAATGAAAACTAAAAATATATATAATTTAAATTACAGAAATTACATACATATATTTACACATACATATATATGCACATACAGAAATATATATGTAATTTCTATCATTTAAATTATATATTTACATATTTTTACATATGTCTACATATATTTACACACACACGTGTGTGTGTGTGCATGTGTGTGGTTCTGTTTCTCTGGAGAATCCTAATGCTATACGTATAGCAAATGATCCATGTTACAACTAGGAGAGCTTGAAATGGCCATTATTAAAAACAATTGTTAGGTAGTCAGAAATAAAGAGCATGTGTCTGTAAGAACATTTCTCTCTCCTTTATAATCAGCAATCTTGTTAAAGAATAACAGTAATTGAACTGTTTATTTCCTCATGTCATCTTTAGTTACACTTAGGAACCTGGTGCAAATGAGTATCTCCACTGTAGAAGAAGAAACTAATTAAAATTAAAATCTCAAACTAAAATTCATGTAAGAACTCAATAATTTTATAAATTTAGGATATAGACAAGCCTCTTCACTTTTCCACAGAAGTTCCAAAGAGCCCAATTTTTAAAATCCTGACTTAGGCTTTTGGGGGAGTCATTAGTGTCCCCAGCCTATACAACCATGGGCAGGCAGGGTTCTGGAGGGAAGCACGAGAGGCCAGAGGGGTCACAGATGAATTGCTGGGTCCAGTAAGAGGTTTGAAGCAATCCTGGCATTAGAGATTTTTTTTTTTTTTTTTGAGACAGAGTCTTGCTCTGTTGCCCAAGCTGGAGTGCAGTAGTGCAATCTTGGTGTACTGCGATCTCCACCTCCTAGGTCCAAGCCATTCTCCTGCCTCAGCCTCCCAAGTAGCTGAAATTACAGGCACCTGCCATCACGTCTGGCTAATTTTTGTATTTTTAGTAAAGACGGGGTTTCACTGTGTTGGCCAGGCTGGTCTCAAACTCCTCAACTCAGGTGATCCGCCCGTCTCAGCCCCACAAAGTACTGGGATTACAGGTATGAGCCACCACGTCCGGCCTGCCATTAAAGATTCTATTGTATGGGTGTGTTTTCAAATACTATTTTTGCATTGCATAAGACTGGTCTTCTTAGACTGAGCGCAGTGGCTCATGCCTGTAATCCCAGCACTTTGGGAGGCCAAGGTGGGCGGATCAGCTGAGGTCAGGAATCCAAGACCAGCCTGGCTGACTTGGTAAAACCTCATCTCTACTAAAAATACAAAATTAGCCCTGCATGGTGGCAGGAACCTGTAATCCCAGCTACCTGGGAGGCTGAGGCAGGAGAATCACTTGAACCCGGGAGGCAGAAGTTGCAGTGAGCTGAGATTGCGCCATTGCACTCCAGCAGGGGCAAAAACAGTGAAACTCCGTCTCAAAAATAAAAAATTGGTCTTCTTAATCAGAGATGATGAAAGAGAAAAGAGAATATACCACCACTGCGATTTTCAGGTAGTTAACAAAACAGACATACTGCTTTGACTTGCCTTTGCCAAGGTTGCTGTCACTCTAGCATTCAATAATGCTGGTAACCCAAAATGCATCCCTGTCCCCAAGAAACAGTTTTGGGTCAAAACTAGGAGTTGGCAAAAATGTTTTGTAAAAGGCCAGACAGTCAATATTTTTGGCTTTGTGAGTCACTACTCAATGCCACTGTTGTAACTCAACCATAAAACATGAAATTTCATGAATACATGAAAGAATGAACATGGCAGGATTCCAGCAAAATTTTCTCTACAGACAGTAAATTCATATTTGACATGATTCTTACCTGCCATGCAATATTATTCTTCTCTTGATTGTTTTCAACCATTTAAAAATATTTTTAAATTATTCTTAGCACACATGTTGTACTAAATAGGCAGCAGGCTGGACTTTGCCCACAGGAGACAGTTTGCCAACTCCCTCTATAAACAATGGATATTAAGAATGATAAAACTGGTGAGTTATGTTTAGTGGAAAACACTCACCTTATTTCTAAGTATAGAAAGTCAATTCTATGGTAACCCTGATGGATGATTTTAATTGTAGAAATAACTGGCCCAACGGTTCAGATATTTGCCATTATTTAAGTCACAAATTGAATGTGCTTCATTCATTCATTCTTCAATAAATATATATTGAGTGCCCACTATGTCCGAGGCACCGAACGAGGTACTAGGATAAAAAAGCAAATATTCTGTAAATTCATTCCCAAAATAAACCTCTGAAAATTACTTTATACTGTTCCTTCAATCTGCCTGGGATTTTGAATTTTTTTTAATTTACAGAAACCTTTGACATTTGTTTTTATTCATCCTACCCACATCCTGTAAAACTACAGTCGATGATTAACAAAAGGAGATGGTGTTAGTCCAAGTCTGAGATATTATTAACTCAAGTAAAAAAAAAAAAAAAAAAAAAAATTTAACATGAATGACAATAAACCTTCATAGTCAAACGAGATAAGAAGCCAATACATGTTTTATTATTTTCATGAGGGCTGGCTGAATTAGAAATAACTATAATAGTTTCCGCTGGGGAAAGGATACTTTATATTACCTTCTCATGTCTAATAGCATAAAATTAATTTTTAGTTACAGTGATTAAGTGTAAGTTTCCAATGTTTTGGAAAATAATGGTGACAGTGCATTAATCTATTGCAAATCAGGAATCAGGGCATCACAGGGAGAATTATTATCAAAGTATATTTACTGACTACCTCTTAATTGCCTGACTAACAAAGTAAGTCTGCTCCTATTTCAAAACAAGCATGTTTCAATCTGTTTGTAAGCTTTGATATGACTTGATGTTCTTCACAGTTCTATCTATAATAGTGGAAAATTAAAAATAGCTTAAATATCCATCATGAAAGGAATAAATACATAATGGTAATATATTATGGAACCACCGGACAATGGAATATGGCTATTAACAAAAGATGATTCTAAATCAACAGCCACTACTGAGGAAAGATATCTACAATATACCAAAATCTTTTTCAGAAAGCAGGTTATAGGCCGGGCGCAGTGGCTCACACCTGTAATCTCAGCACTTTGGGAGGCCGAGGCAGGCAGATCACCTGAGGTCAGGAGTTCAAGACCAGTCTGGCCATCATGGCAAAACCCTGTCTCTACTGAAAATACAAAAAATTAGCCAGGCATGGTGGCACATGCCTGTAATCCCAGCTACTCGGGCAGCTGAGGCAGAAGAATCACTTGAACCTGGAAGGCAGAGGTTGCAGTGAGCTGAGATCACGCCATTGCACTCCAGCCTGGGCGACAGAGTGAGACTCCATCTCCAGAAAAAACAAACAACAACAAAAAAAAAAAAAAAAAGAAAAGAAAGAAAGCAGGTAACAAGGTGGCATTAATAGTTTGTTCTAATTTATGTAAGGTCACATACATTAGAATACTAACCAAATTTTTATAAATTATTACTCCCAGGTGGCCAGAATTTGGGAGTGATTTTTACTGCATTTTAAAAATGTTTCTCTATTGTTTGAAATGTTAACAATGAATATGTATTGGGTGTTTATTTAATCCTAAATAAATAAATAAGGTTTTTTATTATGTAATCTACAGAACTAAAAATCAGCAAGACTTTTATGATTAAAATAACCAATAAACTATCATTTCAGTGATAAAAGTAGTAACAAGTATATGAAGCTTGTCAGGATGGCAATCCTGTGGTTTAGCATAGCTATTGAAATTATCCCTAATGTGAACTTTTTTGAGAACGCAATCTATTCCCATTATCCTGCCTTGAACAACACTGTTTCACTGGAAAGCTTCAAGAATATTATGTGCTTTGCTATCCTCTACTTGCCCGTTGTCTTCGAGAAGCTCAGCATCCTAGCACGAGGAATTATTGAGATCAAGTCGAAATCACTCATCCTACAAATAAAGAACTAAGCCAGAGAGGTGATATGACCTGCCCAAAGCCCCACAGCTAAAGCTATAACACAATTTCTCTCATTTTTGTGCCAATCATAGAAAGTTACCTTGACCCCATCATCAGACTGTCGTAGTATCCTGGAAGTCCCACATGAAACCAAACTAAGATCATGCTGGAATGCATTGGCGTCCCAGCCTCCACTGTATCCACAGAGCTCTGGGGAGAGTGGTGCTGAAGGACTGGAGGAAGACCCAGACACACATCTGTGATGCTGCACCTGGCAAAAATGGGGAGGTGGAGTGACATCGAGTCTCTTAGATGCACACAGATTTGGGAGAAAGCAGCTTCTGCCTGTCATACAAAAAAAAAAAAAAAAAAAAAAAAAAAAAACCTTAAAAATACTTACACTATGCATTCACAGAGAGGTTCAGATGTGACATCATGCAGCGGTTTATTAATAAAGGGGTAACATTTGAAACAAAAGAAGTAAATACAATTCTGTAGTATATGAAGAACAGAGAACTTAAATGTAAGGCTTGGGTGAAGGAAAATATTCAGTCAAAGGTAATAAAAAAAGCTAATAGCTACAATTGATTGAGAACCTACTACACACTTTACATAAACTATTACCCCAAGTTTTCACCACAACCCACAAACCTTTGTTCTTCAATCAATACTGCTTCCCTGTCAGGACAAGTCAGAATGAAAAGAAAAGACCTCAGACCTCACATCACTGGAAGGCAATGGAAAAGAAAATGTTAAAGGGAAAGTTATTACTGTCAAGTGGTGCTCTGAAGCTTAGAAAGACGAAGACTGTGAAAAGCCATTGGATATGGTGTTTAGGACATTTTCAGTGTCCTTTTAGAGTTTTATTCTCCCTTTTGTCATGTTACCGTGAAATCTGACCTGACTTGGCTAGCCAAATTTAATCACTGGGATTGAACTAAGCCTACAGTAAGTGTACTATTTTCTCTGGAAGTAAATGATTCATCTGTATGAGGTAAAGGAAATTTTCCAGGAAGAAGAGTTGCTATTTAGCAAACACCATTATGCATATTACAGTAGTTGTACTCATTTATTGACACGTATTAACTCCTTCCTTTAGTGAAGCCAATTTGTAAGATCTATAAACATGCTTTGTAAATCTCTCCCTATTTCTTTCCCCTCTCCCATCCCTACCTTCTTGCCTAAATCAAGTGTACAGTCCCAGTTAAAAAGAATCAACCACCACAAACAAGGTATGACTCTCTGGCCTGTTTCTCTGCACTCAGACTAGCTCTAAACTGCTTTTCGTTAATCGGAGGTTCACGTTCATACGTAGTTTGCAAACTCATTATTGTTATTCCCCTTCAAGTATTGTGGTCATTCCTATTTTCCTGCTTTTCTCTTATCTACTTAATATTTAAATTCCTGATGACACTCATTCTACTACACCATTCTTATAATCGCAACATTTTCCACATCCATGTAGAGATTATTCATGGCACATTTTCCCAAAGTGTACTTTCTTGAAATTAGAGCCTAGATCAGTAGCCTCTAATGGAAATAGAATGCAAACCATATATGTAATTTAAACTTTTCTAGTTGCCACAATAAAAAGTTTTAAAGAAGCAGGTAGGCCAGGCACTATGGCTCGCGCCTGTAATCCTAGCACTTTGGGGGGCCGAGGTGGGTGGATCACTTGAAGTCAGGAGTTCAAGACCAGCCTGGCCAACAAGGTGAAACCCTGACTCTACTAAAAATACAAAAATTAGCCAGGCATGGTGGCACACACCTGTAATCCTATCTACTCAGGAGGAGGAAGCATGAGAATTCCTTGAACCCAGGAGGCAGAGGTTGCAGTGAGCTGGGATCGTGCTACTGCACTCCAGCCTGGGTGATAGGGCAAGACTCAGTCTCAAAAACATAAAAACAAAAATAAAAAGCAGGTAAAAAGAAATTTGATAATATACTTTTTAAACCAAATATATCCAAAGAACTATTGTTTTAGCATTTACTCAATATCTTAAAATTGTTACAGGTATATTTTAGATTTTTTGTACTATTTTAAAAATTCATTGTGTATTTTACATTTATAGTACATCTCAATTCCAAAAGGAGCCACATGTAGCTAGAGGCTGCCATATTGGGCAGCTTAGTTCTAGATCCTGAATAAAGGTATTAAACAAGATCAGACTTTTAACTGAGCCCTCTGTTAAGGTTCTCTCCATTTTCATCTCCCTCATTCCCCCACCATCACCCCAATCTAGAAATATTGTTCTTTCTCAGGCCCATTTTTTCAACTAAATTTACAGAAGCCATGTCTTAGACATTTCTACAATCTCTTTCCCACCTCGGACTATTCCTTATCTCAACCCGTTCATTTCACTAATAGGAAAACTGATGCTCAGAGAGATTGATAATCGACCCCGGGTCACACAGTGGTTAGGAGCAACGATCTAAATTCAGTCTTACTGATGACCAGGTCAGAGCTCTTCTGACTCTTTTAAGAACTGAAACCCTTCTCTTCCCCCTGTTCCTCCCTCAGGGCTCAGCCTTCCTTTAAGACTCACCCACAAGAAAGAGTTGATCTTACCCTCCTACTCAGACATTAAGTTTAGTGGCCAGAACTAACTAATCTTTCAAGGACAACAGGTGGATTTAGGAATTGCTCCCTGGTAGCTCATACCTGGCAACTTTTTATTTCTTTAAATGTAAGGCTAAGAATTCCTTCACCTAAGAAGAGAGGAAAGATCATTCGCTGGCCAACTTATTCTGCTACATACATTCATTTATTGTAGTTATTGTGGTAATCTCCCCAGGTGCCACTGGTAATTTGGTAGTATTGTTTACCTGTGGTTTTGGAATTTTTTTTTTTTTTTTTTACAATGAATGTATGTATTTTTGTGCAAACAAATAATACATGTTAATAATAAATGAATGTGGCTAATATATTTTATAAAGAGATAGTCTGATCATCTACCCTGGTTTAATTCTTCCAGATCTATTAGTAGAAGCCTTTTTTTTTTTTTTTTTTTTTTACCACTTTAGTTAATCACTAAAATATTTTCCAAAGGTAGAAATGGAGAGACAATGCAGTTTTGCACTCTGAGCCCCTACTATATAAAATCACTCATCAGTATAAAATGGCCTAACAGTGACTCAGGTTGAGCACCCAGTACTCCACTAAGATTTCTATCAATACAGAACGTGACAATACTTGATCAAGAGTGTTTTTGATCCTTCCTTCTTTCAGCTTAAAAAAAAGAAAAGTGAACTAGATAGCCTACAGTCAGATCCTAATATCAAATGACCAAAGAAGTTGGGAAGGAACACATTTCATGCATTTTTAATATATGTGAATATATACATTATTTTGCCTTAGGTAATTTTAAAACCTTTTTATTAATCATTTCAACAGAAAAAAAGTAAGATTCCCACACATCTCATCAATCTGTCTTGAATACTTCATACTTCAGCTTTCAATATACAATGGGTAATACATTCATGTAGAAGTGGGAAAACAAGAACCATATATTTTCCTAAGACTTTCAAGTTCACCTTCCACACCAGAAGAAAATGAAGCCTGAATTTCCATAGACTGATCCCATCTATAATTTGTAATTTTTTGGTACAAATACACAGAGCTTTAAAGCAGCTATGTTGATGTTTCAGTTAAATCAAATTTCATCACATTTTAAGTTCACTGATAGAGCTTACAATATAAAGGAATAAAAGAATAAATGCTTTTATAATTAAAGTTGAAAAGACCAGGTTTATATTTTTATGTGTTCAGATGTGCATGTTATTTTTCCTTCATTAGGGGTATACTTGTAGCTTGGAAGATACAGAAAAGATATCTAAAAAACACCCTTGCTAGCAATGGAATTGATACTTGGGTTCCTCAATAAACTGATGTTTACAGGTGTAGAGTATGCTTTTTCTGTATCTCATGGAGGAAATAAATTTAAGAACAAGTGCTCCTGAGAAGAGATTTTGGGGGATCATCCAGTGTAACTCCTTTCTTTGGAAGAAACAGCAAGCATTTTGATTTCAGTGCAGAATGTCTGCCGCATGACAGTGTTCTGAAGTTTTGGTGGTGGAAACTTAAGCCAATTTTTTTTTGTGGAAACCTATAAAATGCCAGTATATTTATGTCTCCCCTGGCAGAACTTTTACTAGCAGAAAATATTACTCTATTTTATATATATACATATATATTATACATATATATACACACACATATATATACACACATATATATGTTATACTCTACCTTAACTAAAAGGTTGTTAAACTAAATACAATGAGTTATGTCAGAGATTTTCTATTAAAATTTGTATGCCACCTACTTGTTTGATTTCATGTGCTCATCAGCAAATAAGCAGTAAAAGTTGACAAAGATTTAGGAAAAAGTTAGGCCGGGCGCGGTGGTTCACGCCTGTAATCCCAGCACTTTGGGAGGCCAAGGCGGGCAGATCACCTGAGGTCAGGAGTTCGAGACCAGCCTGGCCAACATGGTGAAACCCTGTCTCTACTAAAAATACAAAAAATTGCCTGGCATAGTGGCAGGTGCTTATAATCCCAGCCACTTGGGAGGCTGCGGCAGGAGAACTGCTTGAACCCGGGAGGCAGAGGTTGCAGTGAGCCGAGATTGCACCATTGCACTCAGCCTGGGAGACAGAGCGAGACTCTGTCTCAAAAAAAAAAAAAAAAAAAAAAAGAAAGACAGAAATAAACAATTAAAGGGAAGGTGAACCTAATGTAGAAATTCCAAGTTCTTTTAATTTGTTTCTAGAATTAAGATGACACCAACATTATTTCATATCAACCGTGGTACCTCTGTGCTCCCTGGGAGTGTAATTTGCTCTTTTCAAGAATACTAAGTCCGTTCTTATTTGGTATAGCATAGATAAAACATTCAAGTAACTATTCTGGTTTTGTTTTCAACCCACTGTGCCAAAATCATGTGGTTACTTCATGTACCTTATGTTCTTTAAAAGATGGTTTTAAATGAAAGTGTTTTGAGGATATATGCCTTCTTTTAATGTTTTTGGGCAATTACACTAATCAATGCTAATTTTAAAAAGTACTCAATTAAAAACAATTGAATATGGGAAGCAATTTTTTAAAGGCCGTTTAAGAGTAGACATGTTGTCTCTTCTTGATTTCAGAAGTGTTTGTATATGAAAGAATTGTCCATGACATAATTCTGAGTGGGAAAAAAAAACTTGCAGATTTTATTTCATATGCAAAATAAAGAAAAAAAGAGGTCTGGAGTAAAATAAAAGTTGTTAAGACAATTTACTCCAGGTGGTAAGAAAAGAACTTTTTTATTTTATGGATTTCCATATCATTTAACTATTTTTCAACACATTTGCACAACTTTTTCATTTCTTAAACCTATAAACTTTAAGAAAATTTTTTGCTGAATTTTTTCAGTCAGGTTAATTCACTATATGGTTTACAAACAAGTAATTTTTAAAAGTTAGGTGCCACTAAAAACACTGTTAACAAATAGAAAATTAGACTCAGACAGTACAGAGTGACTGTTTGAAATACTGTTGTTTGATATTCCGCCTTTGGATTTCTTTCTCCATATAATCAAACCTTTGCTTTGTACGTGGTATGTGTTCAATAATTACTTATGGTTGTCTTTTTTTTTTTTTTTTTTTTTTTTGCCTACAAAAATAGCCATCTTAGGCCACGCGTGGTGGCTCACGCCAGCAACCCCAGCACTTTGGGAGGCTGAGGTGGGTGGATCACAAAGTCAGGAGTTTGAGACCAGCCTGGCCAACATGATGAAACCCCATCTCTACTAAAAATACAAGAAAAAAATTAGCCAGACGTGATGGTGCACGCCTATAATTCCAGTTTCTCAGGAGACTGAGGCAGAAGAATCACTTGAACCCAAGAGGCAGCAGTTGCAGTGAACTGAGATCACGCCATTGCACTCCAGCCTGGATAACATAGTGAGACTCTGTCCCAAATAAATAAATAAATATCCATTTTAGATGTCTAACCTAATAGTAGCCACTCGGTGAATAAATAACAAAGAGGAAAAGAACAATTGAACATGAAGGATCGGGATAGTAATGGCTGTGAACCCTAAAGGCAGCACCTAAAATATCAAACGTCTCAACTAAAAGTAGATTCAAGTTTGAGAAAAAGCCAGAGAGCTTCTTAAAATTACAGAGTATAAATTCCCAACTAAATTCACTAGTTTTCAAATCTATGAAAGAAAAGATTTTCAAACTCCACCAGCTGAAGGAATCTAAATCTAGGCCAAATAACTGATTACAATAAAAAGAATGCTGGTTATATATGTATATTTTCTTTTCTACAAGGAAAAAACAAGAGGACCTATGCTAAATTTACAACATTACGAAAATTTTGTTTTTAGATTGTGAACCAAATAAGTTTTTGAAGAACAGATAGATTTTTCAAGGAAAGTTGTGAATCTTTTTTTTTTTTTAAACAGTGCTTTGAAAGTAAGACAAAAGTGCTTTTGTGTGTCATGGCTTAGGCACAGCTTTGCTTAGAAGCCAGCAGAAGAGATAATTGGTACTTTGAGGTTGTAGCTGCATTATGTGACAAGGAAGTTCAAGTGCATCCATGCTGATTTTTCCTTATGTAATCCAGTATTTTTAAGTCAGAGAGTCAGTATCATTTTCACAAGTTTGAGCCACCCTACATGTAACCATCTCTATTATTATCAATGCTTATAATTAAAGCTAGAAAGAGAAGTTTTCTAAAGAGGTTGTGTCCCCACAATCTCTCAGAAGCATATACAATTGTACAGAGGATAAAGATAAGAAGTATTCTTTGGGGCACTAAAAAGTGCTTGAATTTTTTTTTTTTTTTTTTTTTTTTTTTTTTTTTTACCATTTCTGACATCTCAATAAGGTTCCAAGAAGAAGAAGTACGAAGTAAACTCATAAGACATTCTGGTCTAGGTTTATTGATATAACACTAGGTTGAACTCTACAATGATAGTTATTAGAAATGTCATAATCATCATCATAGATATAATAACTATTTACAATGACAATTACGGGTTGAACCAGTGCATCCTCCAGGCACAGATTTTGGAGCAGCATGATCCTCACCACAAGCTGACACCAAATTTAACTGTTCAAATGGCTTGGAAACTTGGTTTTCAAAAGACAATTTCAGGATCTAAGACTGTTTTACTCCATCAAAAACAAAATGTGTTTGGGAAAGCCAATTAGAGAGCTACCAACTAATTCATGTAGCAGCTATTTCTTTAAACATCTACTGTGTGCCTGGTATGGTGTCCAGTGCAGAAACACAGAAATGAAAAAAGCAAACATGGTTGATTTATACCAGATCACATGTAAAACATATTCCCTTCTTTAACCATTTTTTTCTTTTTCTTTTTCTTTTTTTTTTTTTTTGAGACAGAGTCTCGCTCTGTCGCCCAGGCTGGAGTGCACTGGCGCAATCTCGGCTCACTGCAAGCTCCGCCTCCCGGGTTCAAGCTATTCTCCTGCCTCAGCCTCCTGAGTAGCTGGGACTACAGGCATCCGCCACCATGCCCGGAAAATTTTTGTATTTTTAGTAGAGACGGGGTTTCACCATATTGGCCAGGCTGGTCTCGAACTCCCGACCTTGTGATCTGCCCGCCTCAGCCTCCCAAATCTTCAACTTTTAAGTTCTGGGTCACACATGCAGGATGTACAAGTTTGTTACATAGTGCTATGTGCCATGGTGGTTTACTGCACAGATAAACCCATCACCCAGGTATCAAGCCCAGAATCAATTAGCTATTCTTCCTCATGCTCTGCCTCCTCCCACCCACCTCAACAGACCCCAGTGTGTGTTGTTCCCCGCCCCCATATGTTCATGTGTTCTCATCTTCAGCTGCCACTTGTAAGTGAGAACATGCGGTGTTTGGTTTTCCATTCCTGCATTAGTTTGCTGAAGATAATGGTTTCCAGCTCCATCCATGTCCCTGCAAAGGACATGATCTCATTCTTTTTTATGGCTGCATAGAATTCATGGTGTATATGTACCACATTTTCTTTATCCAATCTATCATTCATGGGCATTTGGGTTGATTCCATGTCTTTGCTATTGTGAATAGTGCTGCAATGAACATATGCATGTATGTGTCTTTATAATAGAATGATTTCTATTCCTTTGGGTATATACCCAGTAATGGGATTGCTGTGTCAAATGGTATTTCTGCCTCTATGTCTTTGAGAAATTGCCACACTGTCTTCCACAATGCTTGAACTAATTTACACTACCACGAACCATGTAAAAACGTTCCTTTTTCTCCACAACCTTGCCAGCATCTGTTGTTTCTTGACTTTTTAATAATTGCCATTCTGACTGGCATGAGATGGTGTCTCATTGTGGTTTTGATTTACATTTCACTAATGATCAGTGATGCTGTGCTTTTTTCTACATGTTTGGTGTCCACATGAATGTCTTCTTTTGAGAAGTGTCTGTTCATGTTCTTTGCCCACTTTGTAATGGGTTTGTTAGCTTTTTTATTGTAAATTTAAGTTTCTTATAGACTGTGGATATTAGCCCTTTGTCACACGGATAGGTTGCAAAAATTTTCTCCCATTCTGTAGGTTGTCTGTTCACTCTGATGATAGTTTCTTTTGCTGTGCAAAAACTCTTTAGTTTAACTAGATCTCACTTGTTAATTTTTACTTTTGTTGCAATTGCTTTGGGCATTTTCATTATTAATTCTTTGCCCATGCCTATGTCCTGAATGGTTTTGCCTAGATTTTCTTCTAGGGTTTTTGTAGTTTTGGGTTTTACATTTAAGTCTTTAATCTATCTTGAGTTAATTTTTATATAAGGTGTAAGGAAGGGGTCCAGTTTCAATTTTCTGCTTATAGCTAGCCAGTTCTCCCAGCATCATTTATAAAATAGGGAATCCTTTCCCTATTGCTTGTTTTTGTCAGGTTTGTTGAAGATCAGATGGTTGTATGTGTGCGGTCTTATTTCCGAGTTCTCTATTCTAAAACATATTCATTAACATGACGTATTACCTTCGAGGTAATGCAAGTTTCTGCTTTGGTCTAGCAGAAAGTACAGTCCTGTACACACGCACAAATTCATAATTTATTCAATATGAGTATTAGTAAAATATGCATGTATTTTGGTCTTTCAAAGAGAAGTGTTATAATAATTGTAATGATAGTAACTACTGTTTCTTGAGCAAATTATTGGACCTGTGTCTGATACTACTCTCATCCTCAAAACAACCCTGAAAATAGGTGTTACTTCCATTTTAAAGAAGACTTGTCACAACTACATGTGGTTCCATATTAATAGCTGCAACCCATTGAAAAAGACTGGGTAACAGTGACCATTTACTGAACATCTACTATGTCCTTGCACTGTGTCAGGCCCTTTTACTTTCATTTAATGCTCACAACAACTTGCCAGGATAGGTAATAATGCAGAAACTGAGGTTCAGAGAGGCCAAGTAATGCACCCCAAATCACAGAGCCAGTGAATGGCCACCTAGCCGGATTAACAACCTGGAGCTGCCTGACGCTCAAACACTTACCTCTTCTCTAAAATGTTTCCCATAAACCACCGGCATCTATTTCTCCATGTCTTTGTTCAAGCTGTACTCTCTTCCTAGGATGACCTCCCATACCTAACCACTCAGTTTTCAAGGCCAAGCACAAATATTACTTCTTCTGTCCCAACCAGCCCAGGCAAAATTCGTAATCTCAGCACAGGTTTTTGCCACTAGTCTAACACTTATCACATACTATTGTAATTATTTGTATGTATTTCTCTGCCATGAAAGATTAAGAAGACCTTCAGAGCAAACATTGTTTCTTATTCACTCTTTTTTTTTTTTTTTTTTTTTTTTTTGAGACAGAGTCTCACTCTGTTACCCAGGCTAGAGTGCAGTGGTGCAATCTCAGCTCGCTGCAACCTCCACCTCCCGGGTTCTAGAGATTCGCCTGCCTCAGCCTCCAGAATAGCTGGGATTACAGGCATGTGCCATCACACCTGGCAAATTTTTGTATTTTCAGTAGAGATAGAGTTTTGCCATGCTGGCCAGGCTGGTCTTGAACCCCTAACCTCAAGTGATCTGCCCACCTCGGCCCTCCAAAGTTCTGGGATTACAAGCATGAGCCACCGCGCCCAGCCTCTTATTCACTTTTCAGTTCCCAACACATAGTACACAGCTTGGCATATATGTTGGCACTTCATATGCTAATTGGTGACTGATGTAATAACCCACATCAACATGCTATAAACTAAAAGGACCTCTAAAGAGTGACAGAACCAATTCCTCCTTCATCTATTGGGGAATTACATTTTTTGCTTATTTTTATTTATTTTTATTTTTCTGTTTTAAAGACCCTCAGAAGAGTAATTGGTACAACTTCTTCACCTTATTTCTGATTCTAGCCCCCATCCATGCATGTTTTCTCTCTCTGAGAAAATGCTCTTACATTTTCAAAAACATGAAATGTAATTTTCACAAAATCTGTCTTTATTTTGGTTGTTTCCTGGTTATCTGAGCTCTACGTGGCACAAAAATTTATTTCTCTCTCTGAAGTCTCACCACAGATAGAGGGCTTTTCCTTGCCATAAGAAATATGATGACCACAAGGGTGCACATTGGTCTCATAAGGAAGGAGCAGACGAAGATGATGCTTGTCTTAGCATTTCAAACAGAACAAATGCATGTGCACTGATTTGTACCTTCTAATCAATTACCAATGCTTTATTTCCCAATAAGGAGAAAAGTACATAAATGCTTTGATTCTCATTTAACAGATTGGAAAACTAAGAAACAAAGAATAAATGATTTGGCTCAAACTTTATTGTCCTAGAGTTTAAAAGTCAATCCAAAATTTTCACTTGACAGACTGCACTCAAATCCAAGGCCAATTTTTCAGAAAATGGGTTGCAGCTATAATATTTTCTTTATCAAGATAATCAGGTCATCCCTTTAAATAACTCCTTTCTTCTTTAAAAGTGACATTAATATTCAATTATCCTGAAAGCTTATATGCAAAACAAGCTAATAAAAAGACCTGGCTTTTTTTTTTTTTTTTCTGAAGTCTTTACTTAATAAGGATATTCACAAATAATTGGCAGTACTGTCTGGACAAAGAGTTACAGCTTCGTGGTCTAAAAACACAGCCTGCTTGTGCAAATTAGTTTAACAAATTTCCCATTTCTAAGAGGATAGGCCAGCTGCCAGCTCTTTAAGAGAGAAAAACACACCTTCTTAGAACACGAGTCATTAAATGTTACATAAAGGGTGTACACACACACACACACACACACACAGGCATTTTAAAAAATTGCTCAAGACTTTCCAAAACATCCCTTCACCACACCTAGGGTATGCATTTCATCAAGATTAAGTTTCACATTTTGTCAAGATCAAGTTGTTTTTTTCTTAGGCATACCACTTACCAATAGTATTGCTACATGAGAAGGCTAAAGATGTACTGTAAACAAGAGTGCCACACAGAGCAGATGACTCAGAACTGATTTTAAAGTAGAGTTGACACTTGCAGGTTGAACTTAGTGCCTGCACCTGGTTACTTGTCAGCCCTGTTTTGAAAACAGATTGGCTGACCTTTATGCCTATAGTTATTTTCTAAATTTCATACCTGAAATGCAACCTTCTTAGAGAAAGAAGGCCTAACCAATGTTTTTAGTATAGGTGGACTAAAATGTCCATTCTTTGGAAATGTGGATTGAAAGTGTGAACAAGGATGGAAGTGTGCCCACCCAGAGGCAATGTGACTTGCCAGAACTCAGTGTGGACATCTGAGTGGCTCCTGTCCAGTCCATGGCGTAAATGAGTGCAGGGGCTGCCTTTATTCTTTTTATTGTGAACACTCAAAAGTATTGAGATATTACAAGCAGACAGATAGTTAACAATTGAAACAACCAAAATAGTTCCAAAATCTAAAGGCAAAGGAATTCAGATGTCTCAACATACATCCCTAAAAAGCGAGTTTAAAGTGCACAATAAAAAATAAAAAGAAAACTGCTTTGATTTACAAGAATAGTTGATTGATTTGCTTCTTAACTGCCTTGGGACAACAGATTCCTCAGAACAATGTCATATTTATTTTTCTATGTTACCTAGAAAGTGAAAAAGAACTACTGAGTTGGAACAAGAATTTTTTCCCTTTACAAAATTTATGATTTCATCATAAATATTATGGTAACACTTTCCAAGGGTCTCAAAGTTTAATCCATCATATTTTTAGTAGTTAATTTAACGAAGTGGAACCTCAACTTTCAAATTTCTTTTCTTTTATATTGGAAGAATATTTGCCTATTTCATACTACTTTTTTTAAGTTTTTTTTTTTTAAATAAAGCACTTTGGGAAAGAAAATTTGCATATGTTTTTCAGGCTAAATCTGTGTCTTTTTTAAAACAAAACTAACCTTAAAAAAGTAAATGCAGACAAGCAATTAAAAGACAGACACTTTCCTTACTTGAAAAGCAACTTTTTCTCTTGTGTGGTTTATCAGTGAGCTCAAATGGACTTATATTGATAATTAAAATGATCTGTAGGTGTCTTGCCCTCTTTAAAACGCCGTGTTAAAATGTGAGTGCTTGATATTAAAAGTTACACTTCCGGCCAGGCACGGTGACTCACGCCTGTAATCCCAGAACTTTGGGAGGCCTAGGTGCGTGGATCACGAGGCCAGGAGATCGAGACCATCCTGGTTAACACGGCGAAACCCCGTCTCTACTAAAAATACAAAGAAAATTAGCTGGGCGTGGTGGCGGGCGCCTGTAGTCCCAGCTGCTGGGGAGGCCGAGGCAGGAGAATGGCCTGAACCCAGGAGGCGGAGCTTGCAGTGAGCCGAGACCGCGCCACTGCACTCCAGCCTGGGTGACAGAGCAAGAATCCGTCTCAAAAAAAATAATAAAATAAAATAAAATAAATAAATAAATAAAAACTAAAAGTTACACTTTCACCTGAGTATAATGCAGCACCTGTGAAATAGTGGGTGATGAGGTCATTGTTTCCTTACATTATTTATTTGTTTGTTTATTTATTTATTTTTTGACACGGAGTTTCGTTCTAGGCTCACCACAACCTCCGCCTCCCAGGTTCAAGCAATTCTCCTGCCTCAGCCTCCCGAGTAGCTGGGACTACAGGCATGCGCCACCACCCCGGCTAATTTTGTATTTTTAGTAGAGACAGAGTTTCTCCATGTTGGTCAGGCTGGTCTTGAACTCCCACCCTCAGGTGATCCACTCGCCTCGGCCTCCCAAAGTGCTGGGATTACAGGCGTGAGCCACCGCCCCTGGTTCCTTACATTAATTCTTATGAGAGACGTCATACTGAGTTTTTGTAGAAGTGTAGAGATTTTAATTAGTTTGTTTAGTTTTTGGGAGATGACACGGGGGTGGGAGTGGGAGTGGTTTATAAAAGCTGTTGAACATTGTTATTTATTAATAAAAGTGCCTTTAAAATGCAATAAAGTCAGGAAAGGCAACAATAAAAACTCTTCTATCACAGTTCTAAATCATTGTACAGTAAGTAAGATTTTGCTACTAAAACAGAAAAATTCTTCAATCTCTTTATTTGGATGCTTCTCAAAGTTCTCACAAGTGATCTGAAAGTTACACAGAGAAAAGAGAATTTTTGACATTGAACTGAATATATAAAATTGTTTCAATAAATATTTAGGGCACTACAAAACAACTCACTAAAAAATTAAAATTCCTCAAACTAAGTTAACTCAGTCAACAAATTTGTTTGTTTCTAATCTGGTTGTTCAGTCACACAGATGTTTTAAAAATATAAAAATATTAGTATAACATGATAGTTTTTCTTGATTATAAAATTAACAAGTATACATGATTTTAAGAAGGAAATTACATAACAGAGAACAACACTTTTACAGTTGGTTTTGGTTCTTATTTCATAATATGTGTATCAATTTGGAAATTTTCTTATTAACTTCCTGTGACCGCAGTGGAGAAGTTAGCTTATTACATTGGTCTACATCTCTCAATTTTTAGCAGTTACAGCACTATTTTAGTTTCTCCATTGGTTACCTTTGTTATTTAAATAACTTTCTTAAACCACTAGTTCTTTTTATTTAAATCCTCTTTTCAGCTTGTGAAATAGGTCACACGCCAAAAAAATACATAAAGCATGGATGTATTCCAAAGCAAACCTCCCTGAAATGGCTACTCAGGTCAAATAAAGGAATGTCAGTCCCCAGAAGGTTCCTGCATGCCTCTCCAAGGCAGAACTCACTCCCTTTTCCTAAAACATAAAACCCTCCTGACATCTGTACTAACTTCCTTGCTTTTCTTTATATTTTTGCCATCCAAGGATGCATCACTCAACACTATAGCTTCGCCTATTTTTGAATTTTATGTAAATAGAATCATACACTATATATTCTTTTGCATCAAGCTTTTCATAACTCAATATTATGTTCGTGAGATTCACTAATATTGTAGCATTCAGCTGCAGTCCATTAATATTCACTGCTATATAGAATTTCATGAGAGAGATCCTTACAACAATTTATTTATCCGTACTCCCACAGATGAATATTTTGGTTGTTCTCAGGTTTAGGCTATTGTGATTAAAGCTGTTATGAATTTTCTCATACATGTCTCCTGGTACACATGGATATATATTTCTTTTGGATATATACCTATGAGAGAAATTGCTAGGTCATGAGGTACAGTATCTTTAATTTTAATTGATAAAGCCAAATTGCTTTCCAAATTGGTTAAACTAGTTTCTCTTTTCACCAGCAGTGGAGGAGAGTTCCAGGAGCAATCCCTGCTCTTTTTCAGTCTTTTTAAATTTTAGCTATTTTAACAGGTGTGTAGTGGTATCTCTTCACTGTTTTAATTTGCGTTTTTCTGGGGGCTGAGACTGAATATCTTATCATATGTTTATTGATCAATTAGTTATATCCTGTTTTGAAGTGGCTAGTGAGTCTGTCTGCTCATTTTTCTATTAAGTTGTATTTTCTTATTGGGGTGTATAAGTTCTTCAGATATTCTAGATACGGGTCCTTTGTTGGCTATAACAAATATCGATTTAATATGTATTCCAGATATTTTCAAGTCCGTGGCTTGCCTTTTTACAATTTTTTAAATTTTACTTTAATTCTGAGATACAGGTGCAGAATGTGCAGGTTTGTTGAATGTGTGTGCCATAGTGGTTTGCTGCACCTATTGGTCTATCCTCCAAGGTCCCTCCCATCGCCCCCCACCCACTATTTTATTTTTATTTTATTTTCTTTTATTTTTAATGTTCTTATTTCACTGTAATCAAATTCATCAATCCTAATCTTAAAGGTTGGGGCTTCTTAATGTCCAATATGTTTTAAAATCATTCTCCCATATAGAGATTATGAATCTATTTTTTCTGTATTGTCTTTTAAAGCCTACTGTTTTGCCTTTGAAAGGGTCTATAATTTACCTGGAATTAATATTTTTGTTTACAGTGTGAAGTGGATTCAGTGTTTTCTATTTTTTTCCAGATAGAACATCCTCTTCCACACTGCTCTCAGGATCATTTTTGTCATTACTATTTAATGTTTCCATCAATTTTCAACAGATTCTCCTGATGCCTCATTTTATAAAATGAGAGCATTTGCACATTCGCATCCTTACCACTCCTTCCCTCTTCCCTATCTGCTTTTCATCTTCCAAAATCTGTCAGCTAGAGCTTTACTTTAACATCGTCAAAGCTGAGAGTGTTTACATTCTGTTCTTAATCAGGATTAACTCCCCCATGCTTTGTGCATTGGTTCATTTTAAAAGCTGATAATCAATAAACAAATTTAACATTATTATGACTATTCATCACATTATTCACCACAGAGCCAGAGAGTGCTAATAATTACATTCCCTTGACTACATTTCTGATGCTGTAATCACTGTGTCACTCAAAAGAAAATACACTAGCACCAAGGTTAAATAGATTATCCTCTCTAATATTTTACCAATTGCTGAAAAAGATCATGTTTTAAATCATTTCATATTTGGAACATGACATTCTGGTAAATGTTTTGATTTAGCTAGAGTTTCTGGTTGCTTTGTTAAGACTCATAGGTTTTTTTTCCACCATATCCTAATATTTCGCAACTTTTCATTAGCAGAAGCTATTATCTGAAATATATTCCATTCATTTCCTTGAAAATAGACTTCTGTAAGTCTGCTGATCACTCTCCTAAATTAGACTAATTTTATTCTTGGTCACACAACTGTTATACTCGGATGTTGTTTTAATATTCCTCTAAGCTAGTCCTGCCATTCGTATATCCCTAGGAAGACTTAAGACAACCACAAAGTTAGAGGGAACACAGCCCACACAAGACCACCCTCAGGGCAGGTGCAGTGGCTCATACCTGTAATCCCAGCACTTGAGAGGCCAAGGTGGGAGGATCACTTGAGCCCAAGAGTTCAAGACCAGCTTGAGCAATATACTGAGACTCTATCTCTACAAAAGATAAAAAATTAGCTGGGCCTGGTGGCATGGGCCTGTAGTCCCAGCTACTTGGGAGGCTGAAGTAGGAGGATTGCCTGAGCCCAGAGATTTGAGGCTGCAGTGAGCTATGAATGCACCACTACTGCACTCCAGCCTGAGTGACAGAGTGAGGCTCTGTCTCAAAAAAAAAGACCATCCTCACTAAATTGCAAGTCTGAGTAGTTCTCCAAACCATCTCCAGTTTTGATAATTTGCTAGAAGGACTCACAGAACTTTCTGAGTTACACTCACAGTTAAGATTTACCACAGAGAAAGGATATAGATTAAAATCAGTCAAAGGATGAAGTGCATAGAGCAGAGTCTAGGGTAGAACCAAATGCAGAGCTTCCATTGTCCTCTCCCCATGGATCAGACACAGTACTTTTCCAACATTGATGTATGACAATAAGCACAGGCTGTCATTAACCACGGAAGCTCAGCAGAGCCTCTGTGTTCAGAGCTTTTATTGAGGCTCCATTACAAAGACATGATTGACTATCCACATGGCTAATCTTAGATTCCAGTCTCCAGTTACTCAAGGTGTGACCCAAAGCTCTCATCCTAAATCACATTTTTGGCATGGATCAAAGCTCCACCCTAAACACATTTGTTACTCTCTGGCTAGCCAAAGCCCTTCAGGCAAACAAAGACACTCCTGTCAGACATGAGGATCCAAGGGCTTAGAGATGACTCCCAAAAGCTCAAGACAAAGGCCATTTCTTTTGAGACAAGGTTAAATTCATTACCACCCAATCATACGTCTTCTTCTTTCTTGGTTTTCACCCTCATTTTACAGGCTTACATCCTTAAGTAAGGGTGCATGGATGTAAATTTTCATTCAGAATCTTTGGTGTTCTGAAATTTCACACTGCAGTCCCTAAATGTGGGCCTTCTTCCTTTTTTTTTTTTTTTTTAAGACAGGGTCTCACTCTGTCACCCAGGCTAGAATACAGCAGCGCGATCTCAGCTTATGCAAACTCTCCCTCCTGGGTTCAAGCGATTCTCCTGACTCAGCCACTTCAGTAGCTGAGATTACAGGCATACACCGCTATGCCCAGCTGAATTTTTTTTTTTTTTTTTTGAGACTATTGCCCAGGCTGGAGTACATGATCTCGGCTCACTGCAACCTGTGCCTTCCGATTCAAGCAATTCTCCTCCCTTCTACCTCGGCCTCTGGAGTAGCTGGGATTATCACACCCAGCTAATTTTTGTACTTTTAGTAGAGATGGGGCTTCACCATGTTGGTCAGGCTGATCTTGAATCCTGACCTCAGGTGATATGCCCACCTTGGCCTCCCAAAGTGCTGGGATTGCAGGCATGAGCCACCACACCTGGCCAGGATCCTTTGATTTTGAAGATCTCCCTGTAGCTATGGAAATATTCTTTCTTTGAAAATTCCCTCCTCTCTATCATGAGTATTTTGTCTTTTTAGAACTCCTGCTATTTGGCTATTGGACATCTTGGACTGAGTCTCCAACTCTGAGTTCAAAGCTTCTCCAGATTTCTTCAGGGCAACTTCATGACTTCTATCCTTGTTGTTGCCTTCTCTCATATTCTAGAGTACAGGTACCTCCTCTCCTTCCTCTCTGCTTTCTTAGAAACCTCTTAAAGCATCTGTTTTCCCTCTTCTCATCTGCTTATTACTACCTGCAATTCTCTTCGTTTCTGTGGGCTATGCCTTTTTTATTGTCCTGATATTATTTTAAATTAGTCCTGGGAGAGAGGAATAAATGAGTGTGCTCACACTGCCATCTTGAACTGGGAGTCACCTCTAGTTTGGGTGGCCAAAGCGGGTGGATCATGAGGTCAGGAGTTCAAGACCAGCCTTGCCAACATGAGGCGACCTCATCTCTACTAAAAATACAAAAATTAGCCAGGTGTGGTGGCAGGCACCTGTAATCCCAGCTACTTGGGAGGCTGAGGCAGAGAATTGCTTGAATCAGGGAGGCAGAGGTTGCAGCGAGCCAAGATTGCACTACTGCACTCCAGCCTGGGCAACAGAGCGAGACTCCATCTCAAAAATAAAAAAATGGTATTTTAAATACAGATGGTTTTTTCTATCAGAATAGGTTTCCTGTGACTACATCAAGTGGCGCAGCAATGAATACATTCCCTGAGACTCAAAAACAATTCAGGGCAAGAGCATCTTAGGAGAAATATATACACAGAGCCTTATATGAGACTTTTTCCATCACATCATCTATACACAGTGCCCAATTATGACATATTGAAAAGAAAAAATAACCTAAGTGACTTCATTTTTTAAGTATATTTTCAGAGCTATTCCTGCCTAAAGAGAAACAAAAGAAATAAAAGTAAGTTTTTGCCAACTTCCAGATGGCAGCTGTGGTGTAGAAGAAAGAATATTGGCTCTGGCATCCAGAGACTTGGGTTTGAGGCCTGGCTCTGCCTTTGTGGTCTCCAAAGCTTTGGTTGAGTCACTAAACTTTTTTGAGTCTGAAGTTTCTCGTTTACAAACAGAATAATAACACATGTGTCTCGCCACTGCTGTGAGGTTGAAAAAAAAAATAACAGACAAAAGCAGTATTTTATAGATTGAAAAGTAAATAGAAAATAAAATACATTCTCCAAATGACTCCATTCTCCAGGGAGATTTCATGCAGAATTTAACAGAATCCTTCAGGGGAAAAAAGTTTATATCTCTATAACCATCTTTCCCAGACAAGAAAAAAAAAAAATCACACAAAACCATTTGAATTTCCAATGGGTTCCACCAAATAGATTAACATGCCCGTTGACGATGACCATGAACATAGTTATAGTATCCAGTTATAGCATCTAAAAAAAGGTATTGCTATGGTTTGAATATTTGTCCCCTCCAAAACTAAAGTTGAAATGTAATCCCCAATGTGGTGGTATTAAGATATAGGGGCCTTTAAGAGGTGACCGGGTCATGAGGGCAGAGCCCTCCAGAATTGATTAATCTACTCAGGATTAATAAATTAAGGGATTAATAGGCTAACCAATTAATGGGTTATCATGGGAGTGGAAGTGGTGGCTTTATAAGAAGAGGAAGAGAGGCCTGAGCTAGCATGCCCAGCTCCCTACCATATGACTCCCTGTGTTACTTGGGGACTCAGCAGAGAGTCCCCATAAGCAAAAAGGTCCTCATCAGATGCACCCCCCCCAACCTTGGACTTTACAGCTCCATAACTGTAAGAAAAAAATATATAGATATAGATATGGATATGGATATAGATATAGATATATAGACAGAGTCTCACTCTGTCACCCTGATATATAGATATAGATATAGTACAGATACAGATACAGATATAGATATAGATATAGATATAGATATAGATATAGATATAGATATATAGACAGAGTCTCACTCTGTCACCCTGGCTGGAGAGCAGTGGTGCAATCTCGGCTCACTGCCACCTCCGCCTCCCAGATTCAGGTGATTGTCCTGCCTCAGCCACACAACTAGCTGGGATTACAGGTGTGTGCCACCACGTCCAGCTAATTTTTGTATTTTTTTAGTAGAAACAGGGTTTCACCATGTTGGCTAGGTTGGTATCAAACTCCTAACCTCCAACGATCCACCCCCTTTGGCCTCCTGAGGTGCTGGAATTACAGGTGTGAGCTACTGCACCCAGCCTAAATTTCTTTTCTTTATAAATTACCCAGATTCAGGTATTCCGTTATGAGCAACAGAAAAAAGATTAAGACGGGCATATAACACAAGTTTCTAATTCTGAGTTTATTCATTTATTCTATCCTTTAGCAAATATACATTGAATGCCAAGGCTATTCAAAGCACCTTAAAGAATCAAAAGACATAGGCCAGGCACAGTGGCTCATACCTGTAATCCCAGCACTTTGGGAGGTTGAGGTGGGTGGATCACCTGAGGTCAGGAGTTCGAGACCAGCCTGGCCAACATGGTGAAATCTCATGTCTACTAAAAATACAAAAATCAGCTTGGCGTGGTGGTGCACACCTGTAATCTCAGCTACTCAGGAGGCTGAGGCAGGAGAATGGCTTGAGCCCAAGAGGCAGAGGCTGCAGCGAGCTGAGATTGCGCCACTGCACCACTGCACTCTAGCCTGACGGACAGAGTGAGACTTTGTCTCAAAAAATATATACATCAAAAAATATCAATTAGGCACAATACTTTCACTTATTCAGAAAGCTTCCTGTTGTAGGGAGATCATGTAAGTACACCCACATTTCCACAATACAGTAATGGGTGTAATGAGTGACACATGCCTGATACAAACTAATAAGAAATGGTACTTGAATTAAACCTTTAAAAATGAGTGGAGTTTCAATTTGGAAACCTAAATGGAAGGACATTCTAAGAAGCGGGAATTGTGTTCACATAGGTTGTAGATATGTAAAAGAAATCCTTTCTTTGGGATTGTGAAAGCTTGGACTGTCTGAAGAACAGGTTTCATATAGAAGGTATGAGGGATAGGCCCTGTTGCAGAGGACTTCTAACAGGCCATTGCATGTGGGCCTGACTCTGTAGATAATATTTACTACTGAGAGGGGTGCATAATAAAATACAGCTTAATACATTTTATTTTGTATAATCCTTACTGTTTACAAATTATTTTTACATACATGATCTCACTTGGTCCCCAACACAATTCTATGGTGGTTGTGTTATTACTACAGATGGTCCCTGACTAACAATGGTTCTACTTAGGGTTTTTGGGCTTTATGATCGTGCAAAAGCAATACACATTCAATAGAAAGCAGTATGCTAAGTTATACAATGCCAGGCAGTGCCAGAGAGCCACAACTCCCAGTCTGCCACATAATCATAAGAGTAAACAATCAACTCTACAGTGTACTGTGTTGCCAGATTATTTCGTCCAACCGTAGACTAATTTAAGAGTTCTGAACACAATTAAGATAGGCTTGGTTAAGCAATGGTGTTTAGTAACCATACCTAGTTAGGTCTATTAAATGTATTTTTCTTATTTTTTTTATGTCACTATGATTGACTTAGACAATATCAAATGCATTTTTGATATACACTATTTTTAACTTACGATGGGTTTATCAGGACATAACCCCACTGTAAGTCCAGGAACATTTGTATTTGTCAATAGAATAAGCCTTAAGTCAGACCTAGAGTCCAGGTCTTCTTTTTTTTTTGAGGTAGAGTCTCGCTCTGTCACCCAGGCTGGAGTGCAGTGGCACATCCTCAGCTCACTGCAACCTCTGCCTCCCAGATTCAAGCGATTGTCCTACCTCAGCCTCCCAAGTAGCTGGGACTAAAGGCACAGGCCCACACCCTTTGTTTTTGAGTAGAGACAGGGTTTCACCATGTTGGCCAGGCTGGTCTTGAACTCCTGACCTCGAGTGATCCGCCTGCCTCAGCCTCCCAAAGTGCTGGAATTGCAGGCATGAGCCACCGAGCCCGGCCAGAGTCCGGGTCTTCTGACTCCAAATCCAATTTTCTTCATATTTACTTCTAGTGATTTGTTGAAAGTTTGTACAGAATACAGAAAAATGAGTAGATCCTGAAAACAATAGGGCAGCTCCTGAAGAACATAAACACTATTGAGGCAGAGTTGGAGTTGAGGAGCCAGTGTTTATCAAAGTAGTTCAAAAAATAAACTTCTCTTATAGCAAGTTTGACTGTAGGAAGAAGGCAACAGGAACACATCTCATATTTCTTTAAAATCACCCCTCTCCCCCACGATGGTACTTAGCACTTAGTATGTTCAGGGAGTTCAGGTAGTAGATGTCGAGGACAAGGAGTACCTCAATTCCTACAGTGCTCTGAGCTTTACTAAATGCTTCCAATTACCTAGTTCAAACCCAGGCTCACACTACCCCAACAGAATTAAATTAGATGGCTCTCCAAACATGACAAAGATATGTTTGTTTAAATGACAACTGTAGGATTCCCCCAAGGACATGTAGGTCATGTGAAAACTGTGAGCACAGAGCTCACAGCTGTTCACTTTAACAGTCAACAGTGGACAACTGGTAAGAAGCCAAACAATTTTTTATTGTTTAAATCTTGGGTACTATTGTTTTTCTAATAGCTTCCCTGCTAACGATGCCAATTTGATCTCTAAAAGTAAGTATTTTTCAGGAAAGATTTTTCATATGTTAACAAGACTTGCATTTGATTCAACTTCTCTAATATTGAAATATAAAGTGATTAGAATGAAAATTTTCTAACATAGTATTACCTTTAAAGGTTATTTTCAGAAATAGTTAAAAGATAAACTCCTCCTTTCTCTTATGGTCCTCCTCAGGTTCCATATTAGAGAAAGCTGAGTGTCTATGACTTCAGGGCTGACTCACTCACTTAGTTTAGACAGGTTACTGAGAAATAATCATAGAAGTACGAAAGCAAAGAATTAACTTCCTATTCCCTAACTCTACCCCAAATACAGCTTTTCTTTTTCCTGTTTCCTGGTATTTGGTTCTTGTTTAGCTTAAGGGAGCTTTACAAGAAATCTTTTGTAGAAGTCCACTATACAAAACTGCTGCTGGGCACAGTGGCTCATGCCTGTAATCCCAGCACTTTGGGAGATAGAGGTGAACAGATCACATGAGCCTGGGAGTTCAAGACTAGTCTGGGCCAACATGGTGAAACCCTATCTCTACAAAATACAAAAATTAGCAGGCTGCATGTTACATGACTTTAGTCCCAGCTACTCAGGAGACTAAGGTAGGAGGATCCCTTGAGTCCAGGAGTCTGAGGCTGCAGTGAGCAGTGATGGTGCCACTGTGCTCCAGCCTGGGAAACAGAGTAAGACCCTGTCAAAAAAAAAGAGGAAGAAGAAGAAGAAGGAGAAGGAGAAGGAGAAGGAGAAGGAGAAGAGCTGCTAAAAGCAGTTTGTAATTGAAGGAGACAAGAGGAAGAGAAGTGGGAGGGAAATGAAAACCTGATGATCATTTACCCTCCCTCATGCTATGGCCACTTGCTGGATGTAGAATAAAGCTTAACCTTGAGGCTTCTGAGGGCACTTAGAATTGGATTCATGATCTTCAGGATTTAGGAGCATGAAAATACTGAGTCAGACCAACCTATTCTGAATAGTAGAGCAGTCTATTTAGCCACTTCATTTCATGCATTCTTTCTACAGTGATTCACCGAATATCTATGATATGCCAGGTACTGTTCTACTCAGCAGGGATACAGTAATAAACAATACCTTTTCTGTTCTCATCGAGCTTACATGATAGCAGGGAAACATATTAAACAAACAAAAATAGATTCATCTGATGAGATTTAAAAAATGGATGTGGGTGGGGGGCAGTGGCTCATGCCTGTAATCCCAGCACTTTGGGAGGCCAAGGCGGGTGGATCACCTGAGGTCAGGAGTTCAAAACCAGCCCGGGCAATATGGTGAAACCCCGTCTCTACAAAAATACAAAAATTAACCAGGCATGATGGTGGGTGCCTGGAGTCCCAACTACTCAGGAGGCAGAGGCAGGAGAATTGCTTGAACCCTGGAGGCGGAGGTTACAGTGAGCCGAGATCACACCATTGCACTTCAGCCTGGGCAACAGAGCAAGACTCTGTCTCAAAATAAATAAATAAATAAATAAATAAATAATAAATAAATAAATAAATGGATATGAAGAAAAGTAAAATAGTATAAAAGAATAATGAAAAGGTGTATATGTGTGGGTGTATGTATATATGTGTTTGTGCATTTTACATGGTGGGTAAAAGAAGGTCTTCCTTGTGAGGGTGACCTTTAAGCAGGGAATGAATCAAGTCAGAAATCTGGGACAAGAGCTATTCTGCAGGAAGAAACACTAAGTAAAAAAGTGCTGTCCAGGTACAGTGGCTCACGCCTGTAATCCCAGAACTTTGGGAGGCAGAGGCAGGTAGATCACAAGGTCAGGAGTTTGAGAACAGCCTGGCCAATATGGTGAAACCCCATCTCTACTAAAAATACAAAAATCAGCCGGGCATGGTGGCGGGCACCTATAGTCCCAGCTACTGAGGAGGCTGAGACAGGAGAATCACTTGAACCCGGGAAGCGGAGGTTCAGTAAGCAGAGTTCATGCCATTGTACTCCAGCCTGGGTGACAGAGTGAGACTCTGTCGCAAAAACAAAAGAAAAAAAAAAAGAGAAAGTGCTGCAAGAGAGGGCTTGGCATGTTTGAGGATAAGCAAAGAAGCCCAAATGGCAGGAATAAAGTGAGCAAGGGTGAGAGCAGTAGGAGGCGAATTCAGGAAGACATAAGCTCCTTTGGAGAAGAGGCCAGATCATCTTTAACCTTGGTCTCCAAGGTGCCAGCAGCTAGTCCTGTCGTAGGTGTTCAACACGTACTGACGAGAATCAGAAAGGCCGTTGTTGTGGCAAACAGAAAGGCATCAAAGAGTACATCTAATTCCTTAGTTCTTCCATCAAAAAGTCTGAGGTGGTGAATTTTGTAATTTACTTGTCTGATTACAGTTCAGAACATCCCCATCTCTTATGGAGGACACTGTCTCACTCCCCTGTGACCCTTGCCATGGAGACAATGCGTTTCCAGTGTTCCCAGGGCCACATCTCCCACCACATTCCCAGTCAGTTTCTGATGTTCTTATTGCTCAGATTACATAGTATGACACGTTCCAAGAAAAATAATAACTGGTAAAAGATGAACGTCATAATAGATTAGATCTACCGGTGCATAAAAATCACTATTTTGTTTTAAATCAGAAAAGAAACAAATTGTTGCAAAATCAATGACCTTGCACTATAGCCCTGAGCTTTGTAGGACTTCGGTCCACGTAATTTTGGTCAATGCGCTGTGTTAAGTGCAATTTCAGAGTTAAACTGGTATTACAAGGTGAACAGTGGTTTACTTTTCCATTTGTATTTCAGGGAGCAGGCCATTTTTAGCGTCACTTTTTAGGGAGAGCAATTTTCAAATGAGATTTATGGCAGGCTTTATAAAATCTTACCAAATAAACCTACGTCTCATGTTTCCTTTTGTAAGGAGGCCCATGGTTCCATCTTTCCCTCTCATGGCACCCACCATCTGCTAAGAAACATGACTGATTCCTGGTTTTCTGATCCCTTTACAATTTTAACTTGAGGTTTTTTTTAATTGTCCTATCTGCCAATCTAAATATGTCAAGATTGATCAGACAAAAATGTAATCTTTACTTTTTAAAATGTTATCTTAAAGGGATATTTCATCTCTGGTAAAATGAGGTTAATTTCAGATCACTCACATACAAACACACAGGCACACACAACTTTAGATCTGTGCCACACCAATAATGCAGTAGCCCCAATTATTGACTGGCTGAAATAAGGAAAGTCAGGATATTTTGTAGGTCTATAGATGCAGGACATTGCATTTAAATTGCCTGACATTAAAAGCCGAAAAGGAAAGGTAGGAACTTTTGCCATCAGAAAATTTGTAGGATTAAAATAAATAAATAAAACAAAGAGAAAAAAAAAAAAGAAGAAGTAAAGCACAAAAAAAAGGTTAAAAAAAAAAAAAGATAACCAAAAAAATTAAAAAAAGATATGTCCCTCTTGAGCACACTTAGTACCCCTTAGCATATCAGCACCTCTGATATGTTAGAATGCAACCTAGGTGTAGGCTTCATCTCCTTTTAATCTTTTCCTGTCTCACAGGGAGTAAGTATTCTAGTGACCCTGTGAAGCGAAGTCTGCAGTCTTGGTTTACTATTTATATCGCTGGATTTATCAAAAGATATTTACTTAATTTTTTTTTTGCCCAGGGTGGAGTGCAGTAGTGCCATCTCAGGTCACTGCAGCCTCTGCCTCCCGGGTTCAAGAGATTCTCCTGTCTTAGCCTCCCAAGTAGCTGGAACTACAGGTATGTGCCAAGACACAGCTAATTTTGTATTTCTAGTAGAGATGGGGTTTCATCATGTTTGCCAGGCTGGTCTTGAACTCCTGACCTCAGGTGATCTGCCCACCTCGGCCTCCCGAAGCGCTGAGATTAGAGGCGTGAACCACCGCGCGTGGCCAAAAAGATATTCACTTTAGTGAATGAAGGTCCTGTGAACTATCTTTAATGACCATTGAATAGGGATGCCACCCACCTGCTCTAGATGTGTTCCAACCCACCTTTCCTCAAAACAAACACTACGTGGACTGGGATGACAATCATCTTGGTTTGTCTGGGACTGAGAGGTTGACTGTCACATAGAACTTTCACTGCTGAAACTGGGAAAGTCCCAGGCAAAACAGAGGAGCTGATCACCTTAACTTGGATCCCCATTAAGAACGGAGCAGTTCTTGATTGAGATGCATTGACACTGTGCCTTGATAGAGCTGCTCTGTTCCTTTTTACCACACGATGAGTAAGCCCTCAAGGTCCAGGCCTTTGAGGTACACAATGTGGAGGTTCTCTCACTTTTCCACTGACAATTCCCAAATTAGCAAAATGGTAATAATAGTTGTGTCTACATCCTAATTCTCTTATGAGAATTGAGTTTATATTACTATATATAATGGTGACAACAAAGCCTGTCATATAATCAGTGCTTAGCAAATGTTACCTATTGTCATTTGATTGATTGATTGATTGATTTTTGAGAAGGAGTCTCACTCTGTCACCCAGGCTGGAGTGCAGTGGTGCGATCTCAGCTCACTGAAACCTCCACCTCCCGGGTTCAAGTGTTTCTCATGCCTCAACCTCCCAAGTAGCAGGGACTACAGGTGCCTTCCACCACACCTGGCTAATTTTTTTGTATTTTTAGTAAAGACAGGGTTTCACCATGTTGGCCAGGATAGTATTGGACTCCTCACCTCAAGTGATCCGCCCACCTCAGCCTCCCAAAGTGCTGGGATTATAGTCATGAGCCACCATGCCTGGCCGCTTATTGTTATTAAAATCATTAGCTATGGATAGGGGAGAAATGACGCAGGACTTCTCTCCTCTGCTGCTGATTCTTTTCTAGTGAATCTTAAATGTCCTGTATGTATTATATTTTCAAAGGTTAAATAAGAGAAAGAGGGAAAAAGAAAGGAGAGGGGGAATAAGGGAAAGAGAAAGAAAGAGAGAGAGAAAGAAGAAAGAGAGAGAGAGAGAGAAAGAAAGAAAGAAAGAAAGAAAGAAAGAAAGAAAGAAAGAAAGAAAGAAAGAAAGAAAGAAAGAAAGAAAGAAAGAGAAAGAAAGAGAGAGAGAGAAAGGAAAGAAGGAAGGAAGGAAGGAAGGAAGGAAGGAAGGAAGGAAGGAAGGAAGGAAGGAAGGAAGGAAGGGAGGGAGGGAGGGAGGGAGGGAGGGAGGGAGGGAGAAAGGAAGAAAGGGAGAGAGAGAAGGAAGGAAGAAGAGAGAGGGAGAGAAAGAAAATACTAAAAACTTACAGTCAGTTAAGTCAGTAAGATTTATTTTCCATCTTAAAAATGATTTCTACCCACAAAGACTAACATTTGGGCAGAAGCAAAGCCATGCAAAAAAAATGTATATTTTTGAGGCTGGGCGTGGTGGCTCATGCCTGTAATCCCAGCACTTTGGGAGGTCGAGGCAGGCGGATCACCTAAGGGCATGAGTTCAAGATCAGCCTGGCCAACATGGCAAAACCCCATCTCTATTAAAAATACAAAAATTAGCTGGTGAGGCAGGAGAATCACTTGAGCCAGGAGGCAGAGGTTGCAGTGAGCCGAGATGGTGCCACTGCACTCCAGCCTGAGCGACAGAGCAAGACTCCATCTCAAAAAAAACAAAAAAGTGTTGGGATTACAGACGTGAGCCACCAGCACCCTGACCCAATAGTATCTTTAAAATGAAAATAATATTAATGCATTCTGCATTTTTAAGACAAGTAACTGCTCTTATCAACATTGTTTATCATAGCTAAGAAATGCAAACAACCTGAATATCCATCAGTAGGGTAGTGATTAAAATAATTACAATCCACCCATACTCTGCAATTTGTTAAAATGAATAAGGTAAATAATTTACATGGAAAGATCCCCAAGGCACATGTTGCAAAACAACACATACAGCAAAATCCTATGTATTTAAACAAATCACAAGGATGACTGTCCATCTCAAAAAAAAATTATTTGTTGCTTAAAATTTTTACAAAGAGTTTGTTCATAAATTATCAATACTCTGTAATTAAACACACACACACACACACACACACACACACAAACAACTGGAGGAAAGAATTCTACTCAACAATTCTGTCGTTATTTTGTTCCTCTTCCTTCTCCCTCAGACCTAACATCCTTCTAAAAATGAGAGGAAAAAAAATTTGTCGTAAGTGCCAAAGTATCCAGATTGCTGTAGATGAGGTATAGGGCAAATAATTCACTAACTGAAAACAAGGATTGACTGTGGTAAAGTGTCCACAAAATTATACCAACTACAAACTGAAAAAAATAGCCACACGGGGCCAGGCACAATGGTTCACACCTGTAATCCCAGCACTTTGGGAGGCCAAGGTAGGCGATCACGAGGTCCTGAGATCGAGACCAGCCTGGCCAACATGGTGAAACCCCCGTCTCTACTAAAAATATAAAAATTACCTGGGTGTGGTGGCACATGCCTGTAATCCCAGCTACTCAGGAGGCTGAGGCACGAGAATTGCTTGAACCCGGGAGGCAATGGTTGCAGTGAGCTGAGATCACACCACTGCACTTCAGTCTGGTGACAAAGCAAGACTCCATCTCAAAAAAAAAAAAAGAAAGAAATAGCCACACTGTTGAGCATGATCTCTCAGTAAGTCTTTTTATAATAAAATTTGTTAGCTGTTTTTAAGCAATGGTATTTTTTTTTTTTCAGACGGAGTCTCACTTTGTCTCCCAGGCTGGAATGCAGTGGCATGAATCGACCGCCTCGGCCTCCTAAAGTTCTGGGATTATAGGTATGAGCCACCGTTCCCAGGCAGTAAATTAATTTTGAAATATAAAATTAATATTTGAAAATAAAAACCAATACAGCAACATGACTGCGTAAAGATTAAAGGAACTATATGTGTTAAGGGCAAATAATGTTTAGTATTTATTTTGTGCTTACTTTGTGCTTTTATATGTCTTATCTCTAATTCTTACAATTTTTTGAAGTAGTGATGATCATCCTCTTTTGCAGAAGCAGAGATGAGACACAAGGAGATAAGTAATATGTTTAAAATCATATAGTTGCTATCTGAGAATGAAGGCAAACCCAGTTCAGTCTGACTTCCAAACTTGAGTTCTTTCTAATATAGCAAAGTGCCTTTCCTAAACCATTGAGAGGTGCAGAATTTTCGACTTGCAGTGAAGACTAGAGGGTCCTCTCCAGTACCTCACCCAGCATAGAAGTCCTCTAAACAACATCTCCAGGCCAGGTGTGATGGCTCATGCCTATAATCCCAAAGCTTTGGGAGGCCAAGGCAGGCGGATCACCTGAGGTCAGGAGTTTAAGACCAGCCTGACCAACATGGAGAAACCCTGTCTCTGCTAAAAATACAAAATTAGCTGGGCATGGTGGCGCATGCCTATAATCCCAGCTACTCGGGAGGCTAAGGCAAGAGAATTGCTTGAACCCAGGAGGTGGAGGTTGCAGTGAGCCGAGATCACGCCATTGCACTCCAGCCTGGGCAACAAGAGTGAAACTCCGTCTAAGAACAAGAACAAGAACAAAAACAAGAACAAGGACAATACATCTCCAGCATTCAGGTTCTGTGCTGGTACCACTAATACTGTGAAAGGATTTGCTCACAAGGCAATCTATTCCAACTGCCCCAGAATCCTGAGATAAGATTTAATCAGATTATTACCATATCTTAGTTTGCAAAGACCTCAGAAAAATGGTACTTTAGTGTTCCATTAAATATATTCCATTACTATTAAGATACCATTGGGGCCAGGCACGGTGGCTTACACCTGTAATCCCAGCCCTTTGGGAGGCCAAGGTGGGCGGATCACTTGAGGTCAGCAGTTCGAGACCAGCCTGGCCAACATGGTGAAACCCCATGTCTACTAAAAATACAAACATTAGCCTGGCATGGTGGCAGGTGCCTAAAATCCCAGCTACTCAGGAGGCTGAGGCACAAGAATCGCTTGAACCTGGGAGGCGGAGGTTGCAGTGAGCTAAGATCATGCCACTGCACTCCAGCCTGGCAACAGAGCGAGAGTCCGTCTCAAAAAAAAAATATTAATTTACTGTAAAATTCTGTCTTCTTAACATCTTTAAATATTCTATCTTAACTATAAGGTCAAATGACTGCAAAAGAATGAAAAGTTTTTAAAAACATTAAATTAACCATAGATTTACCTATTTAAATAAGCGCTCAAAGAAATCACAGTCTTTTTTTTTTTTTTTTTTTTGAGATAGAGTCTCCACGTTGCCCAGGCTGGAGTGCAATGGTGTGATCTCGGTTCACTGCAACATCTGCCTCCCAGATTCAAGCAATTCTTCTACCTCAGCCTCCCTAGCAGCTGGGATTACAGGCGCATGCCACCACGCTCGGCTAATTTTTTGTATCATTAGTAGAGATGGGGTTTCACCATGTTGGACAGGCTGGTCTCAAAATCCTGACCTCGTGATCTGCTTGTCTCGGCCTCCCAAAGTACTGGGATTACAGGCATGAGCCAGCATGCTCGGCCGGAAATCACGGTCTTATAATTGTCAAGACTTTAGAAGTCATCTGGTTGAATCTAACTCCTATTGCAGGAATTATTTATCTATTTATATTTATTATTATTTTATTTATTTATTTATTTATTTTGAGGAGTTTTCCTCTTATTGCCCAGGCTGGAATACAATGGTGTGATCTCGGCTCACTGCAACCTCTGCTTCCCGGGTTCAAGTGATTCTCCTGCCTCAGCCTCCCGAGTAGCTGGGACTACAGGCATGAGCCACCATGCCCGGCTAATTTTGTATTTTTAGTAGAGATGGGGTTTGAGACCAGCCTGATCAACATGGAGGAATCCTTTATTTCATTATTTCCTCCTGAAGGCTGCTCAGGCTCTTAGCTTCTAAACCTCTTAGCCAGAAAATGGTGGAGGAAGAGAAGTCTTTCTGAAAGGAAGCAACTGGACTAGAAGAGAGGCTGTAAGTGCACCTGGGGTGTCAGTGCCTCCTTCTATCAGACCCACTGCTCAGGGAGGTCTTCAGGTCTCCACAGGAAGCAACAAAGAAATCTTCTCTGCTTCTCTGATCTTGGGGAAAGCTGGAGGAGACTGACGGACCATCCTATATCCAATGAAAAGTACAAGAGAGCATTGGAATTCAGGGAATTTGTTTTCCCAAAAAGATCAATTTTCTTCAAAGATGATGATAATGATGGATACTGGTTATTCTGAAGTTCCTCTGTCATTGTCAAGTACCTCAATAGTCTACAGTTGCAATCTAGCCGATAACCAAAGACTAATATTCTCGAATCTGTGAAATCTTCTGTGATACCCATTGAACTCTACTCTTTAGTTTGCTGGACTCCCTCAATTGCCTTCATGAAGGCTTCAAAGACATCACCTTCTGCTATATAATTAGGAAGTTCAAGGAAGCATTCTCTCCAGCAGCAAAAGTCTCAGGAAATCCCAACAATTTAGGCTTAGCCTTAGACACAGTTCAGTGATAGTATTACTAAGACCTAACAGGCCAGGCGTGGTGGCTCATGCCTGTAATCCTTTGTGAGGGCAAGGTCGGTGGATCACGTCTCTACTAAAATTTTAAAAATTAGCTGGGCATGGTGGTGTGCACCTGTAATCCCAGCTACTCGGGAGGCTGAGGCAGGAGAATCGCTTGAACCTGGGAGGCAGAGATTGTGGTAAGCCGAGATCTCACTACTGCATTCCAGCCTGGGTGAAAAAGTGAGACTCCATCAGGACAACAACAACAAAAAAAACCTAACAATCTCTTATTCTTTTTCAATTTTATATTATCCAAGCACTTAACACACCTGTCTAATTGTTTTTCAACTTTTTGGGGTGACAATCAAAGCTTGTCTGAATTTGAGGGATCCCACTTATTTCTTTATTTTTAATAATAGACTTTATTTTTAAGAGCCAGTTTAGGTTCACAGCAAAATTGAGAGAAAGGTGCAGAGATTTCCCATGTACACCTGCCTCCACACACACATGACCTTCCCCATTATCAACATCCCATAGAGTGGTATGTTTGTTACAACTGATGAACCTACATTGACCCATTATTATCAAAGTCCGTAGGTTAAAGTAGGGTTCACTCTTGGTGTTGTACATTCTGTGGGTTTGCATAAATAGATCATGACACATAGCCACCATTATAGTATCACAGAGTAGTTTCTCTGCTATAAAAATCCTCTGTGCTCTGCATATTCCTCCCTCTATCCCTTGGCAACCACTTGATCTTTTCACTGTTTCCATAGTTTTGCCTTTTTCAGGATGTCATATAGTTGAAATTAATAGTACATACTTTTCAGACTGGCTTCTTTTTTGGTTTTTTGAGACAGATTCTCACTCTGTTGCCAGGCTGGAGTGCAGTGGTACGATCTCAGCTCACTGTCACCTCTGCCTCCCCAGCTCAAGCGATTCTCCTGCCTCAGCCTCCTGAGTAGTTGGGACTACAGGCGTGCGCCAACCATGTCCAGCTAATTTTTGTATTTTTAGTAGGGATGAGGTTTCACCATGTTGGCCAGGATGGTCTTGATCTCTTGACCTTGTGATCCGCCCACCTTGACCTCCCAAAGTGCTGGAATTACAGGCATGAGCCACTGCACCTGGACCTCAGACTGGCTTCTTTCACTTAGTAATATACATTCAAGTTTTTCATACCTTTTCATGGCTTACTAACACGTTTATTTTAGCACTGAATAACACTCTATTGTCTGGATGTACCACAGTTTATTTCTCCATTCACCTACTGAAGGATATCTTGGTTGCTTTCAAGTTTTGGCAATTATGAATAAAGCTGCTAAGAATATCTGTGTGCAGGTTTTTTTGTGGACATGTCTTCAACTCCTTTGGGTAAATACCAAGGAGTGTAATTGCTGGATCATATGGTAAGAGTATGTTTAACTTCGTAAAAAATCATCAAACTGCCTTCCGAAGTGACTGTACCGTTTTGCAGTCCCAACAAAAACGAGTAAGAGTTTCTGTTGCTCTGCATCCTCACCATCATTTGGTGCTGTTTGTTTTCTGGATTTTGGCCATTCTAATAGGTACATAGTGGTATCTCATTACTGTTTTAATTTGCATTTCCCTGATGACATATAATGTGAAGCATCTTTTTATATGCTTATTTGCCACGTATATATCTTCTTTGGTGAAGCTAATGTTTTTATTTCTTTGTCCGGCTTCAGTTTGTTTTATCACTTTTAATTTTTCAATAAAAAGAATCTTTCCTTACATATTTATATGCTTCACAATTAGAGTTGGTGATGATGTTGTAAATTATACTACAAAAACAACTTAAATCAGGCATATACCAGTAACCAAAGCACTGGCTCTGAAATTCCCAGGTTCAAACTTTATCTTGTTCACTCTAGAGCCATTGATCCACATGGAATAAATATAAATTCATATCTATTTCTAGATACTTATTCACTATTCCCACTTATTCACTATTCCCACTTATTCACTACCTAACAACAGTAGCGGTTAGCTATAAAATTCTCTTCCAATCACAGAGCATAACTTCAGTATGCAAAAACAAAAAAAAAAAAAAAAAGAAGAAGAGTTCTCTGGATTAAGTTGAAAAATGTTTGTAAGTAAAATTTTAAAAATAGATACATCTTTGTCAGTTGGGTGTGGTGGCTCACGCCTGTAATCCCAGCACTTTGGGAGACTCAGGCACGTGGACCACTTGAGGCCAGGGAGTTTGAGACTAGCCTGGCCAACATAGTGAAACCTGTCTCTATTAAAAATAGAAAAATTAGTCGAGCATGGTGGTGCATGCCTATAATCCCAGTTACTGGAGAGGCTGACGCGTGAGAATCGCTTGAGTCTGGAATGAGGAGGTTGGTTGCAGTGAGCCGAGATCATGGCACTGCACTTCAGCCTGAGTGATAGAGTGAGACTCTGTCTCAAAATAAATAAATAAATAAATAAAAATAGCTATTGTCTCTGTAAGTGAAAAATTATAAATAAACCATTTGTAAGCCAAGGGATGAGTACAGATACTCATTCCTTTGAGTACTTCATTTGAATCTATGAAGGTGGGTACAATTGCTCTAAGAGAGTATGAGCAGTGAAAAACCAAAGAGTGCTCAGGACCTAGATCTAAAAAATGCCAACATTTAGGAGACGGACAGATAAGCTGGAGTAGCAAAAGAGACAGAGGTCGCCTGTTAGAGACCACTGGGTGAGGTGAGCGATACACAAGGTAAGAATGGTATGACCGTGCACAGTGGTTCACGCCTGTAATCCCAGCACTTTGGGAGGCCGAGGCAGGCAGATCACGAGGGCAGGAGATCGAGACCATCCTGGTTAACATGGTGAAATCCCATCTCTACAAAAAATACAAAAAAAAATTAGCCAGGCGTGGTGGCACGTGCCTGTAGTCACAACTACTCGGGAGGCTGAGGCAGGAGAATCTCTTGAACCTTGGAGGCAGAGGTTACAGTGAGCTAAGATCACGCCACAGCACTCTAGCCTGGGCGACAGAGACTCCGTCTCAAAAAAAAAAAAAAGAATGGTTAACTTTCTAGGCTTCGTGCCATGGTTCACACCTGTAATCCCACCAATCTGCCAAGGCAGGCAGATTGTTTGAGCTCAGGAGTTCGAGACCAGCCTGGGCAACATGGTGAAACCCCATCTCTACCAAAAATACAAATTGGCTGGGCACATGTCTGTGGTCCCAGCTACTCCTGAGACTAAGGTGGGAAGATTGCTTGAGCCTGGGAGGCAGAGGTTGCAGTGAGCCGAGATCGTGCCACTGCACTCCAGCTTGGGTGACAAAGTGAGACTCCCTCTCAGGAAAAAAAAAAAAAGTTAACATTCTAATGGTACATATAATTATGAAATAAATTTAAAGGGAGAAATGATCCTGAAGAGGCAACAGAACACTGTGCCAAAGACCAGAGGCTGTACTCTCACTAGACATGTGACAATGGACAGGATATAAAACTTTGCCCTGAGCCTCAGTCAATCAACTCCTCCAGCAAAAGGAGAGATAACAGTTATCTCAATAGGCTGTTGTGAGAATTTATCAAATTAATGCATTTGAATATACATTGTATGTGGAAAAACATTACACAAACTTAAGATACTTGCCTTGGCTCTCTGCCTAGAACTTAGATTGCTTCCAGGACAGAGGTCCACACCCTACCCACTTTTCTCATGCTAGTCTTCTGTCTGAATCCTGACCTCCCTGATTGTTTCTACCTTTTTTCTGCTGGCTGATAGGGCCTTAGGAACAATTGCCTCCTGCCTAAGCTTTATACCAGCACAGCTGCTGGGCTCTGACTGAATCACTGACACCATTCCTGCCTTCCTGGCCAACCCCACCACCCATGAACCCAGGTTATGATATGTTCCAAAGAAATGATTGTTTTTTTTGTTGTTGTTTTTGGTTTTTTTTTTGAGAGGGAGTGTCACTCTGTCGCCCAGACTGGAGTGCAGCGGCACCACCTCAGCTCTCTGCAACCTCCGTCTCCTGGGTTCAAGCGATTCTCATGCCTCAGCCTCCAAAGTCGCTGGGATTACAGTCATACACCACCATGCCCAGCTAATTTTTTTTTTTTTTGAGAAAGAGTCTGACTCTGTCGCCTAGGCCGGAGTGCAATGGTACAATCTCGGCTCACTGCAACTTCCAACTCCCAGGTTCAAGCAATTCTCCTGTCTCTGCCTCCCAACTAGCTGGGATTACAGGCACCCACCACTACACCTGGCTAATTTTTGTATTTTTAGTAGAGACGGGGTTTCACCATGTTGGCCAGGCTGGTCTTGATCCCCTGACCTCAGGTGATCCTCCTGCCTCCCAAAGTGCAGTGATTACAGGCGTGAGTCATCGCGCCCAGCCCTAATTTTTGTATTTTTAGTAGAGAGGAGATTTCACTATTTTGGCCAGTCAGGTCTCAAACTCCTGACCTCAGGTTATTACCGGCCTCAGGTGATCCGCCATGTTGGCCAGGTTGATCTCAGATGATCCTCCTGCCTCCCAAAGTGCAGGGATTACAGGCCTGAATCACCTCACCCAACCCCCAAGTATTGTTTCTGAGACAATCCCAGAGCTAACCACTGAGATTAACACCCCACACTTAGCTTGTTCAATAACAAAAATTTCTTAAGAGTTCTTGAGACCAGAATATTTTGTTTCTTAAAAGGTGATGTTTACAACAAAATATATATACATAGTAAATCATCAGTTTTAAATCATAGTAAATCAACATAAACAATTAGGCAGGCCCAGCACAGTGGCTCACACCGGAATCCCAGTACTTTGGGAGGCCAACCCAGGTGGATCACCTGAAGTCAGGAGTTCGAGACCAGACTGCCCAACATGGTGAAACCCCGTCTCTACTAAAAACACAAAAAGCCAGGGGTGGTGGCGGGCGCCTGTAATTGCAGCTACTCAGGAGGCTGAGGCAGGAGAATTGCTTGGACTCGGGAGGCGGAGGTTGCAGTGAGCTGAGATCGTGCCACTGCACTCCAGCCTGGGCGGCAAGAGTGAAACTCCATCTCAAAAGTAATAATAATAATAAAATTAAAAACAATAAAGGCTGGCTTTTGTTTTTCAAATAGTCTGAAAATTTGTTTAATGCTAGGTTGATAGTATCTAGATTGTGTCAGAAAGTTGTCTTCTTCTTCTCTAATCTGGTAAGATATCCATGTCTTTTATTTGAAGATTCTTGGGTCAAGTTATTTTCAGAGAAAATAAGTAAGAATTTTAATTTACTAAAAGGTCTATGTAATAATGAAATTGCTACTTGCTTCATCAATTTCTTTTATTTATTTATTTATTTATTTTTGAGACAGAATCTTGCTCTATTGCCCAGGCTGGAGTGCAGTGGCATAATCTCAGCTCAGTGCAACCTCTGCCTCCCAGGTTCAAGCGATTCTCCTGCCTCAGCCTCCTGAGTCGCTGGGACTACAGGAGCCCGCCACCACACCTGGCTAATTTTCGATCTCTTGACCTCATGATCTGCCTGCCTCAGCCTCCCAAAGTGCTGGGATTACAAGCGTGGGCCAGCGTGCCTGGCCTTAATTTTTTAATTAGTTGATTTGCTCTAAATAAAATACTGTAATCCTTTTAGCCAATTATTTTGAAAATACTTTTATAAAATGGTCTCTTTATCTTGATCTTTGAAATCTCTGAAGGGGCTGGGAACGAAAGGGAGGAAGGGCACAATGTGAACATCCAGTGACACATCAAAGTTTTGTGGGTTTTTTCTTTGTTGTTGTTGTTGAGAAGGAGTTTCGCTCTTGTTGTCCAGGCTGGAGAGCAATGGCATGATTTCGGCTCACCGCAACCTCCACCTCCCATGTCCCAGCAATTCTCAGCCTCCTGAGTAGCTGGGATTACAGGCGCTTGCCACCACACCCGGCTAATTTTGTATTTTTAGTAGAGATGGGGTTTCACCATGTTGTCCAGGCTGGTCTCAAACTCCTAACCTCAGGTGATCCGCCCACCTCGGCCTCCTAAAGTGCTGGGATTACAGGCACGAGCCACCGTGCTCAGCCACATCCAAAGTTTTTAAGACCCCAGAAAAGGCTTTGTGCTTCACCAAGTTCTACTCAAGCGCGGACAGAAAATGAATAGTTACCCATGACCAGAGTATTATAATAATGTCATAGCAGCAATTCTTGTCTCCATAATAGGAAGTTATATGTCAACATAAAATAACTTCAGGTATTTTACATTTTACAGTGGACTAATAACTTATATTGCTATTTTTAAGGGATGTCAGTTTTCACTTTCTAAGAAACTTAATTACATTTGCTCTTCTCCCATCAGCAATCCCTTTCCAAGTCATCCCTACTTTACAAAGAAAAATGTAAGTAAACCTGCAATGACTTTACCTGAGTTCTTAAGCAGACTGCCAGGTTACCTACTTTAAGGAAATAAGCCCGGCTCCTTTGGCCGTGGGGATGGTTGGAACTCAGACCTGGGTGAGTTTTCAAGATCCATTATGACTGGTTATATGCTCCCATAGCATTCTGTACTTTTCTTTGAAAATATTTACCAGTTCCTAATTATATATTATATGATAATATCTTTCTCCCCCACATGACGGTAAGATCCATAAGAATAGGGTAACATCTTTTTTTCACACAAATGTATATTCCAGCACCAAGTTAAGTGAGTGCCTGGAAAGTAGCAAATGTACAAAACTTACTTACTTTCTTTCTTTCTTTCTTTTGAGACGGAGTATCTTTCTGTTGCCAGGTGTGATCTCTGCTCACTGCCAGTTCCACCTCCCGGGTTCACGCCATTCTCCTGTCTCAGTCTCCCGAGTAGCTGGGACTACAGGCGCCGGCTACCACGCCCAGCTAATTTTTTTTGTATTTTTAGTAGAGAGGGGGTTTCACCGTGTTAGCCAGGATGGTCTGGATCCCCTGACCTCGTAATCCGCCTACTCCGGCCTCCCAAAGTGCTGGGATTACAGGCGTGAGCCACCGTGCCCGGCCTTTTGTTTTTTGAGACAGAGTCTCGCTCTGTTACCCCAGGCTGGAGTGCAGTGGCGCAATCTCGGCTCACTTCAACCTCCATCTCCCCAGCTCAAGTGATTCTCCTGCCTCAGTCTCCCTAGTAGCTGGGATTACAGGCACCTGCCAACTGCCGGGCTAATTGTTGTATTTTTAGTAGAGACAGGGTTTGGCCATGTTGGCCAGGTTGGTCGCCAACTCCTGACCTCAGGTGTTCCGTCTGCCTCCGCCTCCCAAAGTGCTGGGATTACAGGCGTGAGCCACCATGCCTAACCAATATCACATTTTGAACACAACCAACTTAGCTCATTATCTTTTCTTTTCTTTTTTTTTTTTTTTTTGAGACAGAATCTCATTTTGTCAACAGGCTGGAGTGCAGTGGCGTGATCTCTGCTCACTGCAACCACTGTCTCCTGGGTTCAAGTGATTCTCCTGCCTCATCAGCCTCCCGAGTAGCTGGGACTATAGGGGGCGCACCAACATGCCCAGCTAATTTTTGTATATTTTTTAGTAGAGACAGGGTTTTACCATATTGGTCAGGACGGTCTCGACCTCTTGACCTCGACACCCGCTCCCCTCACCCCCACCCCGCCCCGGGGCCTCCCAAAGTGTTGGGATTACAGGTGTGAGCCACCACGCCCAGCGCTCATTATCTTTTTTACAGAGGTTGGTTTCAAGCCAAAGTTGACCTTCCCTAATGACTATAGAGTAAAGCCCTTTGGCAATTCCGTGTTTAACAATTCAGTTTGTCTTTGGAGTCCAAGTGAAAATTTAAAATGTAAGAAAACAAAAATAAAACAAAAACCTTCTTAGAAGTACATGCCTTAATCTGTTACACTAGTAATATGAGAAGATTTTTTTTTTAAACCTTTCCCTTTCATGTGGTGTGAGCCATCTGACAAAAAGAGGGGTCACCTGACGCCATGGTAGGGTTAAGTCAATGGTTTCCAAACTTGTGTACGCATCAGAATCACCTAGAGGACTTACTGAGCCACAGATGGCTGTGCTAACCCCCAGTTTGTGACTCCACAGGTTTGGTGCTGGGGCCTGAGAATTTGTATTTCTAGTAAGTTCCCAGGTGCTGCTGCTGCAGGTGGTCTGGAGACCACACTTTGAGAACCACTAGAAAATAACTGCTAAAAAGGAATCTTGGTATGTTTAGGTCCAATACCTGCAACATTCTTGGTTGAAATAGTCTCAGATAAAATTATAAATGGGCGATAGAGAAGATGAATTATCAGAAGGTGACATAATATTATGGAATACACTATTCAATAATGAGTTTGCCTCATTACCCTTAGACTTTTTTTTTAAAGTATGTTTCTTCAGGAATTATCTTGTTTCACTCATTATAATTCCAGTTATAGAGGCCAAAAAAAAAAAAAATTAAGTTATTTTTGTTCTCAATAATAATCACCTCCATTGCCTCCCTGCCCTTCAGTGCCCTGGGCAAACCTCTTTAGTCATTGTTCCTTTATCTGTAGAAAGGGACGTGATAATAGTACCTATCTCAGTGAATTACTGTGAGGATAAAATGAGACCCTAAATGGAAAATAGTTGGCACTGAAAATGGCCTGTAAATGGTAGCTGCTTTGTTTTTTTGTTTTTGTTTTACCAATTTATCTACTAATTTAAGGAAATAAATTTTAATGGTCGTGGGACCAGTGACCCAAACTACTTAAATCTCTAATACATTGATCACAGTAATAAACCCACATTTGTTCAAAACAAAATAAAAGGTTGTTATGCTCCAGGTACTTTGCTAACTGTGGCGGAGAACTGTTTGATTTGGAAGTGTTGGCTCAAGCTATCAGTACAGCATTCCCTCAAATACAGATTACAAATAAGGATCACCTGAAGCGCAGTAGGACCCCCCCCACCCCCACCCCCACCCCCACCCCAGACCAGCCAAAACCATATCCAGGGGAGAGGCGTAGGAATATTTAATCACCCCAGTTGAATTTTTTCTGTTTACCGACTTTGAGAAACACTGAAGGGATCTCTTCTCCATTCTATATGTGGCTAATATAAGCCCTAAACGTCATTTCTATGTATTCGTCAGACCGTAGTTTACTAGAAAATTTCAGAAGTCCTTTCCAACCTAGTGATTTTGTTATTTTGAGTTGAACTGAAAGTCACTTGGAGCGGTCAGCTGAAAATATTTTTTGTTTGTGCTCTGAAAGGTTCCCACTGTTTCGAGTAAGTCACCCTTTCACCCATGGGGAACCTGTGCCTCGTGCCTGAACTGCCCGCCTAGTACCTCCCCCCCTTGAACTTCCTCCCGCAAGCCTACTCCTCCCGCTTGATCTGGGCCTTAGATCTAGCTTGTTTTGTCCCTTCGCGGCATTTGAGTAGAACATTTGGTGCTTTCCCAGTTCACGACGCTTTGCTGGAATCGTCAATTTCCAGGGATTTTACAGGCTGGCCAAAACAGTTTGTTCAGAACAGCGCCGCCGGGGCATTGGCAGCCCTGGGCGGCCGCGAGTTTCCTCACACCGCACAACCCCTCGTGACCTTGGGCGAGCGAACGCACGCCGCCAGCCGCGTCAGGGCCACGCACGGGCTGGACTTCGGAGCTGAAAATGGGAGTCGGGAGTGAGGAGGTTTCATAAACAGAAAAGACCTCGAAGCCATAAGGCGGTTCTTTTCCTTTTCTGCGGATGAATCCTTACAATTCTTGGGGGAGGGAATGTCTGCCCACGGCTGGAGACAAAGCGTGAGAACTAGGTTGGCGAAAAACGGGTTTGAATGAGAAAATCTGAAGGAGTGAGGCTGAGGGCGGACAATTGGGTTAAAAATAGTAACACATCCTCCACAGGACTCGCTCTTTCCAGCTCCACCCTAGAGGCCGCCAGGCCAGTGGCTGGGCTCCACGAGAAGGCACAGCAACACGGCTCGGCCCCGCCTCCTGGACCTACTGACAGGGCGCCGGGGGCGTGGCCTCGGACCCGCGACGTCACCGCGCTCCCCGCCGCCGCCGCCGCCGTCGGGGTTTTCGCTGACGCACGGGTCCCGCCCCCTCCCCCTCTTTTCCCTCACTGCCCGGGCGCCGGGCGGCGAGCGCGTTAGTCGGCCGGGACGCGGAGCTGTGTGCATCTCGTACGCGGGCTTGCTCGCTCCCGGGAGCCGTGCAGCTTCCCCGGCGGTGGCAGGAGCGGCGTAGAGTGCCATCAGCGCGCCCTTACGGCCCCAGGCCTCGCGGCGCGCGCTCCACTCGCCCTCCTCGTCCGCCCAACCTGCGGCCTGTGGAGGCGTGAGACGACAACGGGCGAGCGCCTTGAGCAGCGTTAGCCGCTGCGGCGTCCGGTCGTCCCTCCGCCTCCTCCTCGGCCCCCCCCTCGCTTCCCTCCTCCCACTTCCCGAGCTCCGGCGTGTCCCGGCCACGCTCGGCGCTGCTGCAGGAACAAAGGAAGACCCCGCGGCGGCGGCGGCGCCACCTCCGCCTGCGGCTCCGACCCGCTCCCGGCCCGCGGCGGCGTCACCAGGGCGCCCGGCTCAGCCTTCCCGGAGGCCTCGGCCCGGCCTCATCGTGCCGGCTTCGCGCGTGAACCCGGCTTTCTCATTTGGGCCCCCGCAGGGTGAGTGATTTGGGGTTGGGGGCGGGAGCCGGGCTGCTTGTTGCCGGGCCGGGGGCGGGAGTGAAGGGACCGGGGCGCCGCGGGCCAACGGCGAAGCCGGAGCAGGCCGCGGATGGCGGCGTCCGGGGGAGGGGAACCCGCCCGCCAGCCCAGGAAGCACAAAGACGGAGGCGTCATTCTGTCGTCGTGGCCCGAGGCCTCGCTCCTGGCGTCCCTGGCTCGCTCCACAGCATGGTCGGGAAACAATGCCCGGCGTGCCGCCTCTGCGAGGCCGGCATCTAGGCCGCTCGCCTCCCGCCCGGCCGCCCTTGGCGGCGGCGCCCGGCGTGGGCACCACGACCCAGAGAAACAAAGAGGCCGAGGCGGCGGCCGCGCCCCCTGGCCGCTGTAGCCCCCCCCAGCTCTCCCCTCAGAGGAGCCCTTCGGGGTCGGGGATCGGCGTGGGGCCTGCAGGCGAAAGGCCGGCCGGGCCTGCTGAGCTGCTGTTCTGCATGACTCAGTGGTTTTTCGGAGAGGGCCCTGCTGGGCTTTACTGAGTGAGGCCTTTGCTTGGAGGGGGATGGGGGATCAGTGGGACCCGAACTTGCAAAACCCGTTGGAACATGGGGCCGGGGGTTCTCCGGCGGCGTCTTTTGGGTTTCTCGACGTCGCGGGGTGTCTACCCTGAGATCCGTTTTCATGGAGGAAATGGAGCACCTTCTCCTTTGTTTGGTGCATTTAGGCTGATGAACGTGAAATTTTTTGCTCGCTTTCCACGCACTCCGTGGAGCTATGTTTTCGGGGAAGGGTCGGGTTATCTTTATTGATTGAATGTCACCTAAGGATTTCATCGAAGGAGATTATTAAGATAAAGGAACACATAGGTCACACGTCCCCGTTCTTAAACCTGGGATTTAGATACAGACCTAACCGTAAACGACTGTATTTTACTCCTTGTTTTTAGGATTTTTTAAAAAAATAGGCTTTGAGAACTCAATTTGTGAAAATATTGCAATTTTATCTTCAAAGTTTTTTCTTAAAATGTGTCCCCATGCCCCCCTAAAAAAATTTAGGATTTGTTGTAGTTCTCTCCTGTTTCCTATCTCCCAGGCCCTGTAAAGGAGCCTTTAAAAGTCAATCCTACTCCATTTGGCAAAGAGGGAACTGAAATCTGGAAAGTAAGGACTTGCCCAAGGTCACTGGCTTAGTGGCAGACTAGAGACTTGAACTCAGGTCTCAATTCCCAGGTGAGTGGGAATTCATGCCATGTCATCATATCATGTGCACCTGGAAGAACTATATTCCATAGGTGTAAAAGCTCTTTGTTTAGAATTGGAATTGGAGAATTGTTCAGTTACTCAGATTTTTTTTTTAAGCTGTAAGTTAGAGGAAGCCATAAACTTTATAAAATGTGCGTTCTAGCTCTACCTGACAGAGCCGACACGTGCATGCTCAAGTTTCTAATTACTTTAAAATCAATAAATAGTAATGGTATTTTTTTCTAAAATATTTACAGGAAGGGAAATGCAATACCTAATGGGAACACACATCCCCCACTTCATCCCCTAAATCCTCACTAAATGAGGATTCTTTTTTACGCTGTCTCCACTGTGCTTAGTTTTTTATAAACAACCTTGACCATTTTAGCTTTGAGTGATTATGCTTTCATCTTCTAGATTAAGATTTTTCTGTAGTTTTTCCTACATTAGGAAAAAACTAGCAGCCTTTTTTTTTGTTTTCTTATGTTAGATATATGAACGCTGCATCCTTAGTTCTTGGGGTTGTGTAGGAGTTGGCAGGCTTTGAGATATAAATAGAAGCTGATTTCAGAGGCCCCTGTTGACTAGGCTTTATGTGAGAGCCTCCATCCAGCTCAGCTTGTCACATTGCAGCCTTGTGACAGGCTGAAGCGCCCTCCCATGTGATCTAAGCTTCTGAGAAATATTAAAGCAAGCTGTGCACATGTGATGGCATTTAAAAGCTGGCTTTCTAGGGGAAAAAATATAAAAGATGGGAACCCATGTAGAAGACTCATGTTCTGGTGCTGCTTGTGTGTCTCGCAGTTGAAGGTTATTTATAATGGAATGGAAGTAGACATGTTCTCTGAAGGAAAGTTGGAATACTTTGTTATCTCAAAGTGTGAAATCTTTTTTTAGATGGAGTAGCCTCCATTTTATTTATCTAAAACAAAGATTTTAAGAATCAGATTAACTAAAATTACTTATGTAGGTTGATCACTTGGCCTTAAACTTAAGCCGGTTTGCTTTTAAAGCCAATGTCAGATGAGACTGGACGTTAGTGTAGAAAATGTGAGCTAGCACTTAAACTGGTTTTAGGAAATACCCAACTTACATGCATAGGGCAAAAATTAAGTTTTGTGTATGGTGGGCATGCAAATATATACATATTTATCATTTGAAAGCTTTTTTTTGCTCCCATTATACTCAGCATTTAAAAACCCAGCTGAAAGTGTTTATTAATAAACTTCCTAAGTGATGTTGAAATGTTTACACTACCCTACTCCAAAATGAGTCAGCTAAATTCCAGTTAATATTTAAAGAGACAGTGTCAACTAAATTAATACTATTATTCAAACTAAGTTGTGGATCTTGGTCACGCTGTACAAGCTATAGATAGTCTTAATATTTGTATGGTGCCCTTTTACTTACAAAAGGGACGATAAAATGATTTGGGGAATAATTACCAGGGTTCTGGCCAGGTCCAAATCGGTTAGTCCCCTTCTCCCATCTTCTAATTTTGGTAGTTAATACTTGTTAAAACATCAGTTTTTAATAACTCACTATAAAGTGTATTCTAGTATGTAGTAGTTGGAAAAAATGACTGTGACAAGTTACAGCACACAAATTTTCCTTTAGGCAGATTCTCTCATGTTTTTTGTACATAAGCTTACACATATTTAAGATGACATGAAAACCCTCCACAACTTTATTTTAAAATAATTTTTCTTGAATATATTCTCATCCAGTGGAAAACTTACTAATAATTTAGCATAGCGTTTAAGAAGACGTTTAGAAAGGCAAACTCTTGCTTGCAAACAAATGCTTGCTATGTAAAGCTTTCTGGTAACCCAGCATTGAATATTAACCATTACTAAAGGTTATGTATATATGTTGACTTATTTTATTATATTGAATTTGAGCTTGGAACGATTATTATTTTCTGGTATGAGGAAGACAAGCACTTGTTAAAAATAATAGTGCCTTTGGCTGAGAAATCTGGTTCATAATTTATGCAGTGCAGGTTCCTAGGCACTGGCTTTAACATACTCTCAAACCTCAGATGGAGAACATAAAAGGAGTTTCGTAAACCAGCTGACTCTAAATTTTTAAAGAGCTTTCTTGTTGGTGCCAAGGTAGCAGGAAGAGCTACAAGTTCTCTTTTCAGCCTTATATAAAGATGTTTCAGCGTTTAAAAAGTATGGATGCTCTGCCACGGCAGAATTGTCAAATTACTGATGAAGCCCAATAATATATATAGGTGCTAGTTTTAAGAAAGCTTTATTCATCCAGTTTAAAGAACCACCTATAAATATCAAGAGTCAGTGATTAATTGTGATTAGCCAATTAAGTAAAAGCATTTGAAATGGTCTGCCTGTAGTGCAGCAGAGTCAAAAGTAACTTAAAGGTACCAGTTTCCCAAATTGATTAAAACATAACCCTGAGAGCTAGCAGACCTTCTCATAAATTGAAACCAAGAATAGTGATAGGTGAAAATATCCTAATAATTGATAAAATTTCTTTTTGGGTTTTTTTTTTTGAGGAGGGTGCTAAAACAGTTTGCCTTTTATAAAGGCAACAAAAGACTGATAGTTATCTCTGCCCACCCTTTTTAATGATTAACAGAATTTGGACTTTTATTAAAACTTGTGTAGAAATTACAGCAGTATAATGATGATATTAGACTATATTTTGGTGATAACGCTAATTTCTGAAATTTTGTTTCATCTATAGCAGAAAAATATGGCTCAGGAGACTAACCAGACCCCGGGGCCCATGCTGTGTAGCACAGGATGTGGCTTTTATGGAAATCCTAGGACAAATGGAATGTGTTCAGTTTGCTACAAAGAACATCTTCAGAGGCAGCAGAACAGTGGCAGAATGAGCCCAATGGGTAAGTTATTTCCAAGGAAAAACATATTTGAAGAACTGGTGGACAGAAAATATAGAACCAAGAATTGGGGCTGAGGATGCTGAAAGCCCATGGAGAGAACACCTGACAAGAGCTTGAAATTCAAGCAACAGCCCACGTGCTTGACATGACTGATCAGGAATAAATGACTATCTACAAGCATCTTCTAGCTTTTCAGTTTTCTTTTTTTAGATTATTTTGTTTCACACTTGTGTTCATTGGATTGACTTTTTAATATTTTTTTGTTTGGACACTCAAGTGTAGGATTACAGCACAGTGAATGCTTATATCACTAACCTAATTAAATGCAAGTATTTGTTACTACGTCTTGATACTGAGTTTGTTTTTGTAGTGTTTGTTTGTTCCTTACAAATCCTTTTTTTAAATAGGGACAGCTAGTGGTTCCAACAGTCCTACCTCAGATTCTGCATCTGTACAGAGAGCAGACACTAGCTTAAACAACTGTGAAGGTGCTGCTGGCAGCACATCTGAAAAATCAAGGTAAGATTGAACATTTCAGAGTCTTTATGGTATTACAAAGAGGAAACCAAGATGTGTCTGTACGAGTCCAGTAATAAGGATGTTAATATATCAGATGCCCTTGGCTTTGCATTGTTGCTTAATTGAGGATTTCGTGTCTTTTAATACATGACTCTTAAGTAAAGATGTATATTACAACCTACTCCCTAACCCCCTCAAGGATATTGTGTTGGAAATGCTGTGCTTTTTTATTTCTTTGTTAATTGAGGTTTAGGGATTGTGAAGTGAGACTGTAGACTCTTTTATTGGGCCAAACAGGGTGTTTTGGCAGAGCTGCTCTTTGCCCTTAAACAAGTTACAGGCACAGCTAAAAATCCCTAGTGGGTTGTAGAATATAGTAGCCTATACAAAATGCAGCCTCAAGTTGATGAGCCATTTATCAAACTTTTTTCTCAACCGTTTATGCTGGGCATCCAGTATTTTTTTTTTAAATTTTAGGTTATCTAGCTCCATTTACTTATTTTAGAAATATTATATAATTTAAAGTTGAACTGACAACTTAATCATTGTCTCAAGAAGTACCCTTAACACCTTTAAAAATTGTTTGCTTGAACTCAAATAGAAATGTGCCTGTGGCTGCCTTGCCTGTAACTCAGCAAATGACAGAAATGAGCATTTCAAGAGAGGACAAAATAACTACCCCGAAAACAGAGGTGTCAGAGCCAGGTATGTCATTTAATACTCGTTCAGTTCTGAATCTGATAGTGCATTCTTTCCTTCTCATTGAAGGACCAAAGAGGAGGGAGAGCTTATAAAATACAGGCCAAGCAAAGAACTACTATCTTTAAAAGTATCTTGAAGTGTAAAATAGTCATATTTATTGTCAGTTTCTTCTCTGCTCATCCCCTACACTATCCTCATGTACATAATGGGCAAAGTCTAATCTGGAGATTGGATGTGTTTAAAAATTGATGAAGTTAAATTTCAAGGTCATAAAGAATAATTTTATAATTAAAAGTAGTAGCTGTTTAGTTTTGATATTGTCAATGTTGTAGAAAACTTTTAAGTAAAACAACATATTTGAACATTAAAACTTATTTGAAGTGCAATATTCCTGTCATATATTTTGTGGTAGTTTAAAAGTCAGTGTGGAAAGGCATTTTGGTTTTCATGAGATGTGGTGACTTTGGAAACTTTGCTTATATAGCACAACCAGAAGTGCCCTAATGGTTCAAGAAGACTGACTTGAATTACCTGTACTAGGCCCTAGAACAAAGATTTCTGTACTTTATGTAATGCACATAGCTTTTTTGATCAATTTGTTCTTTTTTGGCAGAGTGCTGATTAAATGCAATATGAAACTTCTGTTGTGAAAAAATTGTGTCAGTGGTTATACAATCTGCTTTGGAGGCTGGCTTTTGCTAACAGCAGTCAAGTTTGTTTATTGTGTTAGTCTTACAAAGTTAAGGCCAAATTCTGAAGTTTGGCAGGTGAATCTATATTTGGCATTCTGAAATGAGCTCCATCCTTAAAAAGCTGACCACATTAGTATGCCCATGATGCCTTTGTTTGGGTTTTTTTTGTGTTTTTTAAATACAAAATTACTCTGACCTTGGAAGAATAGTCTTGGGTTAGAGCTAGTCTGCATTTATTACTTAGTAGGCATTCCGTGGTTCACTGCTATTTGCCTTTTCTGTATCATTTTCTTCTTCTTCCCCCTTCCCTTGTTTCGGGAGCCACAGTTCATTTTTCAGGTGTGGCCAAAGAAATGGCTGACACCTTCCCTCTACCCCATACAACTCTTCCCATAGATTATTCTTTATCCTCATGACATCAGGAAAAACTTCAACGTTGTCACAGTAGCAGAAGGTGGAATATTGTTCATTTAGTCTAATATTAAGCTAATTCTCCCAGTAGATTCATTGCTAATGCAATTGAATTATAAATTTGGGCAGAGTTTTAGAGAAAATTGCCATTAAACTAGCTTGCTGTAGGAGCTTATCTATATGCTAATAGTATTGGTGCTGGCCTATTTGGGCAGTAATTTCAGTACTGCATATATAAATTTGCTATTGTTACCATTTGGATTAATATTAAAACCTGAGTTCATAGAATTTGGGGTGTAGTTGAATTATATGTAAGTAGATGTAAATTTTGGTATTTTGTTTGAAAAACTAGTGGCAGTGTGGGCTTTAGTATAGTAATCTGCTATTTTTTGTTCATTGTGAGAAATTTTACTGATGCCATGTGTGCCCTGAAACTTAAAGCCCTTTTAGGTGGAGGAACGGTGGGACTCTTTGTAGAAGCTATCTCTGTCCAAAGTGGATGCCCGTTTTAGATAAGATTCTTGTTCTGCCTGTGGAATCCTTAATAGTTCAAAATCAGAACTTCTCGAGTAGTTTCTAAAGACTGTTTGCCAATCTTTTTTTTTAAAAGCAAGCTTTAAAAAAAATCTTTCAAGTCTTCCTATAACGTTTAGTGCACCTGTGAAAATTGATGTTGATTTAGGGATGAATGGTTTGGGTTTATTTGTCAAAATTTGCTGTTTACATCTACGGGAGTTTTTTTTTTTTTTTTCTTTTTCTGTAAGCATAAAATCAAAATGATTTATAGCCAACTGCCTCAAAGTTGGCTACTCTTATTTACTGAGATGTAATGAATTTGAACTTCCCTGATTGAAAAGTTTGCATTTAGGAAATTGTAACGTGGAAAAACTGAGCATATGATTAACATCTGATCTAGCTCTTTAAAAACAATTAGAATGTTGGCTGTTACAAGTGTTTTAAAGGAATTTCTTGAGTGAAACCATCATTGTATAAAATTAGAGAAGCAAGTAACATAGTGATTGGCAGGAATTTCTCAGATTTGAAAGACGTTCTTGTGTTAAAATGGAAAATTTTGTTTAAAGTTTGTGTTTTCTTTTTTTTTTTCTTTGAGACGGAGTCTGGCTCTGTCACCCAGGCTGGAGTGCAGTGGCGCGATCTCAGCTCACTGCAAGCTCTGCCTCCCGGGTCCACTCCATTCTCCTGCCTCAGCCTCCCGAGTAGCTGGGACCACAGGCTCCCGCCACCTCGCCCAGCTAATTTTTTGTATATTTAGTAGAGACAGGGTTTCACCATGTTAGCCAGGATGGTCTCGATCTTCTGACCTCGTGATCCGCCTGCCTCGGCCTCCCAAAGTGCTGGGATTACAGGCGTGAGCCACCGCTTGTATTTTCATTTTTATCAAGAATCTTCCTGGTTCTCTTACATACTTCCTTTTTTGACTTAAATGTTAGCCAGTGAATGCTTGACAAATTTTGTGTTTTTGTCCTTTTCAGTTGTCACTCAACCCAGTCCATCAGTTTCTCAGCCCAGTACTTCTCAGAGTGAAGAAAAAGCTCCTGAATTGCCCAAACCAAAGAAAAACAGATGTTTCATGTGCAGAAAGAAAGTTGGTCTTACAGGTATTAAAACAAAAGACAATGTATGTTTTGCTTCCTGCAGTTAACAAGGAGCTTTTGGTCACTCCTTGTGACCAAAAGAGTGGTTGGTCTTACACGCGTGTGCGCGCACACACACGCCTGACTAGCTGTAGTCTAGGAAAGGTGGGGGAGGTGGTATTGGGGTGGAAAGAAGTTGGATTTTGCTTCCATTTGCCTCCTAATCATATGAAACTATTAACTCAGGCCCTCTTATTTTCTTTTATTAGATTGATAAGTGTTTGTATACCTAGGGAAAATGTTACTGAACTAACAGTAAGCGCCACCTACTTTGAGCTATGCAGAGAATGTTCTAGGTGCTTTTTTTCTTGTCTCCTTTAAATCTCAGACCTTGATGGTTGTTTCCACTTGAGGAAACATAACTTAAGATATGGTAGGACTGTGTTTTGAATCCAAGTTAGTCTAACTCCAGAGCCTGTGTCAATTTTATCCTATTTTGCATCTACAGGAGTCAATAGAGGGAGAACACCTGGTAGAAATTAGCTGGCAGATAGCCCATTTTGTTTTCTCCACGTGGTTTGGCTTACCAAACACTTCCCTATTGCCCTTGCAAGGAAAGACTGAACATAGTTATTTGAATTTCTCACAGTGTCAAAGGAAGTTAAAAGTTCCCTTTCCAGGTTAACATGATAGACTCTTTTCAGGAGTTGACTGTGTCTTATCACCAGGACGTGGAAGAAAGGAGTTCACTGTCTTTTATGTTACAAAGCAATGAAAATCTGACTTTTTTTTCTTTTAATTGACTCAAGTTCTCAACTGACTCTACTTCTTCATTTGTACAGGGTTTGACTGCCGGTGTGGAAATTTGTTTTGTGGACTTCACCGTTACTCTGACAAGCACAACTGTCCATATGACTACAAAGCAGAAGCTGCAGCAAAAATCAGAAAAGAGAATCCAGTTGTTGTGGCTGAAAAAATTCAGAGAATATAAATTACTTCTTGTGAAGAGACTGAAACTTTGTTTTTATTTTAATATATCGTAGGAAAACATTAAAGAGCAGATGCATGGCCATTTTTCTTTGATGTTCTCCAGAGTTTTACTTTACACTTGTCTGTCTTATAATTGATATTTTAGGATGTTTGGGTGTTTGTTACAGGCAGAATTGGATAGATACAGCCCTACAAATGTATATGCCCTCCCCTGAAAAAAATTGGATGAAAATCTGCACAGCAAAGTGAAACACACAGATAATAGGAACAAAATATAGTTCCCATGTGCCAAACAAAATAAATGAAATCTGCATGTTTGCAGCATATCTGCGTTTTGGGAATGTAATCAAGGTATAATCTTTGGCTAGTGTTATGTGCCTGTATTTTTTTAAAATGGTACACCAGAAAAGGACTGGCAGTCTACTTCTACCATAGTTAAACTCCACCCTCTTTAATTTTACAACATGTTCTTTGGAAGCAGGAAGAAATGCTCATAAAGAGGATCAGACCTTCCTTCCCGTGAAACCAGTTTGGCGCCATATATAAGCCTGGTTAAATTGGTCATCTAAAGCTGTCAAATAAGACATTCTGTGAAAGGTAAACATCGAAACTGGTTATAAGTAAAACCATCAAGCCAACAACAGGGTCTTGAGATAATCTTTGAAGCTTATTGTGCTGGCCTGCACCAGAAGATGTCTGCATTACTCATTGCTAAAAATGTGTAGCACAGAACTGCACTAGAATTAATTTGTTTACAAGAAGAAATTTAAGCTCTACGTTTGGTTTTCACATACAGCAGCTCTATTGAATAACATGCATCTGAATTTTAAGTTGCAAAGGTATCTGAATAGTTAATTTTTCATGTGCATCTTTTGTCGAATGTTTTGGTTCAAGAAAGAATGTTTAAAGCTTTTTAAAAGACTTCAGTTCTTAATGTAACTGTACCCTTCTGCATGGAAAATCATAACCAACATGGCTGCAGTAGACTTCTTAGTGGTATCCAGCACCACTTGCAGAGGGCTGCTTTATCATATTGTACTTGGGTGTAGGACTCTAGTGTTCTTGGGTGTATTGCATGGGCTGCATTATCTACAGCATTGTACAATAACAACTAGAAAAGGCAGTATACTTCACTGATGCTTGTCTGGTAATATCACTTCTGTGTTATAATGGAAGGTTTTTTGTGATGTATGAAACTTGTGTTTTTTATATATAAATGAGTATAGTTAGTGTTGTGGTAATGCCTGTTTTCATCTGTAAATAGTTAAGTATGTACACGAGGCACTACTTCTGATTTATTGCAGTGTTCAGTCCTAGTTTTTACTTTTATTCTTAAAGCATTCAGTTTTGCTTTCAATTTTATGTACCTTAGTTCTGAGTTAGACCTGCAGATGTGTACAGATAGTTCATATTTATGTATTGCACATAATCATGCTATTCAGCATTGATGCTATATTGTATTATGTAAATAATAAAAGCCATGTACAGAGGGAAACTTCACTTGTTCATTGGGTTTTTAAGCCATAGTTGGAATCCTAAAGGGGGAAATTAGAAAATGTTAGTTTGCATGGCTATACTGTAATTTTTTTTTTCTGTGCCATCCCTGAACTTGTTCAAGTGGTACGAGATATTAGAAGCATTTTCAGGTATGGTACTTTATTTCTAAAGTATTCAATAGGCACCATTGGGATTAAAACCATTTTAAAATTTGAGGAAAAAGAAATGAAATTTGAACAATTGGGGCCTATCCCCCTCCATGTTGTAAAAGATGATGTTTTATGATAGTTCTGAAGAAAGTAGGTATTACTTTGTTTACAAAAACGCTTGTTTCATTTCTGTTTTACGTTTGGCTCTAATACAGGGATGCACCCATGGATTTGGTCTTTAAGAGTTTATGCCAGATCATAAAGAACAAGGGGTGACAAGTACATGTTAACTTTGACTGGGGTAAATGAATACCAGAGTGCAACTGTTGCTTCTCTGTGACGGAGTTTGGGATGGAAATACCCTAGTTTTTATCTGTCAGTTCCTCGCATGCTGCTACTTCTGCTTCAAGTTGGGGAGGTACATGTGTATGTCAAAGTTCCTATACTGACAAAGAGTAGTATTTCTCTGAGTATGAAAAGTCATAATTGAGTTGAAAATCTAGAAGTTGAAGATTTAGAAAGGGAACTTAATTTTTCAAGTTAAAAATGAAGTCAGAATGGTATATAGAAGTTAAGATGAGCCCTCAGACTCCATTGCTCTGAAGGTCTGAGTAGTAGCAAGATATAGGCAGTTTTTTGTTTTTTGTTTTCGCTCTTGTTGCCCAGGCTGGAGTGCAATGGTGTAATACTGGCCCGCTGCAACCTCTGCCTCCTGGGTTCAAGCGATTCTCCTGCCTCAGCCTCCCAAGTAGTTGGGATCACAGGCACCTGCCACCACACCTGGCTAATTTCTGTATTTTTAGTAGAGATGAGTTTCTCCATGTTGATCAGGGTGTTCTCGAACTGCTGACCTCAGGTGATCTGCCTGCCTGGGCCTCCCAAAGTGCTGGGATTACAGGCATGAGGCACCGTGCCCGGTGGATCAGTAGTTTTGTTTTTCAGAAGAAACATTAAAACGGACGAGAACAGGGTTGTCTGTTGGCTGGGAAGAAAGGGAATCTGTGTGTAAGGCACTTGAGAGGGTTCTTGCATTCAAACCTGAATGCAAGGCCATGAAGTCCTTTGAAATGTACAGATATTAAGCACTTTAATATACAGTGTTTCCTTTACATAAGCAGACAAATCTTTACACCCCCACCACCTGAAGTTTTGTTAAGCTATGACCACATGAATTCGCAGTGTAAATGGGTGAGTCCTTTTTAAAAACCTCGTCTTCAGTGTGCCTGATCTGTAAAACTAGAGCCTCAGGTGTGATCCTAGGTAGGCTTCCCACAACGTGGATTAGTTTGCAAGGGAAAGCTGTTTCTGAGTTGTATGGCCTAGTGATTAAGATTAGGGATCCTGGAATCAGCCCGTGATTTTGTGCCAGTTATTTTAGGTCCACTTTGGACTGCTTCATCTCTTAAATGAGGACAGCAACCACCTACTTCAGGAATATGAAGGTGACAACACTTAAAACTGCCTGGCACATTGTATTTGCTATTGTCTTAATGTCCTAGAATAATGGTTTCTATAACTTGGGAAGAAAACTATTTGAGAACAAGATTGGTTACATCAAGTTGTATAGTGAAAAGATCTGTTACTTAAACTTGCCGTTTAAAGTCGTTAGAATCATTCTTTTCCGTAAGGCTTTTTTTATTTAATGCAAGAGATCTGCATTAAATAAAGTTGCTAGCAAATAACTACATTTGGGCAAATAATCTAATAATAGCAAGATGATAAGTGTACTATTACTGTATTTTGGGAGTTGGTAATACATTCACATGGATTTATCAATACACATTGAGAAGCAAAGCCTCTCAAGCTGTCCCAGATCCTCCATTCCAAAGGCACACATAGGTAACTCATAGTTTAGTTTGGAAAGGTTAATCTCTTCTATATGTAAATATTTGAATATGTACAAAGACTTAATTTGACTCTTGTCCATTTTTGTTTTGTTTTTTTGAGAGGGAACCTTGCCCTATCACCCAGGCTGGAGTAGAGTGGCACAATCTCAGCTCACTGCAAGCTCCGCCTCCTGGGTTCACGCCGTTCTCCTGCCTCAGCCTCCCGAGTAGTTGGGACTACAGTCGCCCGCCACCATGCCCGGCTAATTTATTTTTTATTTTTTGTTTTTTGTATTTTTAGTAGAGACGGGGTTTCACTGTGTTAGCCAGGATGGTCTCGATCTCCTGACCTCGTGATCTGCCCGCCTCCACCTCCCAAAGTGCTGGGATTACAGGTGTGAGCCACCGCGCCTGGCCAACTCTTGTCTGTTTGAATGCAAAGTTCTCAATAGTGGTTTTTGTCCGTAAGTATTAGCTTATAATTTTGGAGAGTGATGGGTATGGTTGCTGGTTGATGAGTAATAAGATTATGTAGCCTTAAACTACCTAGAAGAGTTTCCATGGGTGAGGCAACAGGCTGTTAACAAAAAGAAACTGGAAATACAGTTTCTCCTGTTTGTACAACCTGCTTTAAAAACAAGTGTACATGTAGAACAGAATACAAAAGTGCCATTTAATACTTTATAGCTATTTCCATGCACAAGTGCTGGTTTTATATTTATATGAAAGCAAAGACTGTTTCTGTGTTTTCTTCAAGAGTATTTCTGTTACAGCCATAGAAGTAAATACTGTTTTGTGCCATAAATGTAAGACTCCATTTTGTCTGCAACTGCTAAGTGCCACTTTCCTTTTATTGTGGGTAGGGATGTTGCTAAGGATACTTAAGTAGTTAACAGCAAGATGAAAGTAGTTACAGATTATTTTCTAGTTGGCTAATCTGTGTTGAATATATTTTTTATGATCATTTTTATTGACACCACAGAACCTCAGACTATATATTGATAATGTAACCAAAGCTGCTCAGAAATTGGGGTAATTTTTCAGTCAACTCAGAAGTTAACAGGAAATCCTTATTATACATTCTTAAATTTTAGATTAGTGCAAGAACTATTAACAAAACATTAAGCACTTACCTTGTAGAGCTCAGGCATCCGCCAGGAAAAAACAATACAAATAGCCTAATGACCTCATCTCAAATACTTGTGTCTGGGTAAATTTTTCAGACTGATCTTGTGAATATATAGTCCAGGATAAATTTAAAATGTTGGGTGGTCCTTGCTATGTAATATGCTTCTGCCCTCTTGTCCCTTCCCGTCACTAAAAATGTATTCAAACATGCAAACAATGCCAGTTAACAAATATGATTTAGATTTTCTGTTGTGTGGTATTCATCTACTATTATAGAACCTCAAGCATTTCTCTAAAGAAAACTCTTAACACATCTTGGTGTTGTGGTTTCATGTCCACCCTAATGAGAAAAGTTCTTCCTTAGTAGGGTCACTTTTCCTGAGGAACCCCTCCCATAGATTTATCCCATAGTAGGCCTTATAAATAATATCCACATACTAAAATTATTTGGCTTCTAATGTTGTTTTACACTAATTGATATTGTAAAAGTAACTCTACAGTCAAAAGCTGTAATACTTAAATAATAATCTGCCATCCAAGCCATTAACCTTTAGCATCTGTGTTATGTTTAAAAATGCCTGCTAAAATTGTCTATGCATAAACAAGTTTTGTTTTTAGTTATGCTGTGGCTTATTTGGTTGGCGTGAAAATTAGATTGCTTTGCATATCTGGGGTAGCATAACCAGTTTTATCAGTGGCTAGATTATATCAGATGACAAAAATAACTTGAGACTTCAGAGGTTTGATAAATAAAGTGATGATACTTATTAGAAGTGGATGCAATCTATAGCCATCAAAATGTGATGCATTCATATTCAGGCATGGTCCTTTAGCGTTGGAGTGATAGGCACTTTTATTTGAGTCTTTGAATGAAAGACAGGCTTTTAAAGTGGATTAAAGGATAGCAGTTTTTATTTGATAAGTTGGGACCCATGGTAACAGCAAGCATCCCACTTATAACTGGTGTCCATTCAGGAAAAAACATGTAACCATTATGTGACTCAATACAAAGAAGATGATTACACTGGTAAAAAATACTAAGTTAAAAAAAACACCTAGTAAAAAATACTAAAAGGATTACATTAGTGAAGATTCAGGGTGCGAAGGTGTGAAGTAAAAGGAGAGAAGATTAACAGAATAGGTTTACCTTTATTTGATCTGCTTACAGGGATCTATCTTCCATGGTGACTAATTCTCCTATTTTGGTGAAACTTTTCAGGTTGATGGATTTAACAAGAGTAGTATAAATCCAAAATTTTCCATTTTAAGGTCATGATTTTATTTTTTACTCTGTGGTTCTTAAACACAATTTACTTCATTTTATATAACACCTGCCAAGAACAGCCTAATAAAATTAAACAAGATCTGGTTTAGGTTTAACAAAATTAAAATGTGTTTAACAAAACCTAGAAATGATGTGAATTTGCTCCTAGGAAACACTGAAAGCATGTGAAAGGAATAGCACTCCAATCCAGCAGTTTATTTTATTTGTGCTTTTTAATAATTGCTGTTTTAAATTCTCTAAGGAGTTGATAATACATAGTCGTTTCTGTTTGGCTTTGAAGTGATCCAAGTATATGTATGTGGTTTGTTTTATGAAACAACCACAAAATACAGTCTTTCTATGAACATATGCAGAGTGATCAGAAAGTCTCCCATTCTCTAGGCCAGAAACATCATGAATGCTCTCATATCTGACTAAATGCTGACTAAGACATCTCAGACTCTACCTTTTGTCCAAACTAGAGGAGTTTTGGACAATTTTTCTGGACTGGGGAGGTATTTTTCAAAGATCCCTATTAAATTTTAGAAATCAGAAGGGAATCTAGGAAAATTGCTTATTTGATCTATAAACTGATAAACTGAGAACCTATCATATTGAAAATGATTAAATACTCTATAAAATCAGTAGTTTACCAAAAATAGAAAACATTTAATTACTTCTATTTATTTATTTATTTAGAGACAGTCTCACTCTGCCACCTAGGCTGGAGTGCAGTGGCACAATCTCGGGTCACTGCAACCTTCACCTCCTGGGTTCAAGTGATTCTCCTGCCTCACTCAGCCTCCTGAGTAGCTGGGATTACAGGCATGGACCACTGTGTCCAGCTAATTTTTCTATTTTCAGCAGAGACGGGGTTTCACTATGTTGGCCAGGCTAGTCTCAAACTCCTGACCTCTGTTGATCCACCCGCCTCTGCCTCCCAAAGTGCTGGGATTTCAGATGTGAGCCACCACACCCGGCCTTAATTACTTATTTAGAATGCTGTCTACCAATGGTTCTTGTGCCAACAGCTGTGCTTTAAATTCCCTACCAGTGCCTTTCAATATAATTTTTTTTTTTTTTTTTTTTTTGAGATGGAGTTTCACCTTTGTTGCGCAGGCTGTAGTGCAATGGCATGATCTCGGCTCACCGCAACCTCCGCCTCCTGGGTTCAAGCAATTCTCCTGCCTCATCCTCCCAAGAAGCTGGGATTACAGGCATGCACCACCACACCTGGCTAATTTGTATTTTTAGTAGAGACAGAGTTTCTCCATGTTGGCCAGGCTGGTTTCAAACTCCTGACCTCAAGTGATCTGCCTGCCTAGGCCTCCCAGAGTGCTGGGATTACAGGTGTGAGCCACTGCGCCTGGCCTCCAATAGAATTTAATGTAGGCCAACATGTAATTTTAAAATTTCTAATAGCTGCATTTTAAAATGTGCTATATGTACTATCTTCAATTTCTTAGAGCATATCTCAATTAAAAGTAGCCACATTTCAAATGCTCACTACTCGTATGTGGCTATTACTATGTAGTGTATTATGCCTTTCTTGTGTTGCTGTAAAGAAATACCTGAGATCAAGTAATTTATAAAGAAAAGAGTTTTAATTGGCTCACAGTTCCGCAGGCTATACAGGAAGCATGGCAGCGTCTGCTTCTAGGGAAGCCTCAGGGAGCTTTTACTCAAGGCAAAGTGGGAGCAGAAGGAAGAGAGAGAAGGTTGAGGTGCCACACACTTTTAAATGACCAGATCTCACAACAACTCATTATCACAATGACAGCAGCAAGGGGATATGGTGTTAAACCATAAGAAATCACCCCCATGATCCATTCACCTCCCACCAGACCCCACCTCTAGCACTGGGGATTACAGTTCAACATGAGATTTGGGCGGGGACAAATATCCAAACTGTATCACATAGCACACTCCTAGACTGTGCTTAAAGTCATCTTTAAGGACTCTAGACAATTGTCACAGCTAATCAAATCTGCCCAATGATGTGCAGTCCCTTATACAGAAGCCCATATTGGTTTGAACATAATACTTGGTACTGAATAATAGCATTTCAAACTTTAAAGGTCGTTTTTCAGCGGTACACTTTCTTTTCTCCCCTCCTCTCCCCTCCCCTCCTCTCCCCTCCCCTCCCCTCCTCTCCTCTCTCCTCTCCTCTTTTCTTTCTTTTCTCACTCTGTCGCCCAGGCTGGAGTACAATGGCATGATCTCGGCTCACTGCAACCTCCGCTTCCAGGGTTCAAGTGATTCTCCTGCCTCAGCCTCCAAAGTAGCGGGGATTACACGCATGCACCATGATGCCCCACTAATTTTTGTATTTTTAGGAGAGACGGGGTTTTCCCTGTTGGCCAGGCTGGTCTTGAACTCCTGACCTCATCTGATCCACCTGCCTCTGGGATTACAGACTTGAGCCACCATGCCCGGCCAGTGGTACACGTTGGTTTTTTTGGTTTTTTTTTTTTTTTTTTTTTTTTTTTGAGACAGAGTTTCACTGTTGTTGCCAAGGCTGGAGTGCAATGGCACAATCTCAGCTCACTGCAACCTCCGCCTCCCAGGTTCAAGCAATTCTCCTGCCTCAGCCTCCGAGTAGCTGGAACTACAGGCATGCACCACCACATCTGGCTAATTTTGTATTTTTAGTAGACACGGGATTTCTCCATGTTGGTTAGGCTGGTTTTGAACTCCCGACCTCTGGTGATCCACCTGCCTCTACCTCCCAAAGTGCTGAGATTACAGGCATGAGCCACCGTGCCCAGCCAGTGGTACTTTTTTTTTTTTTTTTTTTTGGACAAAGTCTGGCTCTGTCGCCCAGGCTGGAGCGCAGTGGCATGATCTCAGCTCACTGCAACCTTTGCCTCCTGGGTTCACACCATTCTCCTGCCTCAGCCTCTCGAGTAGCTGGGACTACAGGCGCCTGCCACCATGCCCGGCTAATTTTTTGTATTTTTTAGTAGAAACGGGGTTTCTCCATGTTCGCCAGGATGGTCTCGATCTCCTGACCTTGTGATCTGGCCGCCTCAGCCTCCCAAAGTGCTGGGATTACAGGCGTGAGCCACCGTGCCCAGCAAGTGGTACACATTTTTAAAGCTAAAGATCAAGAGCTGGATTTTAAAATGAATTAGATGTATGCTACTTAGTAGAAATAAAATGAAAGGCCTGTTAAAGCTATTACAAGAGGATTCTCCTGGTTTACATCTGTGGGAAGCTACAGTATCTTTTGGGAAGCCATTGAGAACTGAGATGAGCAAACACGTTCCTGTATTTGACACTGGACATCTTCCTAAGGCCTAGGCGTGCCACATGTGAGAAGGATAAGTGAAGCATTCATGGTTTCAGCTTTCAAGGAGATCATAAGCTAGTCCAATGGACAAAAATAATCTTCTGAATTACTAAATTGGTCGTGTTAATTTTAGAACTGAAGAAGTAAATTCCATTGGAATTTCATGAAGATCAGTGGTCAGAATTTCAAAATTAATGTTGGATATTATTAGGTATAGATCATTACTTGAAGCCTCTTCTACCAGGGAAAACACACCTTACAAAATTTGTAACCATCGTAGGTGGAGAGTAAAATTTTCCTTCTAGGGTGGGAAAGTAAAGGAGTAGATGGTGGTTAGATACTGGCTTTGAAGTTTGTGACTCAAAAACTGTGTGACTCTGGGAAAGTTACTCTTGAGTATCTTATTGCATTCATCTATGCAGACTTTAAGAATTAAAATTTTATATATTATATATATATATACATACACACACACACACATACACATTTAGTCATGGTAAGCACATTGTGAGGGCTTAATAGAGATTCAGTGTTTTAAAATTGGTTTCAGGGCCAGGCACGGTGGCTCACACCTGTAATCCCAGCACTTTGGGAGGCCGAGGCAGATGGATCACGAGGTCAGGAGATCGAGGCCATCCTGGCTAACATGGTGAAACCCCCATCTCTACTAAAAAAAAATACAAAAAATTAGCTGGGTGTGGTGGCTGGCACCTGTAGCTCCTAGCTACTCAGAGGGAGGCTGAGGTAGGAGAATGGTGTGAACCCGGGAGGCGGAGCTTGCAGTGAGCCGAGATGGATTCACTGCACTCCAGCTTGGGCGAGAGAGAGAGACTCCATCTCAAAACAAACAAACAAAAAAATTAGTTTCAACATGACTAATTACCTCTGCAAAAGGTTATATTCACAGATGTGTAAGAGGCTAGATTCTGATCTATGGAGTGTAACAATTGGTCACTTTTTAATCAACTGAAATTAATTTGGTAGAATGGAAATGAAATTCCACCACTAGTTTCCTTGCGAGGCTGACAGGTCAAGCTGGGGTCCATAAGTCCCTGAAATTGCATGCAAAATTTGGTGTCTGTTTCTTGGTAGAATTTTTAAAGAGATCCATGACTCAAAGACCCACCATCTAAATGGCCTTCCTGTGGAGATACTTGAGCACCTTAAGAGAGAAATACATGTTACACAAGCCAAGAATATCAAATCTGCTTTGCTTCTCTAAGACAATATCAGAAAAAAATGAAATACCTTTTCTCTTCTTTTTAGAGTCAACAACAATGGTTCCATGAACTGATGGAGAAAGCAAATGCCTCTTATTAGAGGCAACAACGATAGTTCCATGAACTGATGGAGAAAATGAATTGGTGGGTCACAAATGTAGTCCTCTGGTTGGTCCTTTAAAAAATAACCTTGCCTTGCTATTTAGTTTGCTTTTTCCTGATATTTCTCTCCCACTCCTCTCAAACTCAGATCAGGGTCTTAAGATATCATGCTTTACACGATACATGTGTTTGTAAGCCAAGAAATACGAATTTCAAGTGTGTCATCTTACATAGTAATTGTCTCAATCATGTAAGTCCAGATATTTTCTTAGAGTCCTAGCTGATTCATCAGGGTACTGCTCTGAGTAATGGCGAGAAACTAAACCATCTATAACCTACTATTTCCAAAGCTAAAATAATAGAGAAGTTCAAATTTAGTCTGAGTCTGTTCAGGACAACAGCACTTGTTTATTACTAAGTGTTCCCTCTTTTGCTGTATACTTTCTCCCTGAACTTGTACCCTAGTTTGCTGTTGCTGGAGGGATGCCTGAGAATCAGTCTTTGAAACTCTTCTAATGTTTATAATCCTTCCCAATCCATTGGATCCAAATATTGAAAATGGATGAGATTTTCCTAAATCATGCTTAGAAAGGTAGCCCAAATCTTTTAGCATTCTCCAAAATCAACTGGAGAGTTAAAAACAAACAAACACACACATACACATATTTGGATCTCAATTCATTCCCATTGAATCAGAATGTATGGGACAATCTTTATTTTTGACAGCTCTCCCTAAGTGACTCTGTTAATTAGAATATACTTCTCCTAGGCCACGCGTGGTGGCTCATCTCTGTAATCCCAGCACTTTGGGAGGCTGAGGCGGGCAGATCACCTGAGGTCAGGAGTTTGAGACTAGCCTGACCAAAATGGAGAAACCCTGCCTCTACTAAAAAATACAAAATTCGCCGGACGTGGTGGCACATGCCTGTAATCCCAGCTACTCAGGAGGCTGAGGCAGGAGAATCGCTTGAACCCAGGAGGCGGAGGTTGCAGTGAGCCAAGATTGCACTATTGTACTCCAGCCTGGGCAACAAGAGTGAAATTCTGTCTCAAAAAAAAAAAAAAAAAAAAAAAAAAAAGAATATACTTCTCCTGGCTGGGCATGGTGGCTCATGCCTGTAATCCCAGCACTTTGGGAGGCCAAGGCAGGCAGATCATTTGAGGTCTACAGTTTGAGACCAGCCTGGCCAACATGGTGAAACCCCCTCTCTACTAAAAATACAAAAATTAGCCAGGTGTGGTGACTGGTGCCTGTTATCCCAGCTACTCAGGAGGTTGAGGCAGGAGAATCGCTTGAACATGGGAGGCAGAGGTTGCAGTGAGCCAAGATCGCGCCACTGCACTCACTAGGCCCATACAATAAAAAGAGGTAAATTTGGACAGTCCAGTGGCTCATTTATATAAACTGTCATAAGTATAGTTTTCTGTATCTATTAGCCCCATTTTAAAGTACAAGCATATATAGTCTCATTAAAACTTTGTTGTTTTCTATCCATGGGTCACATCAGAGGTGGGGTTTTTTGTGTGTGTTTTTTTTTTGTTTGCTTTGTTTGTTTCTTTGTTTGTTTGTTTTGAGACAGGGTCTCACTCTGTCACCCAGGCTGGAGTGCAATGGCGCAATCTCGGCTCACTGCAACCTCTGCATCCTGGGCTCAAGTGATTCTCATGCCTCAGCCTCCTGAGTAGCTGAGATTACATGTGCGTGCCACCAGGCCTGGCTAAGTTTTGTATTTTTAGTAGAGATGAGGTTTTACCAGGTTAGCCAGGCTGGTCTTGAATTCCTGGCCTCAAGTGATCCATCTGCCTCGACCATGCTGCTGGGATTACAGGCATGAGCAATGGTACCTGGCCACATTATTTTGCAAAATGCTGTCATAGAAGCAAACCCATCTCTATTTTAATCCTATGATTCCTCAATATATAGCTCAGATCTTTCACCTGGAAAATCCTTGCAAAAACAAACCACTTAATCACATTATTCTTTGGAGTTCCATGAAACTGAATGATAAAACTGAAACTCACATGGGTGTCACTCATTTTATCTTCTGTTCATTGATACTATTTATTTGCCACCTTTGAAGGACTATTTAAACTATCTAAAGCCATAGTCACACTTCCCCTGCTCTGAGGAAGGGCTAAAGAAAGGCAGTGGGAATAAAGAATTCTTTTTCTACTGCATTGTATGAGTTGTCTAGAAAAGTTGAGTAAGAACCTAGGACAAGGAAATCAGACAGCTCCCAGCATACCTATTGTCTGAGTTCCCTCGCACAACTTCAGAATTGTATTCAAAAGTATTTTCACAACAGTAGGCACCCACTTAATTAAATACAAGCACATAATCAAATATATATATATACACGCACACATATATATGTGTGCATATATATATGTAGTTATCACCCAAATATATATGTAGTTATCACCAAGATCTTAGCTTCATTTCTCTAAATGCAAACCAGGGCCATCTGAGCATACATTAAGAAATACACAAGAGTTATTGGAATGGCCTTTTGATCCCAAGAGATATGGCACAGAGACATTTAGAGAAGTGTGCCACACGATCTTCTCAGGAACATGGGAAAGGCACCAGGACCGGAGGGAGGCAGAGGTTTGGGCACCTTTGAGTAACTGTATCTCAAAGAGAAATGTAGTAGAAAAAATCAAGGACCTTGAAATTAGATAGATCTGGGCTGAAGTCTTTGTTTCAGTTCTAATAGCTATGTATTTGGGGGCAAGTTATTTAATGCTTTTATTTCTTCAATAGGAAAGTGTGCCTCACAAGAAAACTTTACAGCGTTCTTTCCAATTCAACAAAATAACATCCAAAGAGCTGAGCACAGTATTTAGCACAGAGTCAATGCTGCTGGTCAAAACTGTTCACCCACTTTTTTTGCTTTCTCATCTTCACTCTGCCCTGCCTGGCCCAAGCTATCTCCATCAAGTTAACAAAGAGCTGAGCTGGAAAGGAGTGGAAGAGACGTTAAAGCCACGCTCTCACTGATTATTGAATAAACAGGATGGTTCATCTCCCTCCTATGGAAGAGAAAGGGCTATTGATATTAAACTCTAGAAATGAGTTGAAAACCATTGAAATGAACTCTGGAAATGCAGCCCCTCTGATTAATACTTATCTGAGTGAGATTACCTGTTTTGCAATAACACGTCATTGGTTGCAACCCAAGATGGTGGAGTTAGGGGATCTAGGGGAGCTGCAAAGTTAGGTCAATAATAAACACTTAGAAAGCCATGAATTACACAGTCATGGAGTCAGGACCCCATTATAATATCATAGTGGTTCTTCTGCAATCAGCTGACAATGATCTGGTCTCACGTTCAGCAGATGCCACAAAAAGGGACAATTCCAAAAGCAGTCAGGTAATTATCAGCATTATTTGTTTGTTTCCCAGCATTTACACAGAGGTTTCCTAACAGTTTCAGTTCCTCATGAAGGATTTCTAATAAGGGGGTTGCTATCATCTCAATGCTGGTGACTCCCACAAATTCATATGTTGAAATCTGACTGTCAAAGTGATGGTGTTAAGAGATAGAGAATTTCGGAGGTGATGAGGTCATAAGGGCTGAGTCCTCATGAACTGGATTAGTGCCCTTATAAAAGAGGTTCCAGAGAGCTGCCTTACCTCTTCCACCATGTAAGGCTACAGTGAGAAGATGGCCCTCACCAAACCCCAAATCTTCTGAGGCCTGGATCTTGAACTTCCCAGCTTCTAGAACAGTGAGAAATAAATTTTTGTTGTGAATGAGCAACCCAGCTTATGGTGTTTTGTTAAGACAGCCTGAACAGACTAAGACAGAGGTATTCTAAGCTGGACATCCCATCTCAAACACAAAACTGTTTTGTTTGGCCTCAAAAACCAACCTGCATCATGAATAATTGTTTTTTATTTGCCCTTGTTTTCCTGATATGAATTGATTTCCAAAAATTATCAACTGTTACACACTTTTTAGCTTATAGCAACATTCTAAATCATAAAAGTGTTAATAAACACATCAATAATTTTCCCTTAATACTGAGGATAAACAAATAGAATGTTTCCTGTATCATAGTTTGTATGATATCAGTAATATACTTAATGTCTCAAAAGATTATAGTTAGGCAATAGACAATTATTGAATTGAAGTGGATTATTTGACTATTAGAGGAAGAATAAGAAGTAGTAATGCATAACACAATCTTTTATATTCTTTTTTGGGGTTGGGGATTCTAAAAGACAAAAATGCTTTTTCCACAGTTGAATTCAAATATATGTAATTACATGTCTTTCACTTTCAGTAGTTTATAATCTCCTTGCACCTTCTTTGAATCACTAATGTCTAACAGTGCCTTGCACAAAGTAAGACCCTAAATACGACATCTCTCTCACTTAAAGACCAGATTCTTTGTAAGTGGAGCACAAATTTCCTAGGACTACTGTAACAAATTGCCACAGGATGGGTTCCTTAAAACAACTGAAATTTATTCTCTCACAGTTCTGGAGGCTAGAAATTTGAAATCAAGATGTTGTCCAGGCGTGGTGGCTCACACCTGTAATTCCAGCACTTTGAAAGAGAGAAGTGGGAGAATCACTTGAGCCCAGGAGTTTGAAACCAGCCTGGGAAAAATAGCAAGACCTCCCCTCTATAAAAGAAAAGAAAAGAAAAAGAAAATCAAGGTGTCAGCAGTGTAGGTTCCTTCTGAAGGCTCTAAGAAAAAATTCATTTCATGCCTCTCTCCTAATTTCTTATGGTTGTCAGCAAACCTTAAAGTTCTTTGGTTTGCAGCTACACATCTTCAGTCTCTGCCTCTGTCTTCATGGCCTTCTTGCTGTGAGTCTGTGTGTCTCCGTATCCAAATCTCCATCTTCTTTCTCTCAGTAAGACAATAGTCATTAGATTTAGAGCACATCTTGTTCTAGTGTAACCTCACCTTAATTTGATTATCTCTGCGATCCTATTTCCAAATAAAGTCACATTCACAGGTACTGGCGATTAGGACTCCAGCATATCTTTTTGGGAGACTCGATTTAACCAACTACATTAAGGACACAATAAGAACTAGAAAGTGTGGCCAAAGAATCTTGCTTTAACTATTAAAATACCATGCAGAAAGAACAATTTTGTTAACTATAATTCAGGTATGCTTTTACATGAATATTAGTTGCAAAGATTTTAGCCACAGATAAAAACTTTATCAAGGTGCACCATTTCTTTGATATGACAGATTCAATAAAGGAATAAATAGCTCTCTTTGAGAAGTACCATTATGATCACAAAAACATTAATTTACCATGGTTTTGGGAAATATTGACATTGATTTTACATGTTGATACATACTATGAAACATTCAGAGGAAAAGATCTCCGGTTATGCAAAAGAAACAATGCTAAGTGCTTGCTACTCACAAAGATTCTCTTCTTGACAAAACTCTAGCCAGCCCCTTTGAGCTCTTTTTCAACAGGGCCCACCCTTGGGCCTGTCCTCAAGAGCCTGACTTTAGCAAGAATTCTGCTAAGCTAGTTTAGCCATGATCCCTCATCCTCGGTATCTGATCACTCTTAATTTTCTGGCCACATTCATCTCTCACCATCCCCCAGGTGATTTCTGATCACCCTAGCAAGAACCCTTCTTCCTGGTTAGCTAGAATCCCCTCTTACCTCTGATGTTTCCTCTTAGTAACCATTCCTTTTATTTCTTTTTCCATCCAACGACTCCTCCACTGTGCTTCTTGGCTATACATTCCCACTTTTCCTTGTTGTACACAGAGTTGAGTCCAATCCCCCTCCACTACTCTGAAACCCCATTTCGGTAGTTGCCATACCTATCACCACAGTCCTGAATAAAGTCCACCTTACCATCTTCACAAATGTCGCAAATCATTTTTCTTTAATATCACGCCAGTTCCTCTTTTTCCGCACATAGTAAGATAACAATCCTCAGGTTTCCTTGCAGTTAGCTGTGCATCAGAGTCTGAGCCAGGAATGGTGGGTAGAATGAACGTAAGTCACTTCTAAGTTTGACCCTTGAAAACGTTCCGCTTGAACCTCCTTTCTCTCATTTCTCTGCTAGAATGACTCTGGGACCACATTTTCCAGTGGCATAGTCATCAGAGGAAGGAGAGCCTACCCAGTGTGATGTGAATAAACAGATGAGGTTCTACCTGGTTACTGCTTCATGGTCCAGTTTCCTAATGCAGGTTACGGATTATGCAAGTTTACAACATCATCTAACTGTAAGAAAACTAAATATGTATTTAAAGCCCTTAGAATCAAAGACTGATAGTGATGTGCTCATCTTTGTATTCCCTGGCACATTTCACAGTACCTGACTCATCACCATGCTTGTTTCTCTCTCTCTTTTCTTTTCTTTCTGTCTTTTTGGTTTTTTTTTGAGATAGAGTCTTGTTTTGTTGCCCAGGCTAGAGTGCAGTAGCACAATCACAGTCACTATAACCTTGAACTCCTGGGATCAAGCAATCTCCCACCTGAGCCTCCTGAGTAGCTGGGACTACAAGAGCACACTATCATGCCCAGTTAAATTTTAATTTTTTGTGTGTGAAGATGGGGGTCTTGCTATGTGGCCCAGGCTGGTCTCCAACTGCTGACCTCAAGTGATACTCCCACCTCAGCCTGCCAAAGTGCTGGGATTATAGACGTTAGCCACTGCACCCAGCCCTGTTTGTTTTTCTTTACATCGGAAAGTGATCTTCAAAAATAAGTAATTTTTTTTTTTGGTCTGTTATACTACTTGTAATGAAAACTCATTATTTGACATCTTATTTTCTTCTTCTGTTTTTTGTTTTGAGACGGAGTCTCACTCTGTCTTCCAGGCTGGAGTGCAGTGAGGCGATCTCGGCTCACTGCAACCTCTGCCTCACAGGTTCCAGCAATTCTGCTGCCTCAGCCACCTGAGTAGTTGGGACTACAGGTGCACGCACCACGCCTGGCTAATTTTTTGTAGTTTTAGTAGAGATGGGGTTTCACCATGTTGGCCAGGCTGGTCTCGAATTCCTGACCTCAAGCAATCCACCCGCCTCAGCCTCCCAGAGTGCTGGGATTACAGGTGTGAGCCACCATGCCTGGCCCAGCATCTTATTTTCTTAAATACTTAAAGAGAAAAATCAGTGACAACAACAAAAAAAGCAGTGAGTGGCTCCCATGTGCCAAACCTTCTGGTGTTAAACAGGCAGAACATATTTACTTTATTTATTTTATTTATTTATTTATTTATTTATTTATTTATTTATTTATTTTTGAGACAGAGTTTCGCTCTTGTTGCCCAGGCTAGAGTGCAATGGCATGATCTTGGCTCACCACAACTTCCACCTCCTGGGTTCAAGTGATTCTCCTGCTTCACCCTCCCGACTAGCTGGGATTACAGGTGCCCGCCACCACACCCAGCTAATTTTTGTATTTTTAGTAGAGACAGGTTTTCCCCATGTTGGCCAAGCTGGTCTCAAACTCCTGACCTCAGGTGATCTGCCTACCTCGGCCTCCCAAAGTGCTGGGATTACAGGCGTGAGCCGCCGTGCCCAGTCTATTTTAGAGGAATAAATAGTAACTGTGTACTCCAAATTTGGGAAACTAGCTAATAAAGTTAGCAAAACATCCTGCATTGTCCACCAGGAATTGTTCGTTATTTTATTCACAAAAAATGTAACAATATATGGGGGAAGTCATCTAGAAGAAACCTCATCAGTTCATATAACATTCTTAAAAAAGGAAAACGGTTTCAGTGGCACCAATCTGGGTGAATCCAGAGCAGTGGCCAATTTGTGATGAGCCACATCCAGAATGAAGTGGGGGAGCTCACAGCTGGACATCTTAGCAAATACCAAATCCAGGTATGTCAGTTGGGACAACTGGGGGAGGAGGTGTGGTGGGCTGTGCAGCCGGGGGAACCTTCACCAAAATGACTAGAGAAATGAGAAGAACAATTATAACTGACAGATAGGAACAGCCTGCTCAGATACGCTAAAAATGAGTCAGGCCTTCAGGATGACAACTTTGACAAGGATTTTGGAGATGATAACAAATGGAAAGATTTATGTATCCAGTTCAACACAACTGTTCATTAGAGTCCCCGAGGGTCTGATGCATTTAGCAAATGACTATTTTATATGCTTTTTAAATTTTCAGATGCTTCCATAAATTCATAGTCTTGAAAGGAAGACATTTCTTCAGAACTCTGTAAATCTTATGAGTCCTAAGGGAGTTGGTGGAGGTGGGAATAGTTTGTATTTGCTAAGCATGACAATAGTGTGGCAAAGATTTTAAGACTGCTCCAGCTGCAAACAAACTTTGCCAATTTCTTCCTTCAGAATAATGAAAATAATTTTTTTTTTTTGAGATGGGCTCTTGTTCTGTCACCCAAACTGGAATACAGTGGCACCATCTGCCTCACTGCAACCTCTGCCTCCCAAGTTCAAGCGATTCTCCGGCCTCAGCCTCCCGAGTAGCTGGGACTACAGGCACACGCCATCACACCTGGCTAATTTTTGTATTTTTAGTAGAGGTGGGGTTTCACCATGTTGCCCAGGCTGGTCTTGGACTCCTGACCCCAAGTGATCTGCCCACCTTGGCCTCCCAAAATGCTGGAATTACAGACGTGAGGCACAGTGCCAGCCTGGAAAAATGAAAATAATTCTTATGGTGATTACAGCTCATTCTTATCCAGCCACCCACTCCCAACGTCTTTTTTTAAATCTTGTAAACTCATTTGTTGCAATTAAGTCAATTAAATTTCTTTCAAAAAGTTCTATAATTCAGACTTGCCTGTACTTACCTGTTTTCTATTTAGAAATAAGATTGATGAAGTATTTAAATTTTAGTTTTAGCTATAATTTGCTAAGTGGATACAGGAATTTTAAAAATGAATGTGCATTCTCCTAACATTTAAAGGGAATATTACCAGAATTGGGAAATTTCAGAAGGTAACTGGAAGTGGAGATGAGAATAATGTGATTTATTGAGTAGGAGAAGAGATGGACGTGCCAGGACACTTTTGAAGGTTTATGTACCATGTCTGGCCATACTCTAGAAATAATAGAGAATTTTATTAAAAAGAAAATAACAGGCTGGGTGCAGTGGCTCATGCCTATAATCCCAGCACTTTGGGAGGCCAAGGTGGGCAGATCACTAGGTCAAGAGATCAAGCCCATCCTGGCTAACACGGTTAAAACCCGTCTCTACAAAAAGAAATACAAAAAATTAGCCGGGCGTGGTGGTGGGTGCCTGTAGTCCCGGGTAGCTGGGAGAATGGCGTGAACTTGGGAGGTAGAGCTTGCAGTGAGCTGAGATTGTGCCACTGCACTCCAGCCTGGGCGACAGAGCCAGACTCCATCTCAAAAAAAAAAAAAAGAAAGTAACATTGTAGGCAATGATCAAGGTAACTTTTCTTAGAATCTAAATCTAAATTTCTATTTATTTGTTTATTTTTAGAAACAGCATCTTGCTCTGTTACCCAGGATGGAGTGCAGTGGTGCGATCACAGCACGCTATCGCCTTGAACTCCTCTTCTCAAGTGATTCTCCTCCCCCCTCAGCCTTCCTAGTAGCTGGAACTACATGTGCAAGGCCAGAAATCTAAACTTTTTACTTCATTTTTAGTTAAGGGTTTTAGTCCTCTTTTCTTACTCCTTAATAAATTACTTGGACATACTTACATGAACAGAGAATATATTATCTTTATTTTTCTTCTGATGATTAGGAAATAAATTGTTCGCTGGGCACGGTGGCTCACGCCTGTAATCGCAGCAGTTTGGGAGGCTGAAGCAGTTGGATTACCTGAGGTCAGGAGTTCAAGACCATTCTGGCCAACATGGAGAAACCCCTAAAAATACAAAAATTAGCCAGATGTGGTGGCAGGCGCCTGTAGTCCCAGCTACTCGGGAGGCTGAGGCAGGAGAATCTCTTGAACTTCGGAGGTGGAGGTTGCAGTGAGGCCAGATTGCGCCATTGCACTCCAGCCTGGGTGACAGAGCAAAACTCCGTCAAAAAAAAAAAGAAAGAAAGAAAGAAAGAAAATAAATTGTTCTTCCTTAATTAGCTTGATTTAATTATTCCATAATGAATACATATATATGAAAATATCACACTGTACCTCATTAATATATGCAATTATTAATTATCCATTAAAAATAAAATGTATTTTTTAAAAGAATTAAAATAAGATAAATGTCTCCTCAGACCAGAGAGAAGTGGACTAAGCCTCAGGAAAATCACAGGCTACGTCTGGGTCTGTCGTGAAGCAACTGTGTGACCACAGACTAGTGCCTTGACCTCTGAGACCCTCAGTTTTCTTCACCTGAAAAATGAAGGCTTTGCTTTAGACAGTATATTCAGGTTCTTTCCAGCTTTAACATTTTAGGATTCTAGACGAGGAGAAAGAATTTTATTCAGAGCCTCATTTCCTCTTCAATAGGACAGAATGAGAACTCAGAGGGTGTGGTCACTAACCTCTCTTTCCTGAGGCTCTCCTTGTCTTGTCTGGGCATTGGTTGGCCTCCTTACATGTCACCATGAGGCATTCTTCCTGGCCACCAATGTTTTGTTTAGACTTTCCCATACTGTCTACCAAGAGTCTTTCAGTTTGCTTCAAGCTTATCTGTGGTCAGTTCTGAGTTGAAATTCAAGTGCACAACCTGACAATGACGTCTGTGCCTTTGTTTCTGGAATAAATAGGTAAACTCTGAGGCGGAGAGGAGAGAGGCAGTGGTTCTTGCACTAGAGTGGAACTAACGGCCCATCTACCTCATAAGCCATTGATGAATTGAAAAAACAAAACTCTTTGCAGACCCCATTTCTTTCTTTCTTTCTTTTCTTTTTCTTTTTCTTTTTTTTTTTTTTTGAGACAGAGTCTTACTCTGTTGCCCAGGTTGGAGTGCAGTGGCACGATATTGGCTCACTGCAACCTCCGCCTCCCGGGTTCAAGTGATTCTCCTGCCTCAGCCTCCCGAGTAGATGGGATTACAGGCGTGGGCCACCATGCCTGGCTAATTTTCGTATTTTTAGTAGAGACGGGGATTTACCATGTTGGTCAGGCTGGTCTCAAACTCCTGACCTCAGGTGATTCGCCCACCTCGGCCTCCCAAAGTGCTGGGATTACAGGCGTGAGCCACCACACCAGGCCCGCAGACCCCATTTCTCAGGTGAAATTCTGTGGGAGAACATTGAGATTCACTGAGGCGCAACACACCCATCAAATGAATTTCTGGTAAATGATTATAATGGAGCCAGGGGAATCTTGCTTTGAGAAGGCTATTTCCTCATAAAGGCTGTGACTTCCTCACAGTTTGTTTCATTGACAAATGTTCTTTCTCCTCAGAACTGAACCCCTACAATGTGAGAAGACTCTCACAATTGCCTTTCTCAAGAACACCACCTTGGCCACTTCACCTTTCTCCGAAGAGCACCACTCGTCTTTCCCCAGATGGATGCAGGATGCTGCCTCCACAGGGCCACAGAAGCCATTGTTCCAAGAAGCACCAGCTTCTTGGGCTTTTCGCTTAATTGGTTTCCATGTTAGGACCTAGACTTCTGTCTCTCCCTTGTTTTCCCACCAATCCCCACAGCAGAATGCAGTCCTCTTCCAAATATGTCCAACAGTGGACCGCTCATCTTTCCGTCAAGCTGTCAGTGAGAGTCTATTAAATGGCCCAATCTTGAAATCCTTCTGATGAAGACAAATGAGAAATAAACTTATGAAACAGCTCCGAGTTACATTTAAGTCTCTCCATTTCCTTTAGTTTCTCTTTGCTCCAAGGCTTGAATATAAAATGGAGACAGGGTTTCAGCGACAGATGGCAGAGGATAATCTTTCATTTTGTCATAAAGTTAACCCTCGGAGGGGCCTGAAAAGACCTTTCTCTTGGAAAATCAGTGGCTTCAGAGTTCCTTGCTTTTAATCGGGTAGAAAAAGCTCTTTTCTGATTTTCAGAGAACGTGCCTTTCCTCTAGGCTAACCCACATCGCAAGACACTCGGGTGAGGCTGGCCTCTCCATTCTGATTTATTTATGCTGCTTGTGGGTGCCTTGCACATTTTAATTAATGATGATTTGACTGTGCGTGAGCCCTGGCGATAAATACGAAAACAGGGCTATTAAAGATAATCCAATAAACAAACCCAAGAAAGGCTGTCTTCCAGTATTATTTGTTGCCATTTTTAAAGGGGACAGATGACTAAAAGAAATACAATGCTGAAATTAATTTTTAACGTTGATAAACAGTAACTATAACCGTGACTAAAAAATGCCCATTAAATCTTATACTGACTAAGAAATCACAATTCTATGTCCAGATGAAGCATTTGTTTTATTCCTTGAACAAGTTCAGCCAAAGGGGGTTATGATTTAATGAGTGGAGAATTCTTGTATTAGGTGTTGTAGCAAAGCCGAGAGACTGTCACTAAGATCGGATAGCTTCCAACCTTAATCAGTAGATGAGAAAGAGGCCAAATGACAAGTTTTCTTTAAGGCAAAATCCTGAGCATTTTTTTTTTTTTTTTATCATTTAAGTGAAGGGAGAATCTAGATGGTTCCAAGTAGGTAAGGAGACAGAACATTCACTCAGAGTGAAGGAAATGTTAAATAAAGAAAAAACTTAAGCTGGGTCTGATGTCTGTGCTAAGTCACAACACATGAAGCTCAAAGCCCTCAAGTTTGTATTTGGGGGCACAGCACATCAAGGCGGTTGGGTCTTTATGTGGCTTTGCATAATGGTAAGGATGGAGAATGTATACAGTATAGCAATGTAGGGAGACCTGGATTGCATTAGAATCCTGAACAGAGACAAGCCATTTCTGCTCATGTTAGCAATCTCTCCCAAGCTGCTCTCCTACACCCAAAGGCTGACTCCAGAGATATTGAGGAGCAAGAACAATCCCTTTGTAAGGAATGAGGGGGTGGAGAATTGAGAGAAGACTGATGTTGAAATCTGGTTCTCTCACATCACACACCATTTCTGTGATGGAGTAATTGCTTCTCCTGTTCCAGAAAAAAACAGATATCCCAGGTCTGGGGAATATTGGAATCACTGTTTAAGAGGACAGGCAATTGAGGTAGCAAGGAATAACAGGAAAGGATTAGAGGGAAAATAGAGGGGCTTTGAAACCTAAACATGGGATTTTCTCCTGTTGAATGCCTGAAGGCTTTCTAGCATGCTCTCTTTTTCTGGGTAGTGACCCAAGACTGGGGACACCCAAACCTCCCACATAAGTTTTCATTATGTAGTTCTCTTTAAAGAGGGGAATTTTTCCTTGGAAAACTTTTCTGGTTTTTTTTTTTTTTTTTTTTTTTTTTGGCCTCTAGCAAAATGCAACAGCCCCAATGAAAGACCACAACTTCACATGTAAAAACCTTTAACACTTATCCACACATTGCTCAGATCCTAGAACTGGGTTTTCAGAAAAACTGTTTGGGATCTATGGTATCAGGAATCAATTTTGTTATGAGGGAAACTATCTTTTGTGTGCCCCTGTAAAGACCGGGCTACCACGTCCCACATTTTTCCTCCCAAAGTCAAAAAAATCTCCGAATCTCTGATTTACACATTTTGGAACCCATCAAAGTGGTAACTATCTGTATTCAGATTTCACAAACTTTAGGGGCTGGTGACAGAGATGAAGCAAGCAGCAGTGCAGATAAACATGGGAGTGGAATGTGACACACACCCAGCTCCCAAAAAATAATTAGGGAAAGATGATTCTTGCACGATAGAAAGGCTGACCCTTAAATTACTCAGATAGAGTGTTTAACATGATGTCTGTCCCACAGTAATGCTCAATAAATCTTTACTAACAAAAAGGAGTTTTAAGAAGAACAGTCATGGGGCAAAGATCAGAACAGGTGAGCAAGGCTAAATAGCAGGAGAAAAGAATTTTGAGAAAGTGTCCATGCTCCATCATCTCAGATAATACGGAATCAATTAAGGACTGAAAAGAAGCCTCGTGGAGATCTGGCAAGGAGTTCATCACTGACTTTGACGATAACAATAGTTAGAAGAGTGGTTGAAAATGGAATCAGATGCCTGTAGGGTAAGGGAAAGAATGAAGGTATGAAGGGAAACTTTGCAGGGAAGACAGAGTGACAGGACAGACCAAGATAAAGTTCTTTAGGATGAGATAGAATTAAGCAGACTAAGGAAAAGGAGATACCCTGGTAACTATGTTAAAGCCCAGTGATACTCTTACGTTGCTTGAAAGGGCTAGGGCATATAGTTCTACTATAAGCTTAAGAGTGCAGAAACAGGACTTCTGAAGAGCCAAAATCTAGATTCTGGATTCAAGGTTTCACAATGAATTCACTGCAACAGCTTCGGCAATTATTTAATGCTCCCTGGGTCTCAATCCATCAACAAATAATACCAAATAAGAAGAGTATAAGATACTATATTCCATAAGCATTACTATAAAAAATCCATATATATATAATCTGTATCAAGCAGACAGAAAATGCTTTGAAAGTCATGGTGATAGAAAACAGTTAAGTGTTATCAGGAAAATGGCTGTTGCAATGACTGCTACATATGCTATTTTCTACTAATGATATTATACATTCTGGTTTTTCAAATTTCGGATGCTGGGGCTATGGGACCTGGTTAATACAAGAGTAGGGGAAAATTAGTATCCTTACCAGTGTGTCATCTTTGAAGCAAAGGAGTGATTTTAGAAATGAAGAGGTCACAGTAGAAGTGGCAGAATAATAATGACTCAATAATCGGTGAAATTATATTGAGATAATGAATGCTTCTAGGAGGCAGCAGGAGTCGGGGATGAGACGAATTAAGTGATGAAAATGGCCCTACCTAAATTTCCCCATAATGGGGTTATGAAACAACCTGTATCTGTTGGGTTAGAATAGAGTAAAATAATCTTAATTTTGGTAATGTAAAATTTCTTTTTTCTGAAAGTACCTTTTATTTTTGTAATTATTTTTCAAGGAAAGTTTGTATAAGCTTTGTGCATCCTTCTTTTTATTCTTGCCAACTTACTTTTGGTCTCCATGTAGGTACTCAAAAGTTAATGAAGTGACAAATTGTTTTTTCTTTTTTTTTTTTTTTTTTTTTTTTGAGACAGAGTTTCGCTCTTGTCGCCCAGGCTGGAGTGCAATGGTGTGATCTCAGCTCACTGTAACCTCCACCTCTAGAGTTCAAGTGATTCTCCTGCCTCAGCCCCCCTAGTAGCTGGGATTACAAGCATGCGCCACCATGCCCGGCTAATTTTTTGTATTTTTAATAGAGACGAGGTTTCAGGAGGTCTCAAACTCCTGACCTCAAGTGATCTGCCTGCCTCAGCCTCCCAAAATGCTGGGATTACAGGCGTGAGCCACCACGCCTGGCCGAAGTGGCAAAATTATATTTAGTAAAAAAGAAAGGAGTAAGGGCAGTGGTGAGAGAAAAGGCAGTGAGTGAAAATCTTCATTCAAGACTTTCATACACAATTTAACAGCTAACACTTTGATAATATTGAATGCTTACGTGTGCAAGTGTTCCACATAAATACTACCTATGAATTAGATAATATTTTTATTTCCCACTTTGAAGATGAGAAAACTGAGACACGAGGTTGTTTGCTCAGGTCACAGAGCTAGTAAGTGACAACGCCAGGATATACAAACCTAGACCCAAGTGCACTCATGCTCTTTACCAGCTGTATCATCTTGCTTCCCTGAAGACTCCAATAGCATTTGGTCCTCAGAACCTATTCCTACGAAAGGATTTAATGGCTCCTGAGCACTTGGCTCTCCATGACTTGTCCAGGAACATGCTGATATTTCCATTGTTGACATCATCCCAGTGCTGCCTGTAGTTGTGTTTCCTCTTATTTATTTTCCTTACTGGAAACTAGAAGCTACAGTTATTAAATGCATTCAAATAGAGTTGCTCAGGGAAACAGACGTTCATGAAGGCCATACGCTTCAAAGGCTAACATAAAGCTTTCACCCCCCACCTTAGGAATCAGAGAAGGATAAAGGGCAGGAGACCCAGAGAGAGATTCTGTTGTCCTGACCTGAGCAGTAGACTATTCTATCCTTGTTCATCAAGAATGAGTAGCTGGAATAGTAGAAATCCAGTTTAAGAAAAACCATCCCCCAAAAGTTATTAACCAACATTTCTTCCTATCTGTTAAGGTATGTGAAATGTAAGGAGAATAATTAAGAACCTAATAGGTAACAGTGATTAACAGAAGAGGCTGGCCATCAATGATAGACTGGATTAAGAAAATGTGGCACATATACACCATGAAATACTATGCAGCCATAAAAAAGGATGAGTTCATGTCCTTTGTAGGGACATGGATGAAGCTGAAAACTATCATTCTGAGCAAACTGTATCACAAGTACAGAAAACCAAACACTGCATGTTCTCACTCATAGGTGGGAATTGAACAAGGAGATCACCTGGACACAGGGTAGGGAACATCACACACCGGGGCCTGTTGTGGGGTGGGAGAAGGGAGGAGGGATAGCATTAGGAGGAACACCTAATGTAAATGACAAGTTAATGGGTGCAGCACACCAACATGGCACATGTGTAACAAACCTGCATATTGTGCACATGTACCCTGGAACTTAAGGTATAATAAAAAAATATATATATATAATAAAAATAATATATATATACAAAATTTAAAAAATAAAAAAAAAGAGAAGAGGACTGGAATCAGATAGCTTGGGTTCAATTCCGGTTTCATCACTGACTAGCCAAGTGAATCCTTGTACAAATTACTTCAACTTCTCCAGATGTCAATTTCTTCATCTGTACATGGAATAATAATAATGCCTATTTTATAAGATTATTGTGAAAGTTTAATATAATTATCTATTTAAAGCTGCATATAACAAGTGCTAAATAAATATTACATATTTGTTAACACAACTTGAGAAAGCAGGTGGTGAGGGTTGTATTAGCTTCCTAAGGCTTCTGTAACAAATGTCCACAAACTGAGTGGCTTAAAACAATGGAAATCTATTCTTCACAGTCTGGGGCTCAGAAGTCTGAAATGTATGTGTTGGCAGGAATTCACTCCCTCTGCATTCCAGGTGCCTGTATCCCTCCAATCTCTGCCTCCATTTCCACATGGCCTTCTCTGTGTGTCTTCTCTTCTGTCTCTTTTAAGGACACTTATCATTGGATTTAGGGCCCACTTTGGTAGTCCAGGATGATCCCATCTTAAGACCTTTAACTTACTTTCTTCTGCAAAGACCCTTTTTCCAAATAAGATCACATTCACAGTGTCCAGGTTTTATTTATTTATTCATTTATCTATTTTTTGAGCAGAGTCTCACTGTGTTGCCCAGGCTAGAGTGCAGTGGCAGGATCTTGGCTCACCACAACCCCTGCCTCCCAGGTTCAAGCAATTCTCCTGCCTCAGCTTCCCGAGTAGCTGGGACTATGCCACCATGCCCAGCTAATTTTTGTATTTTTAGCAGAGACAGGGCTTCACTACATTAGCCAGGCTGGTCCTGAACTCCTGACTTCGTGATCCACCTGCCTTGGCCTACAAAAGTGCTGGGATTACAGACGTGAGCCACTATGCCTGGCTGGGTTCAGGTTTTAGAACAAGGACCTATCTTTTGGAAGGCTGTCATTCAACCCACTATAGGTGTTTAGTAACCTTTTCACTTCTCTTTTAACTCCTTTCATTCCACTCTTGGCTGGTTACAATCATTACGCTGTTTCCTAAATGCTGATGGTTCTTCCTTGACTTAGGACACATTTAAGAGTGCTAACTCTGTTAGGCTCGGTGCCATGGAGGATATAAAAATAAAACATCCTGGCTGGGCACAGTGGCTCACACTTGTAATCCCAGCACGTTGGGAGGCCAAGGCGGGTGGATCACGAGGTCAGGAGTTTGAGACCAGCTTGACCAACATAGTGAAACTCCATCTCCACTAAAAATACAAAAATTAGCTGGGCGCAGTGGTGTGTGCCTGTAGTCCCAACTACTCGGGAGACTGAGGCAAGAGAATCACTTGAACTCGTGAAGTGGAGGTTGCAGTGAGAAGAGATTGTGCCACTGTACTCCAGCCTGGGCGACACAGCAAGACTCCATCTCAAAAATAAATAAATAAATAAATAAACCAACAAATACAATTTAAAAAAATCACAGACCACAAAGTAATACAAATCTGCCATGATCAAGGCCATCAGAGAAGTATAGATGAAGGCACTTAGAGGATGAGAGTTGACTTTGAAAATAAGCTAGTAATTGAACCAGGTGATGGCTACATATGGGCATGAAGGTTGGGGTGTGTAGTGTTCCTTCTACATAAGTGGAAGGAATAATGAGAGCCAATGTAAAGAAGTAGGATAGCATGGAGTATGTATTGAAAATAGTAAATTGATTTTGCTTTGGAACAGGGATCAATACACTGACCCATCAGCCCACCATCTGTTTTTATATGCACCCTGAACTAAGAATAATTTTTATATTGTTAAATGGTTGAGAAAAAACGAAAGATAATTAAAAATTTATAACATGAAAATTATATTAAATTCAAATATTAGGATTCATAACTAAGCACAGCCATACTGTTTTGTTTACATATTGTCCATGGCTGCTTTCACACGACAATGGCAGAGTTGAGCGGTTGCGACAGAGACCACATGACTGAAGAGCCTAAAATATTTTCTACCTGGGGTTTTTTTTTTTTTTTTAAGATGGAGTTTCCCTCTTGTTGCCCAGTCTGGAGTGCAATGGTGCAATCTCGACTCACTGCAACTTACGCCTCCCAGGTTCAAGCGATTCTCTTGCCTCAGTCTCCCTAGTAGCTGGGATTACAGGCAGATGCTACGATGCCCAGCCAATTTTTGTATTTTTGGTAGAGACGGGATTTCACCATATTGGTCAAGGCTGGTTTCGAACTCCTGACCTCAGGTGATCCGTCCGACTCGGCCTCCAAAAGTGTTGGGATTATAGGCGTGAGCCACCACACCCAACCTCTATCTGGTTCTTTATAGAAAAAGTTTGTGGCCAGGTGTGGTGGCTCACACCTGTAATCCCAGAACTTTGGGAGGCCAAGGTAGGCAGATCACTTGAGCTCACGAGTTTGAGACCAGCCTAGGCAACATAGTGAAACCTTGTCTCTACCAAGAATACAAAAAATTAGCCAGGTGTGGTGGTGCGCACCTGTGGTCCCAACTACTCGGGTGGCTGAGGCGGGAGGATCACTTGAGTCCTGGAGGCAGAGGCTGCAGTGAGCTGAGATCGTGCCACTGCACTGCAGCCTGGGAAGCAGAATGAGACTCTGTCTCAAAAGAAAAAGAAAAGAAACAGTTTGCCAACTCCTGCTTCAGAAGAACCCTCAGGGGCATAAAGGAAAGAGCAGAAGAAGATATGCTGGTCCAGTATAGCCATTTGACCTTTGGTAGCAGCCTATGTTCTTGACTTTGCCCAGCCTTTTTCTACCCACCTAAATTTACCCATCCTGAATATATTATCCTCTCAAAACCTTAATTGGTTATTTGCTAAGTAACCTGAGAGCTAATTTTGCAATCTTCTTTAAGCTGTTGTTGAATCATAGCAGTTTAATGTATAACTTATTACTCCTCCTAGGTAACATATTTGGAATTTAGGAAAACCCAAACCAAAAAATTGCTGCCCCCTGGCAGAACAGTGGGAAAGAGATTTGCAAAAGTGAGCCTTCCTTCAGCTTTCATGTCACACCTTATAGGCAGCCAATGCTACCTATCAAAAGCAAACTTGGTTGTTAGTTTTGTTATTATCCTTTCAATTGGTTAATAATATGCCCTTTGCTGCTAAGTTGACCCTTAGGGGAGAAAAATAATGGCAAGAATTACTTTACAATAATTGTCAACCACTGAGAGTTAAGTCTCTATGCCCCCTTTAGCTAATAAGGCAGGCCTGGGTAGCTATCATTAAGTTGAAGATTTTTTCATGAAGGAGGAAACAGCTCCCTGATGAATTCGAGATGAGTTTAGAAATGCTGGAAGCAGTGTTCTCAAACTTTAGCATAGAGAAGAACTGTCAGGGGTCTGTTAAAATACGAATCTGCTAATCTTACCCCAGAGAATCTGTGTCTCCAGTGGAACTCAGGAGTTAGGGGGGAAAAAAACTGATGAAGGAGCCAAGCTACCTCCCACAAGGCAGTCTTTATATTTGGTTCTTTACTTGCTCCAAGAATCCCGAAGTTGTTAAAGTAACAGACAATGTAAGTAGACAGAGGCATCATTTTGAAAGACTTTCCTGTTCTCTCATTCTGTTTAACTAACTTTATTCCCAGTGAGTAAATATGAATCAAACCCTCATCTAAGTAAGAAAACTTGATTTGAGGGAAGGGCTGGACCTTTGAAAGCAGTGTAGAATGGAGGTTAGGAAGCGAACTCCAGACAGAGGCTGCCTGATTCCAGTCTCACCTCTGTCACTGGTGCTATGTGAACTTGGGTGACAACTCGAATCTCTCTGTGCCCTAGTTTCTTCATCTGTAAAATGGGAATAACAATATTATCGACGTCTCAGAGTAGTTGTGAGCATTAAATGAGTTACTACATGTAAAAAGCATAAAACAGAAACTTTTAGTACATTCCAATAAATATATAAAAACTCATCGGAGAAATTCTTGTGTGACTGCACATACCTCACAAGAATGGCATGAGATTTAGAGCATGTTCATAATCAAACAATTATGATTGTGCTATTTACTCCAAGTTAGCCAGGGACTTGCTCCTTAGAGACTACTGTCATTTTCTACATTTGTCCATGAAGTTAATCCACACATTTACAAATCCTAGATGTAACTTTACTTTTACTTTCAATAGGTAACAAGTGTTAAGAACCATATCACAAGAACTTTGATAACTGCTTGACTTTGTGTGCTTTATCTCATTTATTTCTCAAAAAAAAAAAACAATCCATGGGCTAAGCACTACTACTAGCCCCATTTTACAGATGAGAAACTGATGTTGGCTGGGTGTGGTGGCTCACGTCAGTAATCCCAGCACTTTGGGAGGCCAAGACGGGTGGATCACCTGAGGTCAGGAGTTTGAGACCAGCCTAGCCAACGTGGTGAAACCCCATATCTACTAAAAATACAAAAATTAGCCGGGCGTGGTGGTGTGCGCCTGTGGTCCCAGCTACTCAGGAGGCTGAGACAGAAGCCTTGCTTTAACCTGGGAGGCGGAGGTTGCAGTAAGCCAAGATCTCGCCACTGCACTCCAGCCTGGGTGACAGGGGAAGACTCTGTCACCCCCACCCTCCCAAACAAAAACAGAAAGAAAAAAACAGAAAGCTGATGTCACACAGCTAGTAGGTAAGTGCAGCTGGGACTCAAATCTAGCTTATCTGACCCCATTCTTCTGTGGCAGTACTTTTCAACATGGGGCAATTTTGCTCCAGTGGTAGACCGAATAATGGGCCCCCAAACATGTCCACATCCTAACTCACAGAACCTGCGGACATTACCTCACATGGCAAAAACACTGTGCAGATGTGATTGAGTTAAGGAGCTGAGATAAGGAGATGAGGCTGGGTTACACAGGTGTGCCCAAGAGAATCACGACAGTGCTTCTAAGAGGAAGGTAGAAGGAGTCAGAGTGGAGAGGGTGATAGGAGGACAGAAGTCGAGTTTGGAAAGATGCACTTTGAAGATGTAGATGAGGCCACACGCCAAGGAATATAGGTGGCTACTAGAAGTTGAAAGAATACAAGGAAATGGATTCTCCCCTCAGAGCCTCCAGAAGGAACCAGCCCTGCTAATATTTTGATTTTAGTCTCATAAGACTAAAATCAGATTTCCAACCTCTGGAACTGTGAGAGAATACATGTGTGTTTAAGTCACTAACTTTCTATGTTAATTCAATTCCTTATCCTTCCTTCCTTCACTGCCTCCGTAACTTCTGCCCTGCTTAAGAGAGCCAGATTGCCATCTTACTAACACTAACTGTCCTTCCCTATCTCTCTGTTAAGTATTCTCTAGGTTCACATAGCACCCTGGACATAGCTAATAACCTCATATATGACCATAGTTAAGAATGATGGCATTATCATCAAACTGCCTGGGTTTTAATCTTCGTGTATTTATTTTCTGTTGCTGTTATAACAAATTACCACAAACTTCATAGCTTAAAACAACACAAATTTAGAAGTCAAAAGTCCTAAAATCAAGGCATCAGTAGGACTTTGTTCTTTCTGAAGGCTCCAGAGGAGAATTCATTTCCAGCTTCTGAAGGCTGCCTGGATTCCTTGGCTCATGGTCCTTTCCTCAGTCTTCAAGGTCAGCAGTGTGGCATCAAGCCTCTCTTTCCTTCCCTTCTGCCCTTCCTCTCTCTCTATCTCTCTGTTCTCATCATCACATTCCCTTTTCTGACTCTGACATTGCTATTTACCTCTTGTAAGGACTCTCCTCGACACTGGGCCTATCCAGATCACCCAGGATAATCTTCCTCTATCAAGATTTTTAACTTAGGCTGAGTGTGGTGACTCACACCTGTAATCCCAGCACTTTGGGAGGCCAAGGTGGGCGGATCACCTGAGGTCAGGAGTTCAAGACCAGCCTGGCCAACATAATGAAACCCCATCTCTACTAAAAATATAAAAATTAGCCAGGCGTGGTGGCATGTACCTGCAGTTCCAACTACTCGGGGGACTGAGACAGGAGAATCTCTTGAACCTGGGAGGTGGAAGTTGCAGTGAGCTAAGATTGTGCCACTGCACTTCAGCTTGGACGACAGGGTTAGACTCCATCTAAAAAATAAAAATAAAAAATAAAGATTCTTAACTTAATCATACCTGCAAAATCCCCTTTTTCCATGTAAGATAATATTTCATTTTTACCATTTTACTTTACAGGTAATTTCGATGCAAGGTAATCTTTGCAGGTACTGGGGATTAGAAGGTGGACATCTTCAGGGAGCAATTACTCTACCTTTCATACCGGGCAATGCCATCTTATTAGCAAGGTGTGCCTCAGTCTCAACAGCTATTAAAAAGAACAGAGTGATGATCCCTACTCACAAGGTTGCTTTGAGGATTCAGGGAGTTCATACATGTGAATGGTGCTTGGAACATCATATATGTTCAGTAGTGGTAGCTATTACTATTATTGTTATTTTTGATGGAGTCTGGTTGGAATGCAGCAGCATGATCTCGATTCACTGCAACCTCTGCCTCCTGGGTTCAAGCAATTCTCCTGCCTCAGCCTCCTGAGTAACTGGGATCATAGTCACCTGCCACCACACCTGGCTAATTTTTGTATTTTAGTAGAAACATGGTTTTACCATGTTGGCCAGGCTGGTCTCGAACTCCAGACTTCAGGTGATCTGCCTGCATCAGCCTCCCAAAGTGCTGGGATTACAGGTGTGAGCCACCATGCCTAGCCAGTGGTAGCTATTATTATAACTACATAGTTATCTAGTTACCTTCTTTGCTCTACATTAGACTGCTAGTTCTTAAAGAATAGAACAGAATTTTTTACATCTGTGTGTTCCGAGGGTGGAGCACAGGGTCTGGGACATATTAGGTGCTCAACAAGTGTTTGTCAACCTGAATTACTCCACTTAAAAGACTAACATTTAGCCTGTAAAAATTATAGAGAATGTGAAATATTATGAAAACCATCATCATACATTATACTGTCATACAGAGTGACAAAAGCCAAATAAAATATACACAGGCAATCACAGCTGTTTTAAATATGCAGGGCTAAAAATTATGCATAAAAATAGACTGGGAGGAAATGCGGCCAAACATTAATACATTAACAGTTGGTGGTCTTGGAGTTGGGAAATCATGGGTAATTTTTTCTTCCTTTTTTTTTTTTAAACTTCACATTTTCTCTGTTAAGCATATTCCTTTTCAATATGTGAAAATAATTTACATCTCACTTACACACAGATCTCTTGTTCAGTAAACATTAGAGGTGACATTATACATCAAGTCAACTCAACCTCTGAGTTACTGCCTGGGTTGCAGTTCTGAGTCCAGCATTTACCAGCTAAACGAACTGAAGAAGTTGCTGTTGTGGATGTTGTTGTTGTTGTTGTTGTTGCTGTTGTTGTTGTTTTTGCATCACCTGAGAGCTGAAGAGAGGGGACATTCACTCACAGGGCTGCAACGGGGTCCGGTAGGATAAGGGCACATAAGGTGCCCAGCATGTGGCAAGGCACACAATAGGCGTGGAATAAATGTTAGTTATTCTTCTCATGGTTACTATTACTCAGAGAGCAATGCTGTCAAACACACATAGGAAGAATTATAAGGAGGCATTTGTTCAGAGACAACAAGCAGAGAAAATTGGAAATAAACCCAGCTCACTGCATGTCAGGATCTATAAGATATTTCACTTTAGCTCCTTTCAGGGAAAGATGTACCAAGTTCAATAGTACAAAGGAGTTTTTTTTGTTTTTGTTTTTGTTTTTTTAACATTCTGAGTTTTAGCAAGGAACTGGCCTTCATCCCCCAAAATCTTGTGCAGATCCCCCAGATGTAAGACAGATCAAAACAACTGCTCCAGTAAAACCTGACATGGGGTCAGGCCATGTGTTCTGAGCTCCATGTCACCCTCAAAGATCTGAGACTTCTCAGAATAATGTGGCAAGCACTGTTCCAACACTAACCTAACTGGTTAATGAGTTGTAACTTTCCCAGTTTCTTCTGGGAGCAGGGGCACTGTGTCATCCACACCCTATTGTGGTTTGAAGAGGCAACAGGAGGTAAAGGGCACATTGGGAACAGCTGTACCAGGCTCCCGAACTACTTGGCACAGCACTTGTGCATGTCTCAAGCCTGTTCCTTAGGAGCCGTGCCCTTATTTGAGCTGGAGCAACACGTAGGGATTGTCCTCAAAAGCTGGTCCTCCTCAGTCTTGACTACCCCTTTGTTGACACATTCATCAGCAGGTGGTGGCTGAACGTTCCTCTTTGATTTCTGTGGCTCAGGAGCAGTGGGCTAAGACATGAGCTGAATAAACATCATATCATTTGGCACTGGCAGGATTCCTGGTAACCTGGGTCAGGCAAGGTTTAAGAAGGATTAGGTTTAGATTAGAAAAAGAGTTGAGTTCTTTTTTTTCCCCCTGTGGTCTCTTAAGTGCCTATGGGTTTTGTAAGAGGAGAGTGGGCTGACAGCCTAGGCTCAGTTGCTCCAGAAATAAAAGTGGTGAGCTTGGTGTTCTTTTCCAGAAGACCCGAGCATGTGCTAATTCTGAGTTTGGTTTCTGCTGTAAGGGTCGCGGGCTCTTGGGAATTTGGTGAAAGCTCTAGAAGTTTTCTCTAGAGAATTGCGCGCGCGCACACACACACACACACACACACACACGCACGCATGCACAGACAATTTTATTTATTTATGGTGCTTCCTGACACACTCAGCCTGGGGGAATTTTAACAGCCCACACAGCTCACTAATAGCAGGCTATACTCTTCCCCAAGGTGAGCCTGGGGGGTGCCCCACCTGGCCATCCTCCCCATGGTCGCTCCGCAGTGACCACCGGCCACGCTGAATGAACCCTGCTGTCACACGGCCAGCTTTTCTTGGCAGTCTGGCCTTGGAGAGGCTTGCTGGGGGCTCTGGCAGTTGCTCTTGTTTATTACAAAGTCTTGCTCCACTCCCTGGCGACAGCTTGCAAACCAAAACTATTTCATTTCCCAGTTACAAACAGGTTAGAGGAGAGAGGGTGAAAAAGAAAAAGAAAAAAAAAAAAAAAAAAAAAAGGCAGACACCTTTTGAAGGCACGACTTCTCCTTGGCTTCCCTTGAGGATTGGTTTTGTCCTCCAGTGTCCCGCAGCTCTGGATTTGCTTCTAGGGTAACCGTGGTTGTTCTGCCGTCGAGTGAATAAAATTGCTGGCTGAATTGTTCCTTCTTGTTCTTCTCTATCTTGGTGGAGGTTTTTCCCCCACCACTTAGGAAAAAGGATGAGGCTAATACTCCCTCTTCCCCCAATTAAATAGATATTTCCCTCCTAACTGACTTACTTGGCAAAAACTACAATGTGGATGAAAGGGGGATGGGTGCAGGTAGCAAGGAAGGATAGAAGTATTTTCCAGTTCTATAAACAGCTGTCTGACTCTCATCTCTACCACACAAAAATCACGGCTCAGAACCCTTGCAAAGGAGTGATGAGGCACTGAAGTGTCCAGTCCACCATCTACTTGTTATATAACAGTGAGCAAGTTATTTAACCTCTCTGAGCCTGTTTTCTCCCACGATTAAAACATTACCTGCTGCATAAGGTGGTAGAGAGAATTCAATGAGAATGTGGGCCTAGTTGTTAGCAGTTCTTTGACTCCAAGTGAACATTCAGGAACTATTTATTATTAATATTATAAACCTTTGTTGTTGTTGTTTTTTAAAACAGAGTCTCGCTTTTTCGCCCAGGCTGGAATGTCTGCCTCCTGGGTTCAAGCGATTCCCCTGCCTCAGCCTCCTGAATAGCTGGGACTATAGGCACACGCCACTGTGCCCAGCTAACTTTTTGTATTTTTAGTAGAGACAGGGTTTCACCATGCTGGCCAGTCTGGTCTCAAACTCCTGACCTCATGATCTGCCCTCCTTGGCCTCCCAAAGTGCTGGGATGACAGGCGTGAAGCACTGTGCCCAGCCTATAAATAGATTTTTATGCTCCAGTGGAGCACTATTTTTCCTGTAGAAACACCATCTAGCACTGCTATGGTCTGAATGTTTGTGTCCCCACAAATTCGTAGGTTGAAACCTAATCACCCACATGATAGTAACTGAAGGTAGGCCCTTTGGGGGGTGATTAAATAATGAGGGCAGATCCTTCATGAATGGGGTTAGTGTCCTTATAACGGAGGCTCCCAAGAGCTGCCTTGCCTCTTCCATCCTATGGGGACACAGCAAGAAGTGCCATCTAGAAGCCAGGAAGCAGGGCCCTCACCAGACACTGAATCTGCCAGCTCCTTGAGTTTGGCCTTTCCAGCCTCTATAACTGTGAGAAATAAGTTTCTGTTGTTGATAAGCTACCCAGTGTGTGTATTTTGTTATAACAGCCCGAACAGACTAAGACAGGTGTCTTAAACACAAACATAGGCTCTCTCCAATTTGCACTAGGAAGTTCTACTTGCCACACCTAGGATGAGTAACTAACTAGGTGACATCATTTTAGGACCTGGTTGAAAGTTCTAATCCTAAATAATACTCTTAGCACAGAAGTAAGGGCACTCGATATGTCCAACCTACTATACCACATAGTAAAGATATTTTAAAACTTTCAGGCCGGGCACAGTGGCTCATGCCTATAAACCCAGCACTCTGGGAGGCCGAGGTGGGTGGATCACCTGAGGTCAGGAGTTTGAGACCAGCCTGACCAACATGGTGGAACACTATCTCTACTAAAAATACAAAATTAGCCAGGTGTGGTAGCGCATGCCTGTAATCCCAACTACTTGGGAGGCTGAGGCAGGAGAATCACTTGAACCTGGGAGGCAGAGGTTGCGGTGAGCCAAGATCATGCCATTGCACTCCAGTCTGGGCATCAAGAGTGAAAATTCCGTCTCAAAAATAAATAAATAAATAAACAAATAAAAATTAAAAACAACGTTCAGACTCTGCTCTTCATGTAACACCACCGTCAAGTCAGCAGAGAAGACAGTACAGGTTTTTGTAAGAGTAAATATTTGTTGGAGCACTTTGCATGTGCTAATAGATGTCCTAAGCAACTTATCTAGTTTAATCTTTTCTGTTATCTTCTGAATAGGTACTATTGTTATCATCATTATTTTATAAATGAAAACAGAATCTTAGAGAGGTTAAGTGAATGTTTCAGAGTCACAGAGCTTGCACGAATGAGAGCTGCTACTACTAAACTGAGAGCCTACTGCATTATGTGGCTTTAGTCTCTTCTAATTCTTATGAGCCTGTGTTGCTTCTCTTTAAACTCCCTAAAATAACAGTGTTCAGTTGAGAAGTTCGTCCTTGCTCACTTTAATAGTACTGAACATCTCCCCCTAGCAGAATTCTCAGATGGCTTAACACTGTCCAGAGCAAACTCAGCTTCAGATTTATGTAAAACAACTTTCACATTGTTTGTGAAACTGATGGATAATTTATTTTTTAACCACCATGCAGAAGAAAACTACGTAAGTGCACACATCCTTCAGTGTTCACAAATAAAATGGGAAGAAGTAATAGTGTTCATTTACATCATCCACAATGTTTGCTATAAAACATAAGAAACAGTTCTTAAAGCCATATACAGACTCACGCAGTGGTGCTTCTGCAAAAACTTACGCTATGAACTCCAGTCTATTCTCTCATTTCTTTTTTGAGACAGAGTCTCACTCAGTCACCCAGTCTGGAGTACGGTGGTACGATCTTAGCTCACAGCAACCTCTGCCTCCCGGGTTCAAGGGATTCTTGCGCCTTAGCCTCCCAAGTAGCTGGGATTACAGGTGTGCACCACCACACCTGGCTTTTTAATTAATTAATTATTTTATTTATTTATGTTTGTATTTTAGTAGAGATGAGGTTTCACCATGTTGGCCAGGCTGGTCTTGAACTCCTGGCGTCAAGTGATCCATCCACTCAGCCTTCCATAGTGCTGGGATTACAGGCGTAAGCCACTGCGCCCAGCTTATCCTCTCATTTCTATTGGCCCTGAGCAAGTTTGAGATCTGAACTAAACTTCTTTATGTAATGTTTGTTTTGTTTTGTTTTTTCCTCTGATTGTAAAAGTCCATTATAGAAAATTTAGAAAATGCAGGTGTGTATAAAGAAGCCACTCAAATGAACCAAATTTCATAGTGTTTGATCTGAACTCAGATTCATAGCTCGTTTGGTTCTTAATAAAATTCAGAGTTGTTTTGTGACGGACTACAAGGATGACCTTTTGATTCTAGTGTAATTTAAGATATTTTACCAGTGGGGCACAGTGGCCTACGCCTGTAGTCCCAGCACTTTGGGAGGCCATGTAGTCCCAGCACTTTGGGAGGCCATGTAGTCCCAGCACTTTGGGAGGCCAAGGCAGGCAGATCACTTGAGGTCAGGAGTTCGCGACCAGCCTGACCAACATGGTGAAACCCCATTTCTGCTAAAAATACAAAATTAGCTGGGTGTGGCGGTGCATGCCTGTAATCCCAGCTACTCAGGAGGCTGAGACAGGAAAATCACTTGAACCTGGGAGGCAGAGGTTGCAGTGAGCCAAGATGGCACCATTGGACTGCAGCCTGGGCAACAAGAAAGAAACTCCATCTGAAAAAAAAAAAAAAAAAAAAAAAGATATTTTAAAGAAGTCAAGTTAGAAAAGAATTTTTTTATCTGCTCCTAATTGTTACGGGTGAGTATCTAGAGAAATGTTGAATGGAGAAAAAGTAAGCCTATGACATTCTTCAGTGCTTTCTATTGTATAGCAAACTGGATTCTTGCCTTCTCTGAGCTTTCAAAATGATCTGGAATCTTGACCTTTCAAAGCTATGGTTTAAAAAGACAACTAGAAATGTGATTTTCTGCTCTTCATTGTTTTCCCATATTTCTTCCTATTTGTAAAGGATTAAAATGTTATACCTAAAAAAGAAAATTGCAAAAATCAGCTTATATCTATATCATTTTTGGATATTTGCAGTGTTTAATATTTGTATCTTATCTGAATATGATTCAAAGAACAAATTACTTCCACATATATTTCTTTCTTCCTATAATGGCTATCAGACACTTTAAATCTATTTAAAAGTTATTTTCATGTATTGGTTGCATATGAACATGTAAAGGAAAAAGATCATACCATTTAATTTTCCATGTTCTTAAATCAACCATATTGAATTGGTATTATGTGTTCAGAATGTCCCCAATCATATGTGAAAAAAAAAAAATATAGGTAGACATTAACCTAATTTTCTTCTTTCTCTTTCACTTGGTTTCAAAGTCAAGTTAGAGGTGAGTTGATTTCATTTTACACAGCACTACTTCCCGTGTTGTCTGTGAGCCAAAATTTCATAAAGCAATTAGTATTCTCAAATTTACAATCCACAATTTGAGGGGCATTAATTGCTCAGGTAATTATTTGTTTATGTAATATTTATTTACTTGCTTATCACCTCATCCGAGAACCTCAGTGTGATTCATAAACATTAACTTTTTGTAATTATGTTTTATTGCAAGAAAATAAGATACATAGTTATTAGTATATTTTAAATCATTATTAGCTTTGCAGTTGACCGAGAAAGCTGGCATTTAGATTTGTGGTTATAACTTAAATCTAACTTAAATCGTTCTTCTTTTTGGTGCCAGTGATGTGCTATCATATATTGAAAGAATTCTGAATGATATTTCAGCTTTGCAAAGTGATAGCAGAAGAACCTGATGCAAGTTTATTCTCATCTTCTTTAAGATTTCCAGTATTTTATCTCTAATATGGTAGGAATGTCTTGAATTAAACATGTAGAATTTTATTTTTAGGGTCCTCCAAATAGCTCATTCTCTCACGTCCTAGCATGACCTTCAATAACCAAACAAGCAAAAAGTCTAACAGTTACAAATATAGTGTTTACCAATATAAAAAAAAAGTAAACAAACATTCTTATGATACCTAGTCTGTCTAGGCTTGTGACCTTTTCCACTGAACTCTGAACACATCTGGCTTTTTTCTGCCAAACCTCAGATCTCTGACCTGTGTTGTTTGTGGTCATCACCTTTGTTGTTGTTGTTTTTAAGTTAATTCTACTAGGGTTGTAGCACTCCATGCTGTGAACTATGATTTGTAATCTCTTGTGTTTATGACATTCTACTTCTTTCCAACATGATTTGTGGCTGACCTTATTTTTAACATTTGGACATAATGCTTTCATATTTCAAAGCTCACCTTTGATCTTTGTGTGTTCTATTTTGTAAATCGTAGGTGATGGATCTGGGGAGCCACAGGTGAGAGGGGCTAAAAAAAGGTCCCAGAAATGTGGTGGTTGCTTGTTGGCTGCCATGATTCAACAGCAGGGTCATGAAAGCTGATGCAGGGAGTTGCTCAGACCAGGGAAGAGTTTGGACGGTACATATGAGTCACTGCCTGATCCAGCAAACTCCCGCGGTGCCTCTGAGTCTAGGATCAGGGTCATCTTTGACTTGAGAGTGAAAAACAATGTCTGCTTTCCCAAAGGAATAAAGATGGAAAGTTCTGATATCCACTTTTAATCATATATTTTTCTAGCAATATGCTAATTTAATACATCAGCACCTGTATGTCTCTCAACATGTCAATAATTTTAGTCATGTTAACATGCTGATGACTGTGCCATTTTAGTCCTTTGAGTTTGCAGACTTATAAAACAGATGTGTTCCTGTGAGGACATACTTAGATGGCTTTCTCATAGTTTCCAACTTGCCTACATTTAAATTAATATTAAAATAAGTAATTATATTATAAAATTATAGTTTCCCAAAAGATTTTTGGGTCCAGATTCCTATTGTCCTAAAAGGTGGCAATTATTTGTCTTCGGTAGACTATTAACTTCATAATTTTCATTAAGATTAATTCTGTTAATTCCTTGGTGGTCCATCCCTATATTGAGTAACCCATTTTCTTGGATACCTTCCTAAAAAGCAATGGAGCTTCTTACTGAAGCAATGTAAGACTGGTATTATTCTTCTTCAACAATCCTCAATGGAAACAGAAAAGTGACCATTTTCCTTCCTTTGCTCCTTCCTTAATTTCCTCCTTCATTCCTTTCTTCCTAATTATTTTATTTTTATTTATTCACTAGAGACAGGGTCTTGCTCTGTTGCCCAGGTTGAAGTGCAGTGGCACTATCATGGTTCACCATAGCCTTGACCTCCTGGGCTCAGGTAGCTGAGATCACAGGTGTGTACCACCACATCTGGCTGTTTTTGTTTGTTTGTTTATTTGTTTGTTTTGTAGAGACAGAGTCTATCTATGTCGCCCAGGCTGATCTCGAACTCCTAAACTCAAGCAATCCTCCTACCTCAACCCAAAGCACTGGGCTTACAGGCCTGAGCCATGTGTTCAACCCCTCTTTCTCCCTAATTTACATTCTAGTTAAGGGGAGGTACACGAATCCTGAACACAAGCTATGTGGCTAACAAGTCAATATTCAACTAACAAGGCTTAGAACTTTATCTTTACCTGGTTGGAGAGTCACCCAAACTCTATAAAATGAAGTGCCACGGAAGAATATCTCATGGAAAAAGCCCAGGCTTTGGATTTTTTTTTTTTTTTTTTGATGGAGTCTCACCCTGTCCCTTAGGCTGGAGTGCAGTGGCGCAATCTCGGCTCACTGCAGCCTCCCTCTCCTGGGTTCAAGCAATTCTCCTGCCTCAGCTTCCCAAGTAGCTAGGATTATAGGCATGTGCCGTGACACCTGGCTAATTTTTGTATTTTTAGTAGAGATGGGGTTTCCCCATGTTGACCAGGCTGGTCTCAGGTGATCCATTTGCCTTGGCCTCCCAAAGTGCAGGAATGACACCATGCCCAGCTTGGATTTAAATGCATTTTTATTCCAGTATGGCTCTTCCATTTTACCTGCTGTGATCTTGGACAAGTTAACCTGATTCAACATGTGTGGAAGAAAGAAAACAATAGTTAACTAATGGAATGGTGATGAAGATTAAATTAGATAAGAAATGCAAGTAATGTGCCTAAAATAGTGACTTTCACCTGGTATATGCTCTCTACATAAACCTAAAATTATTTTAGGTTTAACCACCTAAAATAGGTTTAACCACCTAAAATAATGGTTTAACCACCCATTATTTTAGGGTGGTTAAACCTAAAATAATTTTAGGTTTATGTAGAGAGCATATACCAGGTTAAAGTTAATTTCTCAAATATTTGAACAATTCCTATTAATTGTAATTCCTGCACTTTGGGAGGCCAAGGCAGATGGATCACTTGAGACCAGCCTGGCCAACATGGGGAAACTCCATCTCTACTGAAAATACAAAAATTAGCCAGGCGTCATGGCACATGCCTGTAATCCCAACTACTTGGTTTAACCAAACCTAAAATTATTTTTACATTCTAGTTAAGGGGAGGTACATGAATCTAAAACATAAACCTAAAATTATTTTTAGGATGATGAATTATTTTTAGGATGATGAAGAGACATCAAGAAACTCTGCCTTTGCTTAGGTTGGCAACAGCTGATAATGAGATTCCAAAGGGGAATATGGTAAGCAGGGCGAATTAGGAGATTGAACTGCAAAAGATCCAGAGAGACAAGATGAAGTTACATGAAGATAGCATCTAAAAAATGATGAAAGATGAAATTCAGGCAAGGTGTTCTGATGTATTGGCAACATGCAAGATGCTGCTTAACAAACTCCTGGGAATCACTAAACCTTAGAGGTAATCATGGAGTGAAAAATCCATTCAGGAGATTGCTTAAGAAGATAAATGCAAAAGAGGCACTAAAAATATGTGATTAGGCCCTGCTCTGCCGCCTGCCACCGCTGCCCGAGCCCGAGTGGTTCACTGCACCATGAAGACAGATTCCAGACGCCAGGAACTCACACCTCCAATCCCAGACACTATGGCCCCAGCAAAGGCTCCGTGGTTCTGGCCTACAGTGGCAGCCTGAACACCTCGTGCATCCTCGTGTGGCTGAAGGAACAAGGCTACGATGTCATTGCCTATCTGGCCAACATTGGCCAGAAGGAAGACTTTGAGGAAGCCAGGAAGAAGGCACTGAAGCTTGGGGCCAAAAAGGTGTTCATTGAGGATGTCAGCAGGAGTTTGTGGAGGAGTTCATCTGGCCGGCCATCCAGTCCAGCGCACTGTATGAGGACCGCTACCTCCTGGGCACCTCTCGCCAGGCCTTGCATCGCCCGCAAACAAGTGGAAATCGCCCAGCGGGAGGGGGCCAAGTATGTGTCCCATGGCGCCACGGGAAAGGGGAATGATCAGATCTGGTTTGAGCTCACCTGCTACTCGCTGGCCCCCCAGATAAAGGTCATTGCTCCCTGGAGGATGCCCGAATTCTACAACCGGTTCAAAGGCCGCAATGACCTGATGGAATACGCAAAGCAACACGGGATTCCCATCCCGGTCACCCCCAAGAGCCCATGGAGTATGGACGAGAACCTCATGCACATCAACTACGAGGCTGGAAACCTGGAGAACCCCAAGAACCAAGCGCCTCCCGGTCTCTACACGAAGACCCAGGACCCGGCCAAAGCCCCCAACACCCCTGACATTCTCGAGATCGAGTTCAAAAAAGGGGTCCCCGGGAAGGTGACTAACGTCAAGGATGGCACCACTCACCAGACCTCTTTGGAGCTCTTCATGTATCTGAACGAAGTTGCGGGCAAGCATGGTGTGGGCCGTATTGACATCGTGGAGAACCGCTTCATTGGAATGAAGTCCCGAGGTATCTACCAGACCCCAGCAGGCACCATCCTTTACCACGCTCATTTAGACGAGGCCTTCACCATGGACCGAGAAGCGCGCAAAATCAAACAAGGCCTGGGCTTGAAATTTGCTGAACCGGTTTCTGGCACAGCCGAGTGTGAATTTGTCCGCCACTGCATTGCCAAGTCCCAGGAGCGAGTGGAAGGGAAAGCGCAGGTGTCCGTCCTCAAGGGCCAGGTGTCCATCCTCAGCCGGGAGTCCCCACTGTCTCTCTACAACGAGGAGCTGGTGAGCATGAACGTGCAGGGTGATTATGAGCCGATTGATGCCACCGGGTTCATCAACATCAATTCCCTCAGGCTGAAGGAATATCATCGTCTCCAGAGCAAGGTCACTGCCAAATAGACCCCTGTACAATGAGGAGCTGGGGCCTCCTCAATTTGCAGATCCCCCAAGTACAGGCACTAATTGTTGTGATAATTTGTAATTGTGACTTGTTCTCCCTGGCTGGCAGCGTAGTGGGGCTGCCAGGCCCCAACTTTGTTCCCTGGTCCCCCTGAAGCCTGCAGACGTTGTGTTGTCACTGAAGGGAAGGGTGGGGGGCAGCTGCGGTGGGGAGCTATAAAATGACAATTAAAAGATTAAAAAAAATAAAAAAATATGTGATTAATGCTCTCAAAGGCAATGGGCAGGGGGGATCAGGATAATAATGAGACTTTACCATTTCACAAAAGATCTTTACATGTGTCATCTCCATATTGCAGAGCAGCCCTGAAAGACAGGAACCTCCCACATCATCATTTTATAGATGTGGAACTGAAGCTCAGGCACAATTAAGTGACTTGCCCAAAGCCACACAGCCAGTAAAGGACAAGGCCAGGACTTGAATGTGGATCTTCCAATTCTAAATCCATTATAATCTGCTCTAAAGGACTGTCAAATGTGGTGTTTCACTGAGGAATGATGACTTTGAATAGCACCATTTTATGGTAGAAGGCAAACTATCTTTCTGCCTTGAATACAATAGTTTCACATTAACTGAGGCCAACTGTGGTCCGAAAACAGATGAGTACAGTACAGTAAGATATTCTGAAAGAAAGAGAGAGACATTTGTATAATTTTTTTTTTCTTTTTTTTGAGATAGGGTCTTGCTCTGTTGCCCGCGGTGGAGTGCAGTGGCACAAACATGGTTCACTGCAGTCTCAACACCCTGGGTTTAAGCAATCCTTCTGCCTCAGCCCCGAGTAACTAGGACCACAGGCATGCGCCACCATGACTGGCTAAGTGTTTTATTTTTTGTAGAGATGGCCCAAATTGCCCAGGCTCCTGGGCTCAAGGGATCCTCCCGCCTCTGCCTCCCAAAGTGTTGGGATTCACAGCCATAAGCCACCGCGCCAGCCTTATGTAACTTTTATTACAGTATATTGTTGCAATGTTTAAATTTTATTATGAGTTATTGTTGTTAATCTCTTACTGTGCCTAATTTATATATTAAACTTTATAATTGTTATGTATGTATAGGAAAAACATAGTATGTACAGGGTTTGGTAAAATCTGATTTCAGGCATCTAATGGGGGGCTTGGAAGGTATCCCCCCAGATAAGAAAGGACTACTGTAATGTTCACCTGAATAATTTAGGGGAATGTTTAGAAGCCTTAATTATAGACATTGACTCTCAGGCTATCCCCAGTCTCTAAATGTTTCCTGTGTCGATATACTCAATTTCTGAGGGAGACACATTAAATGTATGTTCCAGAAAACACTTCAGGCAAATATACCCATATTAATACAAAATAGGACTTAACCCCAAACCCACATGGGTTTTCTACCCTGGTGACCTCAGCTGGGCTATTTCTTGGCTTCTGGTCGAATAAGGCTTACTATAAAGGCAAACCAAAGACCATGGGCTTGAGTATTGCACTCGAAATCACAGGCACTTTTGCTGCTAATCTTGCAGGAAATTACAAAATAAAATTAACTGAGGTACAGCCTATACACTAAACTACATATGCAGTAAAGCACACAAACCTTAACTGTACAGCTTGATGAATTTTAACATATGTATGCCCCGTGTAACCCCTACCGTCAAGACATAGAACATTTCTGGTACCTGCAGGGCATTTTAGAATATCTACAAAAATTAACTTTCCCACTCTAAACTGTGGGTATGAGGATGGTCTTTGCCTAGGGTCTTACCAGGACAAGCAAATAAAAGCACTAATGTTTAAATTTCAGGAAGTCCTTAGCTCTTCAGAGGCAGAGCCTGTGCTTAGAAAGAGGGTGGGTCAGGCGTGAGCTGACCAGCACTGTTTCCGCCTGTCTCTGCAGCATTTCCTCTTTCTGTAGTACTTTAGCTGGTTTTCCTCGGAGGAAACACTCCTTTCCACGTGTTTGAGTCACACTAATCCCATCTTCCTGGTGCCAGGGTTGGATGGTGGGAACGAGGCCTAAGCCAATGAGCGTGCTGCATTCCCAGCCCACACTGATAGGCCTAGGGGTAGGCCCAATGTAAAGCAAGAAGAGGTTCGCTGAGACAGCGAGCCAGAATCAGGAAGGGTGGAGCCAACACTCTGAGACAGAAATCAGATCTGCTGACGTGCCCGGCCGAGCTCCCTTATGTAACCACGCCTGAAACAAGATCCACCCTTGGACTTTAAGTTACAAGACTCCGTAGGTTCTCTTGTGTCAAGCACAAGCAGCTTGAACTTTGTTTTCTGTCACTTGCAGTCAAAATGACCTAGTAAGTTTCTGCGAGGGCTAAGTTGTCCCCTTGTCCCCTGTAAGAGAATGACAGGAATTTTTTCTTCTCTTAAAAGAGAGTGGGCATAGAAAGGAGGGGAAAAGGAAGAGAGGGAGGCTGGAGCCCGAATTGTGGCAGAAAAGGAGCGAAAGATTCATTTTTTAAGAACAAGGACAAGGATGATGAATATTGTATTCATGTTTTTTACATCTTATGCAAACTACTTTCACCTTTCCCAAACTCCAGCAAAGCTGACTACATATAAAAATGCCTGTGTGAGTGTGTGTGTGTGTGTGTGTGTATGTGAAAGAGAGAGAGAGAGAGAGAGAGAAGAGAGGAGAGAGGATGGGGGAGAAGAAGAGGGATGAGCAGGAGAGGAAGGCAGGCTGGCTGGCCGGCCAGGATCAACATTGTATTGAGGTGACAGAGAATAAGGAACACAAGAGGCAATGAAAACATTATCTCTAAACTCAACAAATTCAGCAAAATAGGAGCTTGAAGCCAGAACTGATCATGGAAATGTAAGCCCTCTGGCAATGCATAGAACTGTTGAAGAATGAGTTGGACTTCCACAAGTCTTGGTATGGGGGGTTGAGCCTATCTCCTCTAGATCCCAAGAGGCAGGATGACCCCAATTAACTAGGGCTGACATTATCCCTAAGTCTATTTATTTGGCAATAACATTACTTGCTAGCAAGAGTTTTCTCAACCACTTCTAACTTTGGGTTGGTTAAACAGGAACCAAAAAGGCAAACAAATAAAAATCTACACAGGAAGTGAAAAACAGATAATAGTAAAATATTTTTCAAAAATGTCTTCAAATAAGGAACCTCAAAATTAACAAACTCTTTCACTTTACTGATTTGCAAGAAATCTGCTTCCCAAAGCCCAAACATACCCAAAGGAAAACAAAATGCATGTATTTTGCTTTGCTTAATGTGGATTTTGTGCATTTTGCCCATGCAAAATGCTAGGCCTCCGTGAACGTAACTCACTCACAGTTCTCTGAAGTTACAAGTTAACCCAAAATTAGACATTTACCACTTAATGGGAAAAACATGTGCTTTCTCTACTCCCATCACCGCACCCTACCTTGGAACTTTTTCCATTCAGTTAACATGTATTAAATTCTAACGGCACTAGATGTTACATAGGGTACAGACAACAAAGTAGGCAAGATCTATGCCCTCAGAAATTACATAAGAAAAAAACACGTATAGATGATCAACACATTCTCCACTGGCTAATTCCAATGTCAAGAAAGCTAAGTATAGGTATGTATAACCCAAGGAAAAGGAGAAGCCAGATATTTAGGTTGGGTTCCCAGGGAAATAAACTCCAGCATGGAGATTAGTATGCAAATAGTATATTAGAGAGTGTTTCCAGGATCAAAACCTGTGGGAGGGAAGAAGCCAGGACTGGGTAGGAAAAGAAGTAGTGCCTGAGACAGTCTAAATCCAGGCCTGAAGTCAATCATCAGGGAGCACTGAAGCTGGCTTAACCTTTCAGAGTTGTTCTGAGTCAGGAAGAGACTTCTAGAGCTTTCAACTCCACATGGACCAATCATGGGACGCTGACTGCCCCAGGAAGGGGTATGACTTTGCTGGGGGAGCTCTGAAGACTGTCCGCTGGCATTCTTCCCAAAAACATCTGGAGGAATAAATCCTTCAGTCCTGAAAAAGAGATCGGGGGGCACAGTGCACAGCATCTACACCACTGGAAATTATTTAAGGTTTTGGAATTCAATTAATCTGGTGATACCCTAACATATGAACTTCCCATTTCTTTTTGGAGGGTAGGAGTGGCTCTCCTCAGTAGGTTCTCCTTGAGCAGGAATCTGCTTCATACTTAATCACTTATTAACTTGTCTGATAAAGTTTTCCCAGGGAAGGAAGCATTTTAGCCCCACGATAACCATCAGCATGTTGTTTGGGCTGATAATGAAAATACTAACATTAGAATGAAGTGGTTTGGAGTTGGAGTCACACGCAATGGTTGTGTTTTCACCGGAGTAGAAGTGCTTTGAATATTATTGACTCACTTAGACCTTTGGGTATATAGGGGCACCAGAGAGTTGATAATGCCTGTCAGAGGAAGGCAGCTGAAATGCTGCTCAATTCCAACTATTTGCAACTTGAATGTCTACTATCAGTGAAGACAGAAAGTGAACTTGCTTGTGAAGATACCCTGACTTCAGCGCTGTTAGTTCCATCGAATAGAGCTGTTACCAGATCCAACTCTGCAATGTGCCTTCAAGTGTATTATTAACGTTCAGGAATGCAAGGCAGTCAAGTTCGGTCTTTCTTTCAACAAAAAGTAAATGATCAAATTATATTCCAAGAACGTGAGGATCCTGTCCTCATGAAGAGTGTTCCCCAAGAATCCCAAAGGAATTTTTTTCTGTGTTGATTGTTATTCATAGCATGGAAGAAAAAAAAAAATTCCAAATTCTTGTTTTTCTTCTTCTCCTAGAACTACCTGCAGCCACTCAAGAAACATGGAAATCACTGTGATATCCACTTATTTTGCAAATAGGGGTGGATAGTGCTGCATTTAAGATGATGGGAATGGGCTTTCTGCATTATTACTCAATTAATTAATTTAATGACCCCAACCACATGATAAAGGACAGCACCTTGGCCAGGTGCGGTGGCTTACGTCTGTAATCCCCAGACTTTGGGAGGCTGAGGCGGGCAGATCATTTGAGGTCAGGAGTTCGAGACCAGCCTAGCCAACATGGCGAAACCCCATCTCTACTAAAAAAAAAAGACGAAAATTAGCTGGTTGTGGAGAGCGCCTATAATCCCAGCTACTCAGGAGGCTGAGGCAGAAGAATCGCTTGAACCAGGGAGGCAGAAGCAGAGATTGCAGTGAGCCGAGATCGCACCACTGCACTCCAGCCTGGGCAACAAGAGTGAGACTCCGTCTCTAAATAAATAAGTAAATAAATAGAGGACAGCACCTCACAAATGCTTTCTTTGTGTAGGAGAAGCAAGGGAAAATAATATAGAACAGACAGCTGTGAACAGGCCCTGTGCTAATTTGATTTATAATCACCTAAAAAATAAGAAACATCAGATGCTCTTAATTGGAAATTTTCTCTTCATTAGAGAAATATGCCTTGCCATATTTTTATCTAAGAACCACTGTGGAGTTTGTAGGGAGTTTGGGGACGGCTCTGTGCAAAGTTAATCATAGCCTGCTCAATTGATTATAGCATGCATTCTGTTTGCTTGTCACGTGAATAGAGCAAGGCTTCAACTGCATGACATGAATAGGCTGGACGTGCCAGAGAATTACGTGTTGTGTTATTTGTTAAACTTTAGAACCACAACCAATGCTTAATGCTGAAAACCTCTAATCAGTATTGGACTGTTCAGACTTAAAGCTGTGTTTACAATAGTAACAGATAGTAGGACGGCTGTATCTTCCATTTGCAAATTAAATAGAAACATACATTGTAATTGAAAGCCCCTTAAAAATTCCCCAAATGGAGTTAAAAAGTAATCACTTGATGAGTTTATTGGGAAAAAAATGGAAAAATATTTATTAAAAATATTCAATTACTAGAACGCTCTCTGTCCCTAAAGACTAATGGGGGATAGCAACACAAAGTAACTCATTCAGAGGCATTATAGGCTGGGCTCGTGGCTCATGCCTGTAATCCCAGCACTTTGGGAAGCTGAGGCAAGTGGATCACTTGAGGTCAGGAGTTCGAGACCCGCCTGGCCAACTTGATGAAACCCCATCTCTACTAAAAATACGAAAATTAGCTGAACGTGGTGGCAGACACCTGTAATCCCAGCTACTTGGGAGGCTCAGACAGGAGAATCGCTTGAACCAGGAGGTGAAGTTTGCAGCGAGCCAAGATCGTACCACTGCACTCCAGCCTGGGCGATAGAGTGAGACTCAGTCTCAAAAAAAAAAAAAAAAAAAGGTATTGTATTCTTCATACTAACTGATAAATAACATCTAAGAAAAACAAGGTATTATTGCTATGGCACTAATAAATAATTATAATAAGCCAAGGTAGAGAGAGAAAACACTTTCCTTCTTCCTGCAGTGTTATATCAAAATCTAGATAGATTGTTCACGAATAGTTGCATTTTATTATAGTAAAGCATATTCAAGTGTTTAGTTAAGTAAAGTCCTGAAAATTTTTAGGACATCTTGCTTTGTTTTGCCCTGTTTATAACCTTACTAGCCTCTTTTCTTGGTTGAGGTGGGGACAGGGGCTCTATTGCGTTTTCTTCAGTAGATAATTAGTTTTAGCATGATTGAAATAATAGAGACGCTCTGAAGACAGTTCTTGAAAATCAGCAGCCTGAAGAAATTACATTTGGCTTACAAGATTAGTATTACTTCTGCCCATGTTTACTATTGCTGTATTCCATCTTCTGAGCCATTGGTGTCTCTGTAGTTCACCATATACAGGCCAAGAACACATGCCTGAAACAAATACATTCCACTCTCCTGAGGCAGTGGCGTGGAGCTGATTATTCTGATTACTGTAGGGGGTGACAAGGAGACACATTCTCATTAGCATCATATTAGTCTGTTCTTGCATTGCTGTAAAGGAATACATGAGATTGGGTAATTTATAATGATAAGAAGTTTAATTGGCTCATGGTTCTGTAGGTTGTACAGGAAGCATGGTGCTGGCATCTGTTCCTGGGGAGGACCTCAACAAGCTTACACTCACAGTGGAAAGGTGAAAGGGAAGCCAGCACGTTGCATGGAAGAAGGGGGTAAAGGAGAAAGAGCGAGAGACAGACAGAAGAAGTGCCATACTCTTTTCAACAACCAGCTCTTGTGTGAACTCAGAGCAGGAACTCACTCATCACCAGTAGGAGAGCATTAAACTATTTATGAGGGATCCACCCCCATGATCCAAATATCTCCTACCAGGTCCCACCTCCCAGTCTTGAGGGTTACATTTCAACATGAGATTTGGAGGGGACAAATACCAATCCATATCAAATACTATTCACATATACAGGCAAGAATGCCTTTTCTGCCCAGCTTGTCTATGGTTTAATTCTTCAGTTGATTCTTTACTTCCCCTGAAGCTTCATCTCACTTGACAAATGAAACAGAAAGTAAATTAGGGAAGTCCAAAATGCTTTAATGAATTTAGGTCTTTGAAGGCCTAAGAATTTTTTTCTTCTCATTAGAAGACTGAATTCATTCATTTGCTTGTTCATTTGTTCTATCGGTCAATCAGCAAGTATACCTAGAAAGAGCATATATTCCGAGACCGTCAGGAATGTGACAGTGATAAGGACATAGTCTCTGACTTTGAGGAGTGTAGAGGAATCCCAACGTCCCCTCATCGCTTGCCCCATGTCCTTTTTCTCCCTTGTTTGCCCAGTACACACATACTCAGGAATGGGCCTATTTATCTATTTCCTTCCTCAAGCTCCACTCTGCATCATTTTAGTAAGATCATCTTGTGGCATTAAGCAGCAATTGTTTAGGAGTAGTAAAAACTGTTTTAAGAAAGCAAATATTCCTTTGCTAATACATATTGCTGGATTTTATGTTACCTCACAGTCAACTGTAGTCAATTTATAAAAGAAGAACCAGTTTTCTTTGCATTCTCAGAGCAATATGAGATGTACCAGTCCTGTTGTCATGTACTGATTATTATGTGGGTAAATTACACCTCTGTTGACAGTGTGGGAGATAATAAATAGGCAGAATTTGGGAATATGATTTCGGGAGTCACAAAGACCTGGATTTGAAACCAGGCTTTATCACTTAGAAGCTGTGTGGCCTTGGACAAGTTATTTACCTTCTCTGAATCTTGATTTCCTGCTCTACAAAAGAGTGATACTACCTGGCTCAAACACATATGGTGAGAGTTACAAATGGGGTTAGCCCAAGTTGCCCTCACCATGCCTTCATGCCCGGGCCTCACCAGCCTCAGAGCATGAAACAGATCTTCTTAAGGATAGTATATTGGTTTGCTGGGGCTGCCATCACAAAAGATCACAATCTGGGTGACTGAAACCACAAAAGTTAACTTTCTCACAGTTCTGGAGGCTGGAAATCCAAGACCGGGGGTTGGCAGTTTTGTTTTCTCCTGAGGCTTCTCTCCTTGACTTGCAGCAGACTGTGTTCTTGCTGCGTTTTTTCTATGTGTGCACACATCCCTGGTGTCTTGATCTTTTCTTATAAGGACACCAGTCATATTAGACCACGGCTCCACCATAATGGCCTCATTTTACCTTAATCACCTTTGTTGAAGCCTTATCTTCAAATTTCGAAGTATTGGGGGTTGGAACTTCAACATATGTCCCGGACATATCATCCTGAACACACCCGATCTCGTCTGATCCCAGAAGCTAAGTAGGGTCAGGCCTGCTTAGTACTTGGATGGGAACTTCAACATATGAATTGAGGGGGTGGACACAATTCAGCCCATGACAGATAGTAAGATAGTCACCCAGATTTCACCATCTTGCATTCATCTGCATAACTCAGGGCTCAGTACCAATCGCAGGAAGTATCTTTCAGGTGCTCAAGACTTGCCAGGTTTTCCACTCTTGCTCTGCCAGGAAACCACCTTAGCGTCGGTCTCCACCGCCAGCCCTGCCTGAGACCCCAGTGGGCACCTGAGTGTCTGTACCCAGGGTGCTCTGCCTAGTGCCTAGGATGCCCCCTTTGCAGCCTGCACTGTAGCATAGCCAGGCCCTTGTAGCGGGGAGAACACTCACTCTACAACGTGTCCCATCCAGTCACCGGGCCTCCAGCCAGGCTGCCTATACGTCTGTGCCTCCAAGGCCCTCGTGAAAACAGCTGCTTCATCATCTATCCACAGCCTCTTTCCCTACAGGTTTTGGACAGTGTAGAACCAAATGGCATGCTCTGTTCCTTCCCCTTATCTCTCAGCATCAGGGACTAGGGAGTGTTATCCCTCCTCACTCCAGGTTCAGCCAAAAGCCTCATTGATTCTGACTTCTGGCCATGACCTTCTTTTAGGTCATTCACATGCTCAGACATGTGGGATTAGGGTGGGATTCTTTTACATATAAACCCTTGTACTCTCTTGACATAGTTGTTCAATGGGCACCTTAAAGGGAACAATGACATTAGTTCCTGATACTACTTTTTAAAATTTCTTGGCATCCTGCGCTGGTTGAAGAAGTAGGCTTTGAAGTCAAATTGCCTGGGTTTAAATCCTGTTCTGTGACCTTGGACTGCACACTTACCTACCTGATTTTTATTTTTTCAGACCGAGTCTTACTCTGTCAGCCAGGCTTGAGTGCAATGGCGCAACCTTGGCTCACCGCAACCTCTGCCTCCCGGGTTCAAGCAATTCCCCTGCCTCAGCCTCTCAAGTAGCTGGGATTACAGGCATGCGCCATCACATCCGGCTAATTCTGTATTTTTAGTAGAGATAGGGTTTTGCCATGTTGGTCAGGTTGGTCTCAAACTCCTGACCTCAGGTGATTTGCCTGCCTTGGCCTCTCAAAGTGCTGGGATTATAGGTGTGATTGGTTTTTCTATCCATAAAATAGATATAATAATACTTCTTACCTTGTAGGAATGAGTTAAATCAATAATACAGTAGTCTCCCCACCCATTATCTGTGATTTCACTTTTCAAGGCTTCAGTTACTTTTGGTCCATTAGGTCTGAAAATATTGAATAGAAAATTCTAGAAATAAACAATTCATAGGTTTTAAATTGCTTGTGATTCTGAGTACTGTGATGAAATCTCACGCCCCAAGATGAGAATCATCCCTTTGTCCAACAAATCTACTCTTTGTATGCTCCACATCAGTGATCACTTAGTAGCCCTCTCAGTTATCAGATCAACCAATCTTTTGAGGTATCACCATGCTTGTGTTCAAGTTACCTTGTTTTACTTTCTAATGGACCTAAAGAACAAGGGCAGTGATGCTGGCAATTTGGATACACCAAACTGATAAAGTCCTTCCTTTAAGTGAAAAGGTGAAAGTTCTCAATAAAGTAAGAAAAAAATTGCAGGCTGAAGTTGCTAAGTTCTACTGTAACAATAAATCTTCTGTCATTAAAATTGTGAAGGGAAAAGAAATTCATGCTAGTTTTGCTGCTGCACCTCAAACTGTAATCAGGTTTTGTATTGTCCATGATTTCAGGCATCCATTGGGGGTCTTGGAACGTATGCCCTGCAGGTAAGGAGGGACTACTTTCGCATAAAGGGTTTATCACCTTGCTGGGATGTTATGATCATTGTCATTGTCATCAAACATTCCCCAAGTGGTAACTCTTCCAGGTATTTCTTTTAGGTATGATGTCATTTAGTTCTCAAACAATTCCATGAGGGAGAAACCATTCTGATCTCTGTTTTACAGAAGAACAAACAGTTAAGTCAGTAGCCCAAGACTGCATGGTTATCAAGTGGCACTGTCAGCATTAAGACCAGTTCCATCTGATCTTAACAGGCTGTGCTCTTAACCACTGTACTCAGTAAGTGATATTTATCAGTCACGATCAATTAGTCAACAGATTTTATATAGATGGTAAATACACTTTAGTAGGTGGAGTGAGAAATATGTATGTGAAGTACTGTTTTTTTTGTTTGTTTGTTTTTTCCCTAAGGATCTTACAGCTTTATTGGGAATATGCATATACATGTGAAAACAGAACTGAAATTACAAGGCACTGAGTGCAAGTAAATAGTGGAAATGAAATACCCTATGAGTTCCAAAGACGGAGTGGGAGAGCCCATGGTGAACCAGCATAGTCAAGAAAGGCATCGTGAAGAAGGTGGGCATGAGCCTAGAACACAGGAGCTTCATGTTTAATGATTGAATACAGTAGGTAGTCATTGAAGGATAAGTAGAATCAGGAAAAACTGAGAGGAGGAGGGAGGAAAGGCATTTTGGAAGATTGAGGTGAGCAAATAAACTGCTAAACTGGAGGAAATATCAATATTGTTTATATTACTAATTTAGAGTGGCCTTAAATATATGTATTAACAGATAAATGCAGAGCAAAATTATTTTGCAAAGCTCATTAACCTCTTTAACTTCACTGAACATTTAGAAAACAGTAAGATTTTGTTGGTAATTGGGGTAAATGCACGAGGCTTTTAGAAGATAGCAGCCACCAGCCACAGATCTGTAACCAACCCAGGCCTCACCAGCTGCCCAAGAGGTGAAAAGAATGAATATCTTGACACACAGCCCAAGGATCTCTGTTCAAAACAACTTAAGAGTACTTGGGAAGAATTAAAATGTACCACTGTTTCTCAGTGTACTTTTACATATTAACATCTGAAAGTGTCTAAAAACAATAGGCTACATGTTACCAGAGCAAACAGAAACCGTGCAGTTAATTTTACATTAACCCAATGATGAAGCTAGTTCAAAGCTTTAAAAATGAGACAAAAGAAAGAAAGCCAGCCATGGTGGCTGAAAACAAATTAAGATCGAATCAATCTTGACCTTAAACACTCTACCAGCAAAAGTCAAACAATAATAATGGCAATAAAAAGCAGTTTTACTAGGTAATGTCTGACTATACAGAATGCCAGGAATTGGGTTTTCTTGATCAAACGCTGTTCTAGCACCATCCATCTGAAGCAACAAGGCAGCACATGCGCGGTAGTATATTTTGCATGGCAGCACATAAGCTCCTGCCTTCAGGGCTATTTGAAACAGAATGTTCTATGCATTTTGTGTGATTTGAAAATCAAGTGGACACCAGGACATAGCAGTATCACTTTTAGAGCCAGGCAAGGAGAGTTCCTGTCCTCTCCCCAAGCCACATCTCTCCTAATGGAGCAAGGAATTCATGGGGCCAAATGGATGTGCACACCTGGAATCCAGCAATCTCCTCCCATCCTTGGCAAAATGTCGTAAGGCCACTTACAGAGCCTCTGAAGACCTTGTCCCCACGTCTGTCCTTTGGAGAGGGGACTGCGCCACTGGTGTGAAAACCCCTAGCCATAGAGTAACCAAGGTGGTGCTGCCTGTGTGGTGTAGACAGAGCTCAAATGTGTGGTCCAGGATATCCATGCCACTCATGTAGGCTCCTTCTCCTTCATGGTTGATTCAGGACAGAGGGTTCAGGAGTAGGGAGGTAAGCATTATACCTTAGTGGGGGCCAGGGCTAGCTCTCCCTATGTCACCATGTTGTAACATAAAGCTTTGACAATTCTGACAATTCTAAATTCTATCCTGACCTGCTAGTTCATTATAAAGGTGCATTTTTCAAGATATGCCATTTGTCAGGTGTCTACTTGATTTATAAATTTTAAACAAGTAGACATAACATATTTGGCCATGTATGGTTCCCCTGTGTATTCTTGCCCTGGGCCCGTAAATGTTTACTGTGGGCCCAGGAAACATAAGAGGCTGACAGACGCAAAAAGGACGAGGACGTAAAATTCTCAATCCCATCTCCTCTTAATCCAGGGCTAGGACATCCATAGCAGAGATGGGGAGCTGTGAGCGCTGAGTGCGTGGCTAATCCTGCATCTTTCTGTTCTCTTTCTTCTTTCCTTTCTTTAATTTTCTTCCTCACTATCTGATTGCTTCCAGGCACATCCAATGTCCACCTTGGGCATTGCTCAGGTGGTCACCAATAAGTGCATGAAGATCACTCATAGTCACTTAGAATTCCTTTTTCTTCTTTTTCATTCAACAAAGGCACATCCAATGTCCACCTTGGGCATTGCTCAGGTGGTCACCAATAAGTGCATGAAGATCACTCACAGTCACTTAGAATTCCTTTTTCTTCTTTTTCATTCAACAAGGTCTCACTCTGTTGCCCAGGCTGGATTGCCACGGCATGATCACAGCTCACTGCAGTCTCGACTTCCCAGGCTCAGGTGATCCTCCCACCTTAGTCGCCTGAGTAACTCTACAGGCATGCGCCACCATGCCCAGCTAATTTTTTTTTTTTTTTTTTTGTATTTTTTTTTTTGTAGAGATGGGGTTTCCCCATGTTGCTCAGGCTGGTCTTGAACTCCTGGGCTCAAGCTATCCACCCGCCTCGGCCTCCCAAGTTGCTGAGATTACAGGCATGATCACCGCGCCCAGCCAGTTACTCAGAATTTCAAAAATGTGAATTACCCAACGACACTCTCCCGAACGTAGGTAAATACCCAGCTCTGCCTCACATTCTAAACCAGCTCAGTTGTTTTCCTAATTTTTTTCCTAGTTTTCTAAGTCTCTTCCGAAAGTTGGCCATTCCTAGCCTTGGAGTACAGTTTGCTCGATATGTGATTTTAATGAATGCTCAGTGCTCTTCCTTACTCCTAGATCTCTATCTACTGCCTCATTGACTGTTAGTATCTCTTACTCTAAATAATAAAATAAAAACCAGAGTCAGTTTTAAAAGTTCTTGCACTTAAACATAGCTTTCATACGGAGTATCTGGAAGAAATTCCCTTTCCTAATCTTCCCTTTCCTAATCTTCTTACACTGATGTATTTTTGCAGTATGGGTCAGAGAGGAGGGCAAATAAGGAAGTAGATACCATAGTTTATACCAGCAGTGTTAATTATTGATTCCTTTAACCTTTAGACTCTCGGATTGAGGAACTCACTCAAACTTAAAGGAGGAAAGATGTTAAAACTTGCTCATAACTTTTTTTTTTCTTTTTTTTTTGAGATGGAATTTCGCTCCTGTTGCCCAGGCTGGAATGCAATGGCACGATTTCGGCTCACCACAACCTCCGCCTCCTGGGTTCAAGCAATTCTTCTGCCTCAGCCTCCTGAGTAGTTGGGATTACAGGCATGAGCCACCACACCCGGCTAATTTTGTATTTTTAGTAGAAACAGGGTTTCTCCATGTTGGTCAGGCTGGTCTCGAACTCCCAACCTCAGGTGACCCGCCCACCTCAGCCTCCCAAAGTGCTGGGATTACAGGAGTGAGCCTCTGCATCCAGCTTGCTCATAACTTTTTAATAACTATAACAAATTTCTTGACAATCTGACCTTGGGCATGCCTAAAAAGAAGCTGTAACGCCGAAGACTCTGGTGATGTATTTACTTTCTAAAGCGATGGGAAAGAGGTGGCCTTGGGAAAGGGTCTTGAGATCTGGATACAGAAAATGCATGCTGAATTCGAGTAATGCCACTCATTAGCTATGCACCTTTGAGTAGGTTGCTTACTATCCCTGAACCTTAGTTTCTTCAACTGCAAAATGGAAATACTGTCTAGGAACAAGATTGTTGGACATCTCAAGTGAGATTATGAATGAAAAAATATTTTGTGAATTAAAAGCACTGTGCCAATTATTTGTTTTGTTTTGTTTGTTTTTTGAGACAAAATTTCTCGCTGTTGCACAGGCTGGAGTGTAGTTGCCCAATCATAGCTCACTGCAGCCTCGAACTCCTGGCTTCAAGTAATCCTCCTGCCTTAGCCTCCAAAAGTGCTGGGATTACAGGCATGAGCTGCTGCACTTGGTGTTAGTTATTATTAATGCTTATTACGAGGCTGTTTATTCTTAAGTCCTTGTAAGAAGGGGATAGAGAAGAACTTTCAGAAAGAAAGAGAAAAAATCTTGGAAAATGGTGAAGATGCAGATTAAACCAGAAGCTACTCTATTTAACATCCACCTTTTAGACCCTCTGTAATGGATGCTGAATAACTAGCATTGAGCACAGACGAAACTGACTTCTTCATGAAACTTTGCCCAAGAGTGAGATAATTTTTTTAAAATCAATATTTGTATTTAAAGATTCAGAAATGTCATCATCATTTCTAATATGTACATAGAGAAACTGCAAACTTCCCTAAAGTATAGACTTTTAAATGAGCAAACAAGAAACCTCATAAACTTTAATTTTCATCTATTTTGTTCACTGAAGTATTCCCTGTGCCTAAACCCAGTGCCTGACACAGAACAAGTGCTCATGAATTACAATGTATATATAAATACCGCTATAATTTGGGGGACTAGTTTCTGACTCTTACACGGTTCACTAACAAGACCCGCACTTGCCATTCCAATGAGAAAAAGTCTTTGGTTAGCTGAGATCTTGTGCTTCAGTGATAAATGTTTTTTACATGAAAGTGTCAAGTGCAACTGGCTTCCCTCCAGGAAATGTAAGGCTACGCAGTGCACTCACACTTGTGGCCTTTGAGAATATGGTCTCCTACCAGCAAGAGGATGGCTGCAACATCAAGTGTTTCTTGTTTTAAAAACGACTTACATGTATGCAACTTAATTATTTTAATAGCCTCTTTGATAAGCGTTATTTCACTTGATTAGCTCAACAACCCAGTGAGGTCAGCAAATGACAAAATCTCCATTTTGTGCTTGAGAAAAATGAGACCTAGCAAAGGGAAGTAATTAATGACGAGTAAGGAGAGGGAAGAGAAAAATCTAAGTTGAGTCGCTTAAATTCTTGTCTAATGATCTTAACCCACCATGATGTATACAAGTAGTCATAATTAACACACTGCTTATTATTTGTTTATCTATGGAAAGATATCTAAATGCAAAAAAAAAAGTAAGCAATTATTGTAGTTGGTCTAAGTCAAAGCAATCTTCACTTGAACATAAATGGTCCAAAAATGCTTTCAAAGGGCATTCTGTTTTCTAGGTTTTCTGAGTCTTTGCCTTATCTCCACGTTACCCTTTATACCTGAACACAGCCTTTGTAGATGGTGCCTTACTGCTAAGCATTCATTACTACCTATTTTCATTCTGTTAGGGAACGTGTTCTTTGATTTCTTGTTTTTTATGATTTAAGGAATAGCCTTCTTTTACATAATTTCTACTTCCTCCACCCTAAGCAAATTATGACAGGGATAAATACACAAAAATTAAAGACCATGAAAAAGGACATGAAATCTTATTTATGAAGGAACTTCATGTAAAAAGTGTGCCCTCTGCTGGAATAGTGGTGACATGACAAACAAAATTGGAAAGAACTATGTCATTCTGTTAAAGGCCAACCTGACACTTTTTATTATCTTACCTCTTTATTATTATTATTATTATTATTATTATTATTATTATTATTATTATCATCATCTTTGTTATTGTTACTCTTTATTATTATTACCAACCTGACAACTCTTTATTATCATTTAAAGAGCCTCCCACTCCCCACCACCAATTAGGCTGGGCACAGTGGCTCACTCCTGTAATCCCAGCACTTTGGGAGGCCAAAGTAGGAGGATCACTTTAGTTCAGAAGTTCGAGACTAGCCGGGGCAATACGGTGAGACCCCATCTTGAAAAAAAGGAAAATTATAAATTAACTGAAGGCCCCCCAAATTATATGTCTTACTTCCTGATATAGTTTGGCTCCGTGTTCCCACCCAAATCTCATCTTGTAGCTCCCATAATTCCCACGTGTTATGGGAGGGACCCAGTGAGAGATAATTGAATGATAGGGGCGGATCTTCTCCATGCTGTTCTCGTGACAGTGAATGGGTCTCACAAGAACTGATGGATTTAAAAACGGGAATTTCTCTGCACGAGCTCTCTCTTTTTGCCTGCTGCCATCCACATAAGATGTGACTTGCTCCTCCTTAACTTTTGTCTTCCGCCATGATTGTGAGGCCTCCCCAGCCACTTGGAACTGTAAGTCCAATAAACCTCTTTCTTTTGTAAAGTTCCCAGTCTTGGGTATGTCTTTGTCAGCAGCCTGAAAACAAATACAGTAAATTGGTACCAGTAGAGTGGGGTGTTGCTGAAAAGATACCCAAAAATGTGGAAGCGACTTTGGAACTAGGTAATAAGCAGAGGCTGGGACAGTTTGTAGGGCTCAGAAGAAGACAGGAAAATGTGGGAAAGTTTGGAACTCCCTAGACACTTGTTGAATGGCTTTGACAGAAATGCTGATAGTGATATGAACAATAAGGTCCAGGCTAAGGTGGCCTCAGATGGAGATGAGGAACCTGTTGGCAGCTGGAGCAAAGGTGACTCTTGTTATGTTTTAGCAAAGAGACTGGTGGCATTTTGCCCCTTTCCTGGAGATTTGCAGAACTTTAAACTTGAGAGAGATGATTTAGGGTATCTGGTGGAAGAAATTTCCAAGCAGCAAAGCATTCAAGAGGTGACTTGAGTGCTGTTAAAGGCATTCAGTTTATAAGAGAAGCAGAGCATAAAAGTTTGGAAAATTTGCAGCCTGATAATGCAATAGATAAGAAAATCCTGGCCAGGCGCAGTGGCTCACGCCTGTAATCCTAGCACTTTGGGAGGCCAAGGCAGGTGGATCACGAGGTCAGGAGTTGGAGACCAGCCCGGCCAACATAGTGAAACCCCATCTCTACTAAAAATACAAAAACTTAGCTGGGCATGGTGGCGGGTGCCTGTAATCCCAGCTACTCAGGAGGCTGAGGCGTGAGAATGGCTACAACCTGGGAGGCGGAGGTTGCAGTGAGATGAGATTGTGCCATTGCACTCCAGCCTGGGCGACAGAGCGAGACTCCATCTCAAAAAAAAAGAAAAGAAAATCCCATTTTCTGGGGAGAAATTCAAGCAGGCTGCAGAAATTTGGATAAATAATGAGGAACTGAATGTTAATCCCTAAGACAATGGGAGAAATGTCTCCAGAGCATGTCAGAGGTCTTCATGGCAACCCCTCCCATCATGGACCTGGAAGTTTAGGAGGAAAAAAATGGCTTCGTGGGCTGGACCCAGGGTCCCTCTGCTGTATGTTGCCTAGGGACTTGGTGCCCTGTGTCCCAGCCACTCCAGCCATGACTTAAGGGGGCCAAGGTACAGCTTGGACTGTTGCTTCAGAGGGTGCAAGTCCAAAGTCTTGGCAGCTTCCACATGGTGTTGAGCCTGCCAGTGCACAGAAATCAAAAACTGGAGTTCGGGAATCTCTGCCTAAATTTCAGAGGATGTATGGAAATGCCTGGATGTCTAGGCAGAAGTTTGCTACAAAAGTGGGGCACTCATGGAGAACCTCTGTAAGGGAAGTGTGAAAAGGAAATGTGGAGTTGGAGCCCCCACACGGAGTCCCTACTGGGACACTGCCTAGTGGAGTTGTGAGAAGAGGGCCACCATCCTCCAGACCCCAGAATGGTAGATCCACTGACAGCTTGCACAGTTCACCTGGAAAAGCTGCAGACGCTCAATACCAGCCCATGAAAGAGGGAGGCTATACCCTGCAGAGCCACAAGGGCAGAGCTGCCCAAGACCATGGGAACCCACCTCTTGCATCAGCATTACTCGGATATAAGGCATGGAGTCAAAGGAGCTTTTGGAGCTTTAAGATTTGACTGCCTTGCTGGATTTCAGACTTGCATGGGGCTTGTAGCCCCTTTGTTTTGGCCAATTTTTCCCATTGGGAATAGTTTTATTTACCCAATGCCTGTACTCCCCTTGTATCTAGGACGTAACTAGCTTGCTTTTGATTTTACAGACTCATAGGTGGAAGGGACTTGCCTTGTTTCAGACGAGATGTTGGACTCCGGGCTTTTGAGTTAATGCTGAAATGAGTTGAGACTTTGGGGAACTGTTGGGAAGGCATGATTGGTTTTGAAATATGATGATATGAGATTTGGGAGGGGTCAGGGGCAGAGTGATATAGTTTGACTCTGTCTCTCCACCCAAATCTCAAACTACAGTTCCCATAATTCCCACAAGTTGTGGCAGGGACCTGGTGGGAGGTAATTGAATCATGAGGGTGGGTCTTTCCTGTGCTGTTCTTGTGATAGTGAATGGATCTTATGAGATCTGATGGTTTTTAAAAACAGGACTTTCCCTGCACAAGTTCCCTCTTTGCCTGCTGCCATCCATGTAGGACATGACTTGCTCCTCCTTGCCTTCCATCATGATTGTTAGACCTTCCCAGCCATGTGCAACTGTAAATCCAATAAACCTCTTCCTTTTTGTACATTGCCCAGTCTCAGGTATGTCTTTATCAGCAGTATGAAAGTGGACTTATATACTGCCTGTTCAAATTCACTTCCATCACATACCCAGTCCAGAAAATTCAGACTTCAGCAGCAAGGTAAGAATACACAATTGAGTTCTCTGTAGATACAAAATTGCTTTCTAGACCAAGGGATTTTGTTTCACAAAGTATTTATAAAAACATTTTGGTAGCAAGTAAAATATTTAGCTCTTAAAAATTTTAAAATAAGAACTTATGAGATGTAGTAGCAGAAACATAGAAAAATATCATCTCTCTACTCTTCCTTGTCTAGCTGGCAAACTCCTATTCATGTCTCAGGACTCAACTCAAGTGCCATCTTTTCTTTAATTTTAATAATCCTCCCTTGAAGAGGACTAGCCACTTTCTTTTCTGTGCTCCTATAGACTTTACATTTTTATACTGTGTTAAAATCGTTTATCATCTTTCTCCCCATAACTGCTCCAGAGACGTTAAATGAGAACTACAAAAACATAAAATGTTCTCGTTAAAATTGAGTTTCACATGGCATTTTATTTTTATTTTACTTTTGGAGATGCATTGTAAGCTGTTTTCTCTTTTTATTATTATTAGTGTAAGTTTCAGGGGTACAAGTACAGTTCTGTGACAAGGATATATTGCATAGTGGTGAAGTCCAGGTTTTAGTGTAACTGTCACCCAAAGAGTGTACATTGTGCCCATTAAATAATTTCTCATTCCTCATCCACCTCACCCTCCCACCATTCTGAGTCTTCAATGTCAATTATTCTGTACTTTATGTCTGTGAGTGCACATTATTCAATTCCCCCTTGTCAATGAGAATGTGCAGTACTTGACTTCCTGTTTCTGAGTTATTTCATCTAAGGTAATGGCCTCCAGTTCCATCCATGTTGCAGCAAAAGATATGATTTCATTTATTCTTATGGCTGCATTGTATTTCATTATGTTTATCTACTACATTTTCTTTAGCCAATCATCCACTGACACTTAGGTTGATTCTGTATCTTTGCTACTGTGAATAGTGCTATGATAACCATATGTGTACAGGTATCTTTTGATATATTATTTGTTTTCCTTTGGGTAGATACCCTGTAGTGGGATTGCTGGATGGAATGGTAGTTTTATTTTCAGTTCTTTTAGAAATCTCTGTATAGTTTTCCACAGAGGTTATATTGATTTACGTTTCCACCAAAAGTGCACAAGTGTTCCCTTTTCTCCACATCCTCACCACCATCTGTTATTATTCACATGGCATTTTAGATAATTATAAATTATTAGAACTAGAAGGTATCTGCAAGATTATTAAATTAAATATAACTCTTCCCCAAGCTTTCCCCCAACAGGTCACCTCCATTTTATAGATGAAGAAATGGAGCCTGTTAAAATAAGTTAAATACATAAGTGTTTTTTAACTAGGAATTAGCAAAGTAAGGCTATCATCCCCATTGTTTGATTCTGATCACTGTTCTGTCTGCTTCAATATAACTACCTCCTTTCCACATGGTGATTCTACAATAATATATCTTGCTAAGCTCTTCAGGGCTACTTAATCTGATATCCTTGAATTTCTCAAAATGATGTGTGAAATTTGTGTGCATGTACCGTAGGTCTTGCCTATATGAGTAAGGCCTTCCCTCTCTAAAAATTCAACAATAGGATGATAAATCACTAATTTTAAAATAGGCAAGGGCCAGATTTCCTCTAAACTCTGCACATGGTGATTTGGGACCACACATTGGAAATTCACAATTATATCTTGAGGAACTTCAACTTCAACCTCCTGTTACATACATAGGTCTGAAATACAATTGTGGAAATTGTGGAAAAGTTCACATTCTTCCCATGGGACTGTTAAATGCCAGACAAGTCAGGGTATTTACCTTCTCAGGGTAAGATGGGCAAGAGAAAGAGTGGAAAAATAACAAATATGAAAGGTCATCCTTGAATTAGGACTGTATTTGAAGGAGTAGTTGATAATTTCCTGAAAATTAAAAAGGTTTTGTTAACACAAGGTACACCTAAACTGCTGGAGAGCTGGGAATGGGAATAGGGTACTGCCACCTTTTCTGAGATTCAGTTCTGAGTCTGTAATCTTAGCACTTTAGGAGGCTGAAGTAGGAGGATTGTTTGAGGCCAAGAGTTCAAGACCAACTTGGTCAACATAGTGAGACCCCATCCCCACAAAAAAATAAAAAGTTAGGCCAGGCACAGTGGCTCACGCCTGTAATCCTAGCACTTTGGGAGGCCGAGGCAGGTGGATCACAAGGTCAGGAGGTCGAGACCATCCTGGCTAACATGGTGAAACCCCGTCTCTACTAAAAATACAAAAAATTAGCTGGGCATGGTGGTGGGCGCCTATAGTCCCAGCTACTTGGGAGGCTGAGGCAGGAGAATGGCGTGAACCTGGGAGGTGGAGTTTGCAGTGAGCCAAGATTGTGCCACTGCACTCCAGCCTGGGCAACAGAGCGAGACTCCACCTCAAAAATAAGTAAACAATTAAAAGTTAACGTGGTGGTTCGCACATGTTGTCCTAGCTACTCAGAAGGCTGAGATGGGAGGATCACTTGAGCCCAGGAGTTTAAGGCTGCAGTGAGCTATGATCATGCCACTGCACTCCAGCCTGGGTGACAGAGAGACTGTCTCTAAAATAAAATAAAATAGGCAAAGGATTTCAACATAAATTTCTCTGAAAAAATTATATGCAAATGGCCAATAAGCACATGAAAAGATGCTCAATGTCATTAGTCATTAAAGAAATATGAATCAAAACCACCAAGAGATACCACTTCACATCTCTAGGATGACTATAATAAAAAAAAAAAAAAAAAAAAAATAGCAAGGTGGCTCACGCCTGTAATCCCAGCACTCTGGGAGGCTGAGCTGGGGGCAGATCACCTGAGGTCAGGAGTTCGAGACCAGCCTGACCAACATGGTAAAACCCTGTCTCTACCAAAACTACAAACATTAGCTGGGGGTTAGTGGCGGGTGCCTGTAATCCCAGCTACTGGGGGAGGCTTAGGCAGGAGAATCTCTTGAACTTGGGAGGCGGAGGTTATAGTGAGCCACAATTGCACTCCACTCCATCCTGGTTGACAAAAGCAAAACTCTGTCTCCAAAAAAAAAAAAATGTCCGGTCATGGTGGCTCACTCCTGTGATCTCAGCACTTTGGGAGGCCGAGGCGGGTGGACACAAGGTCAGCAGTTCAAGACCAGCCTGGCCAGCTTGGTGAAACCCCATCTCTACTAAAAATACAAAGAAATTAGCCAGGCATGGCTGTGGGCACCTGTAATCCCAGCTACTCGGGAGACCAAGGGAGAGAATTGCTTAAAGTCAGGAGGCAGAGGTTGCAGTGAGCCGAGATCGTGCCACTGCACTCTAGCCTGGGTGACAGAGTGAGACTCCGTCTCAACAAACAAACAAACAAACAAACAAACAAAACCCAGACAATAACAAGTGTTGGTGAGGATGTGGAGAAATTGAGACTCTAATACTTTAGTTGGAAATGCAAAATGGTGCAGCCAGTTTGGAAAGTAATCTAAGTCTGACCGGGATTGAAAGAATTTTGTTCATGGCTCCTCCACTAAATGGCTTAGGCTCACACTTGGCCTAAGGGCTGTGCTAAATGATTGTGAGCTCTTTGAGGTGGGCTACTCTTAGTAGTCCCTTGTGTCAGACGTGTTACCCAACACTTAGTGGACACTAAATCAGTGTTTTGGGGATTGAATGCTAAAGCACCTATGAGAAGTGACTTCACTAGATCAGAACCAAGTCTCAGAAAAGGCAGCACTACCCTATTCCCATTTCCAGCTGTGCTGCGGTGTTATGTGTACCTTGTGTTGACAACAGGGAATTCTCAAACACTCTTTAAAATACAGTCCCAGTTCAAGAACGACCTTTCCCGTTCATTGCTTTTCCACTCCTCCTTCTGCCCATCTCACCCTGAGCAGATTACTTAAATACCCTGACTTGTCTGGGGTCCAACAGTCCCAAGGGAAGAATATGACCTTTTCCACAGTTGTATTTCAGGCCTATGTATGTAACAGGAGGTTAAAGTTGAAGTTCTGATAAACCTCAAGATATAATTGTGAATTTGCAATGTGTGGTGCCACATCACCATGTAGAGAGTTTAGAGGGAGTGAATGAGAACTTGTTACATGATTCTTACAACCTCACAGATCACTTTGAGAACAGGAATATACAAGACTCTAGAATAGAGGGGAAGGCATTAGATGCAGAGGCTATCTTCGAAGAAAGTTAGACTCTTTACCACATGCCGTCTTCCAACAATTCTAGCATGGCGATGGATTCTTCCTTTGAAAATCCCAGAAGACCCAAGATGTTTCTCTTGGGAGTCCGTGGGTGCTCTGGACTTGGGTCTGACTCCTGCCAGAACAGTAATGGGTAAAAAAAGTTTGCCCAACTGCTTTGGTGGCCATGCCAGGAAAGAGCTGTAGCCTTCCTTGAAGATGGCAAAAGCTTTCAAAGTTGATTCAGCTCGTGGATAAATAAGTGTTTCCTTTGGGCCGGAGGTGGGCCACACAAGACTCGGAGATGGCAAAGGGTCATCTTGGTTCCTTTCTAATTGAGCTGCCGTGAGGAGGGCAGGATCCATGGTATTGAAAAGCTGGGGCAAATGCCAGGGACTGGAGAAACCATGAATCATATACAGAAGAGAGTAACATCTGCTCAGCCTCACAAACTCAGGGAAGCAGAGCCCAGCAGAGGACTTACAGAAAGCCTACAAAACCATTCCACAAAAGAAAAAGTCATCTTTAAACATTGCCAGGTCCAAAAAGCAGCATGCCAGCTTTCTATGGTTCTAGTTCAAGCAAGACCTCTTCTTTCCTTTCCGTTTTCTAATCTTCTTTTTCTCCACCAACCCTAAAAGGCACTCAAAATGGCTAGCAAGTTAGAATCGGGGGCTGGGGAGAAGAGAGAGAAAGTTATTTGGGTGTTGACCCTCAGGATCATTTCTACCCTTCTTCCATGCTGAAATTCTGCAAACCACATCCCCTAGATGCCCTTGTTAGGAGCCTAGAGTGAGGATTTGTCAACTGGGGGCATTGGTAGGAAATGAAAAATGGGAAGAAGCCAATTTTTTCCTCCTCTGGCAATGCCTGCAGCAGCAGCAACAACAGCAGCAGCAGCAATGGACAACTCCAGGCTTTGGCGTTAGCTGACCTTGAGCAGCATTGGCAGTGGTGTTGGCAGCATCGCTGGGAGTGCAGCCTTCTGGATTTCTGCTCAGCAGAACCAGCAGGTCCCACAGCAGCAGCAGTCCCATCTCTAGCAGTTGAGCAGCAAGTGTGGGGTTACGAGCTCTAGCTCACAGCTTCTTCATCACTTTCCTTCTTTTGCTCCTTCTGCCTTTTCCCTTTGGAGCCAATGTGCTGCATTAAATCCCTCTCTCGACATCTCTACAGCAGTATCTATTTTTCTGACCAGACACTGTATGATACACTTCCTTTTTAAACTGTAAGTTTCAGCTTAAAGCAGGACCAGATGACATCTGGGGAAAAGCAAAGTTAGATCAAGTTCAACATTTTAGTTTGTTTTGGAGTAGATATTCTAATTTATGAATTAACTATGTTTGCCTTGTAAAGTGACACTAGGTCTCAATGTTGCATAAGAGTGAGCTGTTAAGTCATGGGCCTATCAAGGGCTAGGAAGATCACCTTTATGGAATAATTTTACAGGAATAGTAGGAAGCTACTATAAAATTGTGTTTTGATTGTGTCATGAGCCACGCTTATGTAACATATTGTTTATATATGTAGACATGTGTATTGAAGAAGTGGTCTGTCTTAATGACCAAAGTGAGACAGCAGAGTCTAAGAGTGTATAGTCACCAGGCTTTAAGATGACCCCCAATGGCCTCTTTGTATTCATGAGCTTGTAAAATGCCCTCCCACATCAAATAGGGGTGACTTGTATAATTGATAGGATATTCTGGGGGGGAAAAAAAGACACTGCAGCTTCCGCCTTGCTCTCTTGTGGATCCCTGGCTCTGAAGAAGGTCAGTTACCTTATCATGAAGATTTTCAGGTAGCTTATGCAGATGTCCATTTGATAACAAAGTGAAGCTTCTTGCCAATCGTCATGTGAGTGAGATCCTCCAGCTTCTATAGAGACAATGACAGCCCTGGCAAACATCTTAAAGAGATCTTGAACCAAAATCACCCAGCCAAGTTCCCTGTGGATTCCTGATCCACAGATAGTATGTGAGATAATAAATGATGATTGTTTTAGGTCTCTGAATTTTGAGCTAATTTGTTATGCAGCAGTAGCTAACTAATACAGGATAAGAGAGGCATTGGTTCTAGGTATAGGAGACAGAGCAGAGCGCACAAGGACTAGGTGCTGGCCCTGCCACATGGTGGTTATTGATCTGATTCACACCTAAACAAACCATTAAAGTGAGTGTACCTGGTGAGCCCTATGGGACAGCCTGCAATAAGTGATAATGTTGAGGGAGACCTCGATGCACTCTAGACAAGTAGAGAAGTGGATCAAGCTTTTATCGGAGACTATCTTCAGAGTCCTTCTACTACTTTGTAACTCCTGCCAGACTCCCAAGAGACATTTCAACTTACCCTCTCCTGGGGCACTGCTACCCCTCTTTTCTTTAGCTTGATAAACCACTTCACATCAACACACTCTGAGAGTTGGCTATGAGCAAGGCCCTCAAAGATCAACAAACCACTATTCCTCTCCTGAGAGAGCCTTCCATTTATAGATTACTTTGTGTTGGGAATATATTGCATTTGCCTCTAACCTCAAAGGTAGAGGTTAATTGCAGTCTCTTTCAGTGGGACCTGAGATTCGGCATTTCCAGGAAGCTCCCAGGTGATGTTGCTCCTCCTGATCCCGAGACCACACTATGAGTGCAAGGAACTAAGGGACTCTGCAGGTGTAGGTATAAAAGATAGAACAGAGTACCCAACAAATGCATACACTCTCAGGATGAAAGAAATTCAGTGACTCAAATCAAACCGCATGTATAGATTCTGGTTCAACTTAGGTCCAGGATCTGTCACAGTCACCATGAATGAAACCTGCAGCATAGCTTGGTCTTGTGTGCCCCTTGCCTGGGAGGCTTTCACAGAGAAATAGGCAAGATAACAAGAGGGCAAACAATTTCCATTTTGTTCAGTGCATAGATCAAATATTCCAGGTTGGAAAGGACTTTCAAAGTCTTCTTCAGTCACCTAACTTGTGGTTGAATCACCCCCCTGTTATTCCTACCAAGGCATTATTCAAGCTGTGTTCAGATATTTCCAGTGATGATAAACTCACCCTTCCCAAGACAGCCCATTTCTTGTTTGGGCAGAAAATTCTGTAGAACAAATAACATTTTTTTGTCTCCAAGTTTCCAATGACTTTCTGAAAGTCACCTTTAGAGTCATTTAAAACAAATTTGTAGGCCTTTATATAAAGATGGCTCCCTAATCTGTATCAAATTTTCCTTTCTACAGGTCAAATATCACCAGTTTCTTTACCTGATGCTGCTTTGTCATGCAGCTTGGTCTCAGATGATTCTTACATGGTCCCACTGAACATATTCCAGTGTTTCCATTGGAAAGAAAAGACTCGAGATGAAGCGGGGAGAAAAGCAAAATTTAAAGGCCATTTTCTAGCCATAATGAGAGAGATATGTTTAAAATTCAGGATACTGAGTTCTAGAGGGTTCTAGCCACATTGGGTGAGGGCCATGCTTACTCTACACTCCTGAGAAGTATACTTAGCTTTAGGCTCCTTTTACCTGAAATATGCAGGCCCAGGTGACCACTTCTCTCACCTGGATCAGAATCACCTGGGGTCCTTTTTAGACAGGACCTAATCTCACCTGGATTTGAATCACCTGGGGTCCTTTTTAGAAATGTTGATTCATGAGTCTCAGCTTGGTCCTATGAAATCAACAGCTTTTGTTTGTGGTAGGGACAGCGTAAACTACCTTTTTTTTTTTTTTTTTTTTTTTTTTTTTGAGACGGAGTCTCTCTCTGTCACCCAGGCTGGAGTGCAGTGGCGTGGTGGCGTAATCTCCGCTCACTGCAAGCTCTGCCTCACAAGTTCAAGCGATTCTCCTGCCTCAGCCTCCTGAGTAGCTGGGACTACAGGCGCCCACCACCACGCCCGGCTAATTTTTTATTTTTTTACTTTTTTATTTTTAGTAGAGATGGGGTTTCACCGTGTTAACCAGTATGGTCTCGAGCTCCTGACCTCGTGATCCTCCCTCCTCGACCCCCCAAAGTGCTAGGATTACAGGCGTGAGCCACCGCGCCCGGCCGGAAGCTGTAGTTAAGCAAACTGCCCAGGTGGTTCTACTGAATACGAAGGGGGAGAACCATGGTTCTAGCCTGTACTCTCAGATCTCTACTTGTCTTGCTCTTTATTGCACCAACTGAATGGGAGTAATAGGAAAGCTCAACAAAGAAAAATGTCAAATGCTTCAGGAATTCTAAGAGGAAGAGCGAGGAAGAGAAAAAGATGGAGAACAAAAAGGAGGAGGAAAAGAAATCAAAACTTTCATTCCTTTTCTTATAACCCAACATCCCCACTTTCCTAATCCTGTAGCTCCTGTGGGTACTTAAATTTGACCTCAGCACCAGCAGCCTGTGGGTGTTGGAGTGAAGGACCTCGCGCTCCCTCTAGAGGCCGACAGGGAGAACTGAAGGGTAGTTGAAAGCGAGGTGAAAAGAGATGCTTGTTAACTAACTCCCTTGGCATCATTCACTCTATAGCCTTCTAGTGCATCCATTCTCAAAGTGTGGCCTGGGGGACCGAAAGAGGGGTCCACAAAGTCAAAACAATTTTCATGATAATGCAAAAATTTGCCTTTTTCACTCTCATTGTGAATATAGAGATTTCCGGAGGCTACATGACGTGTTGCACTCCCAATAGATGGAATATAGAAGCAGAGATGAGAATCAAAACTTTTTAAAATTAAACCAGACATTAAAGTTATTTAAAAACAATGTGGTTGGGCACGGTGGCTCACGCCTGTAATCTCAGCACTTTGGGAGGCCAAGGTGGGCGGATCATTTAAGGTCAGGAGTTCGAGACCAGCCTGACCACATGGTGAAACCCCTTCTCTACTAAAAATACAAAAAAAATTAGCCAAACGAGGTGGTACATGCCTGTAGTCCCAGCTACTCGGGAGGCTGAGGCAGGAGAATAGCTTGAACCCAGGAGGTGGAGGTTGCAGTGAGCTGAGATGATGCCACTGCACACTAGCCTGGGTGACAGAGCAAGACTCTGTCACAAAAAAAAAAAAAAAAAAAAAAAAGTTACTCTTCTAATTTTTTGAAAATACAACTATTTCTCATATTTTAAAAAATGTTATTTATATTAACATATAATAGGTTTGTTATTGTTACTTATAAGTGAATGAATTAAACATTTTTTAACTTCTAATATGGTAAATATCTAAATATAATCGACATAAACAAAAACTCTGGAGTCTGCAATAGTTTTTAAGAGAGGTAAGGGGTTCTAAGTTTAAAAAGTCTGAGAATCACTGCCTTCAAACTTGGCTGCCCGTTGGACTCAACATAGGAAGCTTGAAAAAAATACTGGTTTCCATGCCCAGAGAACCCTATGTAATTGATCTGGTTTTTAGCCAGGGTATTGGAAATTTTTTAGGCTCTCAGGTGGTTCTAATGAGCAGCCAAGGCTAAGAGCCACAGCCCTAATCTAAGAATCTTATTGATGTCAAAACAAACACGGCCATGGCTAAGGATAGAGAAAGCAAATCTGATCGATAATAGCAAATACGGACAGAAGAGCAGGGAAGAGTGGACTATCATGTCACCCCAAAAGTACAACTGGATAAGGGGGATATTTTGTAGCTCTAGTAATCAGACAAAAAGTTTTTCTCCTGCCAAGGATGTTGGCTTTATTCATACACCACTGCTTCACCAGATGGGGAAAAGGAGACTAGATTAAAATGCCACCTATGTGAGGGTTTGAGCAGTTTGGGAGACATAAAGGAATAAAATCTGTCCGCACAGCCAGACCTCAAACATAGGAATCAAGCCAAAGAAATAGGCAGAATGCTTTTCTGGTTCTAAAGAGCCCAGGTGAAAGCTAGGGGTGTGAGTTAAGGAGGGGGATTCAGACCCATCAGGAAACACCCCAGGGTGTGAGGGACACAGGTGAATTTTTATAGCCTCCAGCCTCTCTCAGAGAATTAATTCTTAGCATGACAAGCAGGTGCCAGGGGAGGAGGAAGTATAGCTAAGTCCTTGGGCTTTAGTTGGGTCCAGAGCTACGAAAGTGAAAGGGGTGATGATCAGACAACAGCTCTCAAGTTGAAAGAGCTCTCAAGCTTTCAGATAACCTGCTGCTCTTCAAAAACTTAAATGTTGCATTAGGTTTTTCTACACAGATATGCTCAGATTAGGCTTTGAAATTAAACAATTCGATTCAGTTAAACATTTAGCTGTCCACTAATTTACAATCATCGCAGCTACTATGAAGACGGACTGTCTCTGGCTGGAAAGAAGATAAAAGAAAACAGAAGCTCATAACAATAGTAATAACTAATATTTATTGAGTATTTACTATACCAGGTAATGTATTAAGAACTTTATGTACATTATCTCATTTAATCTCTCAAGAACATGGCTAGGAAAGTGAGGCTAGGTGGAAGCCTGCCTCCAAGATGGCCACCAAGAATCTTATCTCCCTGGAATTCACAGCTTCACATAGCCTCTTCCACATTGAATCAGGACCGGTCTGTGTGACCAATGGTATATGAAAGAAGTGACAGTGTGTGACTTTCAAGGCCATATCATAAAATGCATTGTGTATTCCATTTTTATCTCTTGGATCACTTGCTTTGGAGGAAGCTGGCCGCCATACTGTGAGGACAATCAAACAGCCCTGTGGAGAGGCTCATGTGGAGAGGAGCTGAGGCTTAAGGTCAAAAGCCAGCATTAACTTGCTAGTCACATTAGTGAGTCACCTGAGAGAGGTATCCCCCAGCCCAGACAAGCCTTTAGATGATCATAGCCCCTAGGAACATCCAGCAGCAACCTATAAAAAACCTAGAGCCAGAACTGCCCAGACAAGCTGCTCCCAAATTCCTGACCCACAGGATCTTTTTTCTTTTTCAGTGTTCCTGACAGAACTGAGTTCACACTGCCCATGGCAGTAGCCTTCATAATGTACCATTCTTTACATTGATTTTTCTCCTTCCCCACTCATTCTTCCAGTTCCCTTTCTCCTGTTTCCTGGGATTGCCTCCCATGTTCTACACCCCAGTTCTTTCCTCAGGCTCTGTTTTTAGGGAGAACCCAAACTAACACAAACATCATGAGAAGCCTGACTTTTTAACAGATTCACATGATGTCCTATTAAAAGCATACTAAACAAGGAGTTTAAACTTAAAGAATAAGTTCATCCCTGTAAGGTTTTGTTGTTGCTGCTGTTTTTCCTGGCTACCGAGAAAATAGATTTAGAGATTCCTGAAAGCTTCACCCAAATTGATGCGCATGACTCAGTTTGATTTCATTGGTGTTTGTTACAATTTTCTTTTTTCTTTTTCTTTTTGTTTTTTAGAGACAGGGTCTCACTGTGTTGCCCAGGCTGGTCATGAACTCCTAAACTCAAGTGATCCTCCTGCCTCAGCCTCCTGGGTCACTGGGATTAGCACAGACCACTGAACTTGTCTTTTGTTGGCAATTTTCAACCATGAGTTTTTCCCACCTGCAGATTCTGACCTTGGAACTTTGTTGTTAATAAAATTTCTCCCATCTTCAAGGGAAGCTGCCCTGACAATTGGGCTTTTGGCCGGCATGGCCTGTCTAGTCTTCCTGGAGTAAATTTTGACCAGCAACCAGGAATAATCAAGCTTTTAAAGAATAATTTCTAAAGAAAGACTCTAGCTATTTCTTGCCTCTTTTCTTGGGTGACTATAACATCTTTCTTTGACTGTTAGCCAAGTCATGAATATTCTCTTGATGTCCTTGGTATCCCAGTTTTGGTCTGTGTAAAATATTACTGAATATAATCTGAATATAAAGATTTCCAGGGGAAGCTGTCAGAAAATCATGTTAAGATATACTTATGTGCCCTACTAAAAAGCTGGATTGCATTGAGTAAAGTGAGCGCAGATACTTTGCAACAGCTGTCTCCAAAGGTTCTCACTAAGTTGACTTGAAATCAGTCATTGGGGGTGCAGTTATAAGAAAGTTACTAGAAACAGTTATTCCTAGGGTGATCAATTCATTGTGGTTTGCCTGTGCCCCTTCCCAATTTTAAAAGTACTAAAATTTCCATGTCCCCAAATACCCTCAGTCCTGGGAAACCAAGACAGTTGATGATACTACACATTTCTGATGGTTATGTTTCCAGATTAGTTCACGGAAGCCTAATTAATCCTTGATATAGCTGAAATTTAGTCCTGGATCATGGCTAAGATAAGATAGGTACTGTGGAAAGTTTGTAAATTTCAGGACTGATTAAGGAAAAGATGAGATGTCAATATTGCACAATGAGCTTATTTGATAGTGCTGTGACAGGGTTGCATAAGAAAGAAAGGAAGTTCCTCCTACCAAGAGCTGGTCTAGAGACAGCTGTGGGCATGGGGCCACCACCTGGAAGGGAAGAGGGCAAGGGAGCTCTGAGTGGAGAGGGAAATGGGAGAGCCGGTACAGGTCTAGGCAATGTCACTCAGCAGCAAGATGGGGAGTCTCTGGGTCAGAGAGTTCTGAAGAGCAGCAGGTCTGTTGGGGTTTTTAGTAGCTACAGGATGTATCTTATATATGGTGAATGGGTGTTGGGTGCAGTTTTATAGGGTGTGCAAAGAAGTCAGGCGCTAATTGTCTAAAAATAGGCTTATGGGGCTATATTTAAAGTAATATGTGTAAAAATTTGAATCGGTGTTGGTGGACTTCGAGTTCATGGTCCTAGCCTGCTACGAAGAAGTGAACACATGAGGACCAAGAAACAGGGCCCATCTTTGACCCATTTACATCACATATGCATTCAGATTCCTTTTCGTTTGTTTGTTTGTTTGTTTCCAGTTTCCAGCTTTATTGGTGAATATCCTTTAGAAAAGAATGATCAATCCTGTTGCTTCCAAGTCAATAGAATGAAGAGCCATGTCCAGGGACACTCCAAGCAGTGCTGAAGGAGACTGCTGCTGTGTCCACCTCTTGTTCATAGGCCCAGTCATAAGCACAAGACTTGTAATCAACCTGCTCTTCAGGTTAAGTTTTTCCCACCCACAGAATCTGACTTTGGAAATATGTAGTACCATCAACTGTCTTGGCTTCCCAGGGCCGAGGGTATTTGGGGACATGGAGCTATAAACCATAGGCTGATTTATTTTTCAGCACTTTTTACTGAGTCACTGCCATGAATGATGTCCCTGCCAACCTGAATGCAGAAGTCCCTGCCAGTGGTACCTGGCTTAGAATCCCCTGGATTAGTCTCCCCAGGCATCACTCGGCCTGTCTCCACTACACTCAGCACCCCCTCCATGGCCATGGCTGGCCCTGAGTTCATGCACTCCACCAGCCCAGAGAGGAATGGACAGTCTTTCAGGTCAGGGTAGCGCTGCTTCAGGTGTTCCTCAGAGGCCCAAATGTGGAATCCCTTCAGCTCAAAGTGCCTCATGACATTGCCTAGCAGGCCCCACTGCACGCTGTGTGGCCTCATGGTGATGAAGGTGAGCTCGAGATTGGACATGGTCTGGGAAGCTGGTGGGGCAGGCAGTGGCTGAACTGCAGGAGCTGAGAGCTGCAGTGACCTGCACCCAGATTTCCTGTCATAGGCATTAGAACACATATTGCCCCTGCTTCAGCCTTGGCAGCGAGAACAAGAACTTTCCTCTGCAGATAGCCCCCGCCTCACTCCTTCCCATTCTTGTGCTTCCTTCTTCATACACCAGTGATGAATTTCCCATGACTTGGGGAGAAAAATCCAACTGGAATTGGAAGGAGATAGTAGTGGTGGTGGTGGTGGGGGTGGATGGGAGAGAATGAGTTAGTGATGAATCATGAATACTTAGGTAATATAATGGGACAGGCTTGGGCAGGAAGAAGCAGTGGGGCAGGACAGTTGATGTGAAGAACAAAAATGTTCTGGGAGATGTAGGTCAGAGCTGGGCCCTTAAGTCAAAACCACCAACACTGTAGAGGTGATATTGTAAAGAGCTTTTATTTTAATTCAGACTGTCCCCACATCCAACCCCCCATTTTAATTTGCAGGAATTCTCCACCTTGTGTGGTGTCAGTGAGATGTGGTAACTCAACTCTTACCAAGGAATATCAGGATGAAGTCTTCCTCCTCCATGCCCATCATGGAGGCAGGGGCACATGACCCAAGCTGGCTAATCCAATGCCCAGGGACCAGAGTTGAAGGGCAGTTAGCATCTTTCACCATGTGCCACATGGTGATGGTACCCAGTGATAGCAGAGGCTTTCAGTACTGGCATGTCCTCTGGAAGTGGAGAGCTGATTTTAGATAGCCCCAGTCAGTTGCTGTTACTTGCATCAAAGAGTCCTGATTACGTCATGATCTCTCTTTGATCCAGAAGCTGTATGTCTCTACATGTCTTCAAGCAAGCTCAGCTCTGTCTTCAAATAAAATAGAGGCAAATCAGATACCTTTTTTCCCCTTAAAGACAAATTCCTTCCAAGAATTATCAATATATTTATCAATCTCTTTATGGGCAGAAAAAAAGTCCCCACGAATTTAAAATGTGAAAATATTTTTATTGTCCTAAAGATATGATAATTTTAGGGAAGCAAAATAGTTGTTTTCAATTGTTGTCACAGCAAGATGCCTGTAAAATTTATATAATTGGATTGAATGGCACTGTTCATGACTCTTCAGATATGGACAAATCTAGTTATACACTCTAAAATTCGCAGAGACAAATCAATTTAATATGCTTTATTCACTTTCTAAGTTTAACATTGGGATATATTCCAATTGAATAAAACATTCAGATGTGCTCTAATTTACATTTTGCCCACAAAATAATTTCCAATTCTGCTTCATTCATATCATTGTTTAGTATTGTGACTGTGTTTGTCATTTCTTAGTGAGGAGGACATAAGTTTCATCTATTACCAGCTGAATGATTTGACTCAAAAGGCAATTAAAAATCACACTCTTGGGAGGCCGCGGAGGATAGATCATGAGGTCAGGAGATCAAGACCATCCTGGCTAACACAGTGAAACCCCGTCTCTACTACTAAAAATACACACACACACACACACACACACAATTAGCTGGGCCTGGTGGCATGTGCCTGTAGTCCCAGCTATTTGGGAGACTGAGGCAGGAGAATTGCTTGAACCCAGGAGGCAGAGGTTGCAGCAAGCCAAGATTATGCCACTGCACTCCAGCCTGGGCGACAGAGCAAGACTCCATCTCAAAAAAAAAAAAAAAAAAGAAATCCCATTCAACCTAGACAATGTTACCAACTGAGCCACAGGTCAAGCCCAGGTTTAATGTGAAAGGGGACCACACTGGGAGTAGGCATGAAAACTGAGAGTCATGGTTCATTGGATACCATCTTTGAATGACTAGCTCGGTCACCTGCTTTTTATTTTCTCTATAAAATGGATTAACTATTGCCTGACTGCCAATCACTATCACTTTCAAGATAACTTCACTTAATAACAGGTTGTTGTAAGGATTAAATAAAGCATGGGAAAATTCTAGTGACAGAATTTGAACAGAAATAGACTCAAACTTGAAATGATACAAAGTTGGTGGACATAGAAAAATTCTGGATCCAAAGACTTCAGTGGGTTAAAAGGATGGACTTACTTTAGAAACATGCAATTCAATAGAGGTAGAAGACAACTCCAACAGTTGGATCTATAAATACTAATGAAAAAATTGATGAGTAGATGCATGACTTAATAGACCAATGTGGAAAAGCATGAAAGGTTTAAGTAGATAACAAAACAGTGAGATATGAAGAACTGAAAATGCTTCATCCAGATTTTTTAAAAATGCTTCAGTGGGACATAGTAGTTATCTTCAAATATGTGAAGACTTTCCTACGCAGACATGGTAGACTTGTTCTTGAAAGGGGTACCAGCGGGTTAGAGGTGAAAGTCTGCAAGAACAATTTTGGCTGCTCAAGAGATATTCCAACTTGGCAAGAATGGAAAGAACCTTGGGACGTAGTCTTGAGCTGCCCATTACTCTCAGGGCTTAAACAAGATTGAATATTCTTTGCTGGAAATGTCAAAAAAGGGATTCAAAGATCAGTCAGCTGGCCAAGCAAGGTGATCTTTAGGGTGCCCTTCCAAACCTGAGATTCTAGATTTCTTTTTTTTTTCTTCTTTTTTTTGAGACGGAGTCTTGCTCTGTGGCCCAGGCTGGAGTGCAGTGACGGGATCTCGGCTCACTGCAAGCTCCACCTCCCGGGTTCACGCCATTTTCCTGCCTCACAAGTAGGTGGGACTACAGCCCCCACCCGCCCACCATGCCCTGTTAATTTTTTGTATTTTTAGTAGAGACAGGATTTCACCGTGTTAGTCAGGATGGTCTCGATCTCCTGACCTTGTGATCCGCCTGCCTCGGCCTCCCAAAGTGCTGGGATTACAGGCGTGAGCCACCGCGCTCGGCCCCTGAGATTCTAGATTTCTAAGCCTTGACTCTTAACATCTGTCATGGAACCATTACAGCACCATCTGCCCAATTTCCCTGCTGATGATCTCACCTGACTCTGTAATCCTGGAAGAGGGAGTGATGTCCATTGACTTGTAGTTGGTTTACATAAGCTAGAGCAAGCTGTATGGTTTGAATCACGTATGTGTCCATAGGAATCTAAAATAATTGGCCAACTGTAAGCAGTGTTGTTGAATTTCACATTTGGTGAGTATGTAAAATGCTTTGAATTACATTCAAACTTCCTAGGTTAAATTTAATATGTTCATAGGCATTCATTATTTTCTCGTATTTCCACAAGTTACAGATACCTTTCCAATGGACAGATCTTTACTTTTTATCTTCCCAGGAGCTGAGGTGATTCAAGCAAGCCATTTGGAATTTCATAATTTTGTGTTTCTTTCCTTGTAAAATTGTCTTCAGGAAGGAATTAAGTAAGCAATATTTGTTTGCATTGAGAATATAATTTTATTTACAACTGATCTGTTATAGAATTTGGGTTCAACCTAGGAAATTATTTTCCTCACATAAGAAAAAATATGTTCAGTTTCTTGCTAGAAAAATAATCATCTACTTTTCCTGTACATTTAAAATCATGAATTTCTATTCTACTCGTTGTCAAAATAAAGTTAATTTAACTTATTTTTTCCTCTGCCCTTGGCCCTTCTGGAGGGAGACTTTGGTCATTCCACAGTAGTTCATTCAAGCTTTGGCCACTAGGTGGAGGACTGGTTAAACATTGGCTCCACCTCGCTGGGCTGCTTGCAATCTCACTTTGCACCTGAAAAACGCCGATTTTTTAGTCTTGTTATCAAAAGGTCAATTTCATTCACTTTAAAATAATTGTATTTATTCTAGCATTTGTCTCACATGGAAGTATATATATATTTTATCTGATAAATAATCTTCTATGTTGTCCTGTAAGAAAATAAGCCACTTGGTAAAATGAGTTCCTCATCAAGGGAACTGTGCAAGCAGAGGCTAGACAAGCACTCGGCAGACAAGTTAGAAACAGAATGACGTTTTCACTGTAAATACGTTCGTGTGTAGTGTTTTCTGAAAATAAGGACATTCTCTCACATAACCAGAGTGCAAAGACCAATACCGTTATCTTACCCAGGGGGGTGGGAAATTGGGGCCTGAGACTCAGGCAAATCCAGCCCACCATCTATTTTTGCAGGGCCCCCTAGATAAGAATACTTTTAGATAGTTTTTTTTTTTTTTTTTTTTTTTTGAGACGGAGTCTTGCTTTGTCGCCCAGGCTGGAATGCAATGGCCAGATCTCAGCTCACTGCAAGCTCCGCCTCCCGGGTTTTCGCCATTCTCCTGCCTCAGCCTCCCGGGTAGCTGGGACTACAGGCGCCCGCCACCTCGCCCGGTTATTTTTTTTTTGTATTTTTTAGTAGAGACGGGGTTTCACTGTGTTAGCCAGGATGGTCTCGATCTCCTGACCTCGTGATCCGCCCGTCTCGGCCTCCCAAAGTGCTGGGATTACAGGCTTGAGCCACCGCGCCCGGCCGCTTTTAGATAGTTAAGCTCTTTTCTTTCTTTCTTTTTCTTTCTTTCTTTCTTCTTTCTTTCTGTCTTTTTTTTTTTCTTTCTTTCTCTCTTTCTTTCTCACTTTCTTTCTTTCTTTTCTTTCTTTCCTTTCTTCTCTTTCTTTCTTCTTGCTCTGTCACCCAGGCTGGAGTGCAGTGGCACGATGTCGGTTCACTGCAACCTCCACCTCCTAGGTTCAAATGATTCTCATGCCTCAGCCTCCTGAGTAGCTGAGATTACAAGCATGTGACACCACACCCGGCTACTTTTTGTAGAGGTGGGGTTTCATCACGTTGGCAAGGCTGATCTCGAACTCCTGATTTCGAGTGATCCAGTGGCCTTGGCCTCCCAAAGTGCTGGAATTATAGGCATGAGCCACCACACCCAGCCAGTTAAGAACTATTTAACACATGAAAGTCATATGATATTCATGTTTCAATGTTGATACATTAATCAGAACTCAACGTGCTCATTTGTTCACACGTCTGTGTCTGCTTTTGTACTGCACATGCACAATTTACTGCTTGTGACAGAGACCTGCTGAGGTTCTCTCACCATTTGGTCTACAGAGCCTAAAATATTTACTCTCTGGCCCTTTACAAAGAAAGCTTGCAGATCCCCGATCTAATCTACAACCGTTATTCAAATCTTTCCAATTGTCCCACTAATGGCCTTTATTGGGCTTGGAATCCAACCTACTTATTTAACTTCTGTGGACCTCCCTCAGTTTCTCTCTTTGTGCAATTAAATAGTGATAGTTCTTTCCCCTTTAATTTTTGTGAAAATTTTATGAGTTGATTCAATAAATCTCTTGGAACAATGTTTGGCCTATAGAATAACCACCACACTAAATGTTGGCAATTGTTACGACTTCAACCTTAGTTTCACTTTTCATTTTTAAAAATTCATATATTTGGCCAGGCACGGTGGCTCACGCCTGTAATCCCAGCACACTGAGAGACTGAGGCAGGAGGAACACTTGAGCCCAGGAATGTGAGACCAGCCTGGGCAACATAGCAAGATCCCATTTCTACAGAAAAAAAGAAAAAAGAAAAAAATATTATCTGGGCATGGCGATACATGTCTGTAATCCCAGCTACTCAGGAGGCTGAGGTGGGAAGATCGCTTGAGCAGAGGAGGTTGAGGCTGCAGTGAACCATGATTTCACTGCATTCCAGCCTGGGCAACAGAGTGAGACCCTGCCTCAAAAAATAAATTAAATAATATACGTATTTTTTAAATTAAGCAATACATACACAGTACAAAAGTTAAACGGTACACATACAAAAGAGAATGCTGTGAAATATAAGTTTCCCTGCTGCTCTCTCCAAAGGCTATTGCTTTGGGAAATTTTAAACAACTACATAGTACTACACGGTATTTTTTAAAAACTATTTTTTTTCTTTGAGACGGAGTTTCAAAGAAAAACTCCGTTTTTCTTCTTGCCCGAGCTGGAATGTAATGGCAGGATCTTGGCTCACCACAACCTCCACCTCCCGGGTTCAAGTGATTCTCCTGCCTCAGCCTCCCGAGTAGCTGGGATTATAGGCATGCGCCACCACGCCTGGCTAATTTTGTATTTTTAGTAGAGACGGGGTTTCTCCATGTTGGTCAGGTTGGTCTCGAACTCGCGATCTCTGGTAATCCGCCTGCCTCGGCCTCCCAAAGTGCTGGGATTATAGCATGAGCCACTACACCTGGCCAAAAATCTTTTTAAAATTAATAATAATTATTTTTTTTTTTCTTTTTCGAGACAGAGTCTCCCTCTGTCACCCAGGCTGGAGTGCAGTGGCGTGATCTTGACTGACTGAAAACTCCACCTCCTAGGTTCAAGCGATTCTCCTACCTCAACTTCCCAAGTAGCTGGGATTATAGGCATGCGCCACCACACCCAGCTAATTTTTGTATTTTTAGTCGAGACAGGGTTTTATCACATTGACCAGGCTGGTCTTGAACTCCTGGCCTCAAGTGATCTGCCCACCTTGGCCTCTCAAAGTGCTGAGATTACAGGCATGAGCCACTGTGCCCAGCCACTACATTGTATTTAACCAGTGCGTTGTTGGTGTACTTTTAGGTTGTTCCCAGTTTTTTGCTGTTATAGTTACAAAAATATTCTTGTGTTTGTGTATGGAATAAATTCCTCAATGTGGAAATCTAGGGTCAAAGTGATATATGGAAGTACTGGGAAGGAAAGAGCATGGTGCCTTTAAATGATATGAAAGCGAGGAAAGGAAGTGCTGGGTAGAGGAGGGCATGGTCCCTGGCTAGGGCTCCAACCCCACGTACCTAGATGAGGACAGGCATTTCCTGCCCAAATGTTGCATTTCCCAAGACCACCCTGGCCTGCCATGCTCCCATCCTGTGTCTTTAAAAACCCAAGACCCTAGCAAGACAGACATACAAGCTGCTGGACGTCAAGAGGAGCACATAGATGGAGGAACACATGGGTGGCTGGATGTCAAGGGGAATGTACCAACAGTCACCAGCAGAACGATGAGGAGTTTTGCTGGGGCGGTCACAGGAGAGCCCAGGCTGCTGAGCAGCCCGACTCCAGGGGAAAACCTTCCCACTATATCCCCTTCTGACTTCCTCCAAGTTACCTCCACTCAGTAAAACTTTGCACTCATTCTCCAAGCCCAGGTGTGATCCGATTCTTCCAGTACACCAAGGCAAGAACCCAGGATACAGAAAGCCCTCTGTCCTCGTGACTAAGTAGAGAGTTTCACTGAGTTGGTTAACACAAGCCACCTATAGATGGAGACATTAAAAGAGCAAAACTAAAAGAGCACCCTGTAACACACACCCACTGGGGCTTAGGAGTCGTAAACATTCACCCCTAGACCCTGCAGTGGGGTTGGAGCCCCGCAGCCTGCCATTCTGTATGCTCCCCTAGAGGTTTGAGCAGCAGGGTACTGAAGAAGCAAGTCATGTCCCCATAGCATGCCCTATGAGGGGGACAGGGGAACTTTTCCCATTTCTGTTGGGGGCTCGTGAAGGACATGAATATCTTTATTTTTGAGAGTTGTTACCACATTTCCCCTTTGAGAGATTGTTCCATTTACAACCTCACTGGCAGCTTATGAGGACGGCACATGTTTCTTCCAAATATGAAATTATTAGGAGTTTAACAAACTAATGGCTGAAAATTGGTAGTTCCCTTTTTAATTTAAATGTCTCTTATTATTAGTGAAAATGATCATCATTTTCTATTAAGAATCAGTTGTATTTCCTCTTCTGTGAACACTCTATTCATATTCTTTGACCAATTTTTAAAAACAACTGGACATTTTCTTATGAGTTACAGGTATTAGACCTTAAGAAAATTATGGTCAGGTGCGGTGACTCACGCCTGTAATCCCAGCACTGTGGGAGGCCAAGGTGGGCGGATCACGAGGTCAGGAGTTCGAGATCAGCCTGACCAAGATGGTGAAACCCCATCTCTACTAAAAATACAAAAATTAGCTGGGCGTGGTCGTGCTCGCCTGTAATCCCAGCTACTCAGGAGGCCGAGGCAGGAGAATTGCTTGAACCTGGGAGGTAGAGGTTGCAGTGAGCCGAGATCGCGCCACTGCACTCCTTCGTGGGCGAGAGTGAGACTGTCTCAAAAAAAAGAAAAAAAAATTACTCTGTGATAGGAACTGTAGTTTTAGCCCCAATTGTCAGTTGTTTTTCAATTTTGTTTATGGTGATTTTTAAATCATTTGAACTTTACTATAAAGATACAGAATGATAATATGATACTTTATGGAAAGTTCCAAATTAGCATAAAGATCTCAGCTGGTGAAATGTCTTGACTTACCAGGGCAGTGGAGTGGCATGCAAAGAACCTGGGCTTTGGGTGTGGCTAAGCCTGGGTTGAGTCTTCTGCTTACTAGTGGTGTAGCCTTTCTGAATCTGTTTCCTGATCTGTGCAACAGGGAACGAAGGTGGCAGAATATGCCACTCTAAAACATGTCTGTCTGGCATAGGGATTAGTTTGAGCTGAAAGCACTTGAAAAATAGCAAATGCGAGGAGAAGCTTTCTTTGAACTCCTCTTATTTGCCTAAAGATAGAAACTCCAAAAGAAACTCAGTTGTCATCAGTCCCCTCCCCGGGAGGTTGATCAACCAGGGAAGATCGACTTTGATCACGAAATAGAGACAAGAAGTCAGCACCGCACTCAGACAAACTTTGTCATGAACTATTAATGGGGTTCTGGACACAGTACCCCAAAATATGTTACCTTGGTGATATAGTTTGGCTGTGTCCCCACCCAAATCTCAACTTGTATCTCCCAGAATTCCCACATGTTGTGGGAGGGACCCATGGGGAAGTAATTGAATCATGGGGGCCAGTCTTTCCCATGATATTCTTGTAATAGTGAATAAGTCTCATGAGATATGATGGGTTTATCAGGGGTTTCCACTTTTGCTTCTTCCTTATTTTTCTCTTGCTGTTGCCATGTAAGAAATGCCGTTTGCCTCCCACCATGATTCTGAGGCCTCCCCAGCCATGTGGAACTGTAAGTCCAGTTAAACCTCTTTTTCTTAAACCTCTTTTTCTTCCCAGTCTCAGGTATGTCTATCAGCAGCCTGAAAACAGACCAATACAGTAAATTGGTACCGGTAGAGTGGGTACCAGTTTACTGAAAAATACCCGAAAATGTGGAAGTGACTTTGGAACTGGGTAACAGGCAGAGGTTGTTAACAGTTTGGAGGGCTCGGAAGAAGACAGGGAAATATGGGGAAGTTTGGAACTTTCTAGAGACTTGTTGAACGGCTTTGCCCAAAATGCTGATAGCAATATGGACAATAAAGTGCAGGCTGAGGTGGTCTCGGATGGAGATGAGGAACTTGTTGGGAACTAGAACAAAGGTGACTTTTGTTATGTTTTAGCAAAGAGACTGGCAGCATTTTGCCCCTGCCTAGAGACTTGTGGAACTTTGAACTTGGGAGAGATGAGTTAGGGTATCTGGAGGAAGAAATTTCTAAGCATTAAAGCATTCAAGAGGTGATTTGGGTGCTGTTAAAGGCATTCCATTTTATAAGGGAAACAGAGCATAAAAGTTCAGAAAATTTGCAATGTGATGGAAAAGAAAAACCCATTTTCTGGACAGAAATTTAAGCCGGCTGCAGAAATTTGCGTAAGTAGCAAGAAGCTTAATGTTAATACCCAACACCATGGGGAAAATGTCTCCAGGCCATGCCAAAGACCTTCACAGCAGCGCACCCCCATCACAAGCCCAGAAGCCCAGGAGGAAAAAATGGTTTCATGGGCCAGGACCAGGGTCCCTGTGCTGCGTGCAGCCTAGGGACTTGGTGCCCTGTGTCCTAGCCCCTCCAGCCGTGGCTGAAAGGGGCCAACGTACAGCCTGGGCTGTTGCTTCAGAGGGTGGAAGCCCCAAGCCTTGGCAGCTTCCACGTGGTGTTGAGCCTGTGGGTACATAGAAGTTAAGAACTGATGTTTGGGAACCTCTGCCTGGATTTCAGAAGATGCATGGCAACACCTAGATGCCCAGGCAAAAGTTTGCTGCAGGGGCAGGATCCTCATGGAGAACTTCTGCTAGGGCAGTGCAGAAAGGAAATATGGGATTGGAACCCCCACACAGAGTCCCTATTGGGGCACCGCCTAGTGGAGCTGTGAGAAGAGGGCCACCGTCCTCCAGACCCCAGAATGGTAGATCCACTGACAGCTTCCACTGTGTGCCTGGAAAAGCCACAAACACCCAACACCAGCCCGTGAAAGCAGCCAGGAGGGAGGCTGTACCCTGCAGAGCCACAGGGGCGGAGCTGCCCAAGACCATGGGAACCCACCTTGTGCATCAGTGTGACCCGGATGTGAGACCTGGAGTCAAAGGGGATAATTCTGGAGCTTTAAAATTTGACTGCCCTACAGGATTTCGGACTTGCATGGGCCCTGTAACCCCTTTGTTTTGACCAATTTCTTGCATTTGGAATGGCTGTATTTACCCCAGTTGTATCTAGGAAGTAACTAGCTTGCTTTTGATTTTACAGCCTCATAGGCAGAAGGGACTTGCCTTATCTCAGATGAGACGTTGGACTGTGACTTTTGGGTTAATGCTGAAATGAGTTAAGACTTTGAGGGACTGCTGGGAAGGCATAATTGATTTTGAAATGTGAGGACATGAGATTTGAAGGGGCCAGGGGCGGAATGATATGATTTGGCTGTGTCCCAGCCTAAATCTCAACTTGAATTGCATCTCCCAGAATTCCCACATGTTGTGGGAGGGAACCTGGGGGAGGTAATTGATCATGGAGGCCAGTCTTTCCCATGCTATTCTCATGATAGTGAGTAAGTCTCATGAGATGGGTTTATCAGGGATTTCCACTTTTGCTTCTTCCTCATTTTCTCTTGATGCCGCCATGTAAGAAGTGCCTTTCACCTCTCACTATGATTCTGAGGCCTTCCCAGCTATGTGAAACTCTAAGTCCAATTAAACCTCTTTTTCTTCCCAGTCTCAGGTATGTCTTTATCAGCAGCCTGAAAACTGACTAATACCCTTGGCTTTTGAGAAAACAGCAGAAGCAGGAAGGTTACTCTCTGACCTTCTCCTGCCCTTCTCCCCTGAGGTAGGTCAAAAAAGAATCCTTTGACCTTCCTCTGAAGCAGGTCATAAGACCCTCATTTTAGAGGTGGCCTCCCTATACCTGGAGGAAAGGAAATGTCCTTATCTCTGAAGACACAGGGACACAGAGAAGAATATGACCAGACAGGCCTTGCTAAATTCCCCTCAGTTTATTACCACTAATTATACCTCCTTTGCCCAATTACACTTCTTCTGCACAACCGTCCACTTCATCAAGTCAAGGATAAAATATACACAGGTTTACTTGTTTCTTTGGGTCTTCATTTCTGAAGGCCCCTATGTCACATAAACTTATATTAAATACATTTGTATATTTTTCTCTTGTTAATCTGCCTCTGTTATAGGGGCTTCAGTCATGAACCTAGCAAGGGATAAGAAAAGACATCTTTTCTTCCCTGCATTATCATATCTCCCATTTATTCTTCCAAGGGCCATTCATCTTTCCTAAAAATCACTTAGTCTGCCTTAAGTGGCTGACATGTCTCCTCCCCATCTCCTATTAAAAGAGTCTATACACTGTCTAATCTCAGCACATTTGGGGGTATTCACATGTTCCCTGTGACGCCCCCACACACCTAATAATAAAAATTAATAATTGTGGCCAGGCACAGTGGCTCATGCCTATAATCCCAGCACTTTAGAGGGCAGAGGCAGACAGATCGCTTGAGCTCACAAGTTCAAGACCAGCCTGGGCAACATGGCGAAAACCCATCTCTACAAGAAAATACAAAAATGAGCCAGGCATGGTGGCATGTTCCTGTAGTCCCGTCTACTTGGGAGGCTGAGATAGGAGGATGGTTTGTGGAGGTTTCAGTGAGTCGAGATTACGCCACTGGGAGGGGGAGATTGCAGTGAGTTGAGATTGTGCCACTGCACTCCAGCCTGGTGACAGAACAAGACCTTGTCTCAAAAATAATAATAATAATAATAATAATAATCGTGTATACTTTTTCTCCCGTTGATCTGCTGGATGTAAGTCTATCTTATTGATCCAGCTACGGAACCTAGGAGGGTAGAGGGAAAAATCTTTCCTCCCCTATAGAATAAAGGACCTACCTCATAGGGTGGTAGTGAGGATGAGAGAAAATGGTGCAGGGCCAGGAGCAGTGCCTGACAGCACCCAGAATCCAACCACTTCCTTCCACCTCCACTGCCACTGCAGTGGGCTGAGCACCATCATCTCCTCACACACACCATGGTCTATTCTGCATAGTGCAGTCACAGATCCTGTTAACATTTAAGTCATATCACATCTGCTCAAAGCTTCCAAACAACTCTCATCTCCTGGAGTAAGAGCCAAGGTCATCACAGTGGCCTCAGAGGTTCACAAGATCATCGCCCACTTCAGTTACTGTCACTGTGTTGACTTTTGTCATGCAAAATTTTTTTGTTTGTGTAGTCGAATTTATCAATTTATCAAGTGTTTCTGTAGTAAATGATACAAATCTATCTTTTACGGCATCTGAATTTTGTGTCTTGCCTTCCCCATGTGAGAGTAGAAAAAGGATTCTCCCATGTTTTCTTTTCAGTATCATTATGATTTCATATTTTACTTGAAGCTTTGAATAAATCAGATTGAATTAGAATTAGATTGAATTAGACTTATTCTAGCGTGATGTATGAGATAAGGAGTCTAACTTTTTCTTGCCAGAAGACTACCTGATTGTCCCAAATCTATTCATTGAGTAAACGCATGTTTTGCTTTTCAGTGCTAATTGGGGTTCTATTCTTTGACTATATCACAATGTATTTGCTAATCCCCTATTGCTGGGCACCAAGATGATTTCTTTTGTTTTTTGCTGTTTTAAACAGTGCTGAAGTATACAATAGTGAGTTTCTAGTTACAATGTTGAACCTTGAACTAAATATTTAAGGATGATTCTCAACTATATATTTGTACTCTCAAATTCTATGAAAATAAAAATGAGAAAGGAAGAACAAGTAGTCATACCTTATCTTCTGCTTTAGAACTCATTAGAATTGAGCAGTTTCAGGAAAGCCACTGAACTGTGAGTTATAGAGACAGAAAAGTTGCAGGTTAGTTTGAGGAAAGTTTAATAAGTTGGAAAGTCGGTACTTTTTCTAAATCATACCTGAAATCCCATCATTCATTTCTTCAGGTTGTGACTTTGCATCTCCGAGAATACTTTGTAAAAATGGAAATGTCTTTGGGTGCATGATACTGAGGATTTGGCACTGGTATGTCATACAGGATTGGTTTCACATACGACTACCAATGTGAAACCTGGCTGAGATTGAAGGGTTAAAAGAATTTTGAGTAGCCATTGAGGAAAAAAATGTAGAAAAATATCTAGTCAATAGTTTGTCACTGTGGGCAGAATCTTATCCAATCAATTTGGCTTTGGATACTAGAACAAGCTTTAGTCCAGTCCAGAAAGGTAAGAGAGGAAGGCAGGAAATTCTGGTCCTTCCCAGTGTGGGGGCTGCACCGGGCTGAGATATCATACCTCAGAGGAAGTGATACCATCCTATCATGGACTGCAGAGTCCAGCGGCACAAGTCACTCATCCTTTCCTCTCATAAACTGTAAAGGGACATTCAGCTACTATTGGTATGTAGCTGAGAGGCGGGCAGGAGGTGGCGGTTATTTAAAGGCAGACGGTTATTTCCCAAATGTTAAGTAGAAACATAAAAAATATGTTGGATAGTCAGACCAACTGATTGTAGTAACAGGGTTTTGTTTCAGCTCTTCACTGAAGAATTATAACTCAAACTTGTCAAGTTGAATAGTGGCAAGAAGACCCCACCTTCCTTCCCACCCGCTTCAAGAAATCAGCTGCCTGTTTGCTACGGTCATAGGGAATAACAAATTTCCGTTTTAATGGCAAGTAGATCTTTACTCAAGGGTTGTATGATTAGCAAAAAGAAGAATGAGAAGGAGGAGGAGAAGGAAGAGGAGGAGGAGGAGGAAGAGGGAGGAAGGAGGGGGAGGGAATGAAGGAGAAGTAGAAGAAGGAAGAGGAAGAAGAAGAAAAGAAGGAGGAGGAGAAGAAGAAAGAAGAAAGACGAAGAAGAAGAATAATTTTTTATTTATTTTTTATTTTTGAGATGGAGTCTCGCCCTGTCTCCAGGCTGGAGTGCAGTGGCGCAATCTCGGCTCACCGCAACCTCCGCCTCCTGGGTTCAAGCGATTCTCCTGCCTCAGTCTCCCAAGTAGCTAGAAGAATTATTTAATAAAATAAATCTTATGAGACCCAGGCCTTTGAGAGCCTTAACTGAAGGCAAAAAAAAAAATGTTATTAAGAGGCCAACCCAGCTTATGTTTTTCTCTGGGGCCTTGAAGTCTCTTCCACTTCTCTTGATTCTACCTGCAGTTTGAATCTGCTGTGTCATCTGGCCCATTGGTGGCTCCAAACAGCCACAGGCAAATGGGAAGCTTGGCCCCTGAATTCAAATGTCATATGTGTCCAGTGACTCCAGCAAACTCTCTCAGCTTATTTGGGTCCTGAATCCAAATGCCAGTGTCTAGCTCATTAATAATCCTCTTGGAGCTAGTGTCATGCCAAAGGAGCATGGGGTCGGAAAGAACCTTAGCTTTCTCATCTACTAGTTTTGCAGTGGCCTAACCTCTCTGAGCCTCAGTTGACCCAACTGTAAAATTGGGGTAGTACAGATTCACAGTTCTTATCTGAAACCCTTGGATCAGATGAGTTTTAGAATTAGGAATTTTTCCCCCCAAAATACTGTGCTTCGACCTGCAGGTTGAATCTGCTTTCTCATCTGGCCCATTGATGGCTCCAAACAGCCACATGCAAATAGGGAAACTTGGCCCCTGAATTCAAATGTCGTATGTGCCCAGTGCCTCCAGCAAACCCTTTCAGCTTATTTGGGTCCTGAATCCAAATTCCAGGAAGAGAGAACTGCTCTGGTCTAGCTCAGATAAGTACTTATACTTGGCCAATAAGCATATCTCTCCTTTTTCCAAGACAGCATTTTCTCGTTTCTTCTTAAACTTTCTACCCCAACTTCTAGCTTAAGGCCTCCCTCATCTCATACTGCAAACTGCCCTCCATTTATTTTATTAAACAGCATCTCACTCTCTTAGTGTTTCACCAAGGATTCTGTCATGACTGACTCATCCTTCATCCTCAGTATCTTTTTTTTTTTTGAGACCAAGTCTGGCTCTGTCACCCAGGCTGGAGTGCAGTGGTGTAATCTCGGCTCACTGCAACCTTCATCTCTTAGGCTCAAGCCATCCTCCCACCTCAGCCTCCCGAGTAGCTGGGACTACTGGTGCACACCACCACATCCAGCTTATTTTGTATTATTTTGTATTTTTTGTAGAGACAGAGTTTTGCCATGTTGCCCAGGCTGGTCTCGAACTCATGAGCTCAAGTGATCCACCCGCCTCAGCCTCCCAAAGTGTTGGAATTACAGGCGTGAGCCACCACCTGTAATCCCATCCTCAGTATCTTTACAAGAGAACTGTCAGCAGAGGCTGGTCTGGGGTCTTGGAAGACTCCAGGTTCCGGCTCCAGGTGCCCAGTGGAAGTGGAGAATGGCATCTCTAGCCAGGCTTGCGGAAGGGTGGAGAGTGGTCACATGTCTAATGAAGGAACAACAGTTTCTTTATCATTCATTTAAAAAGAAAATGGTCATTTCAAAGTTTATATCCTATCTCTAAAGAATGTACAGAAGCAAAGCTGGAGGTAACTTAAGCCAACATTGGCTATCAAGGTGTCCCACAACATGTGGAGCAGCAGGAGCCACGGCAGCCCTGGGGCCTCATGGGAATCAGGGAGTCACCCGTGCAGGGGCTACTCTGTCTGTCACTGGTCCCAGAGTCAGGAAAAGTCCTCCAGGTGTTGATGGGTAGGGTTCACCCTCTCAGGTTTCTGCATGTGGTGGGAACTTGGCTGGCATTTCCTTTCCCACCTGCTGGGGCAAGGCCTCCAATTAGCTGGGCGCAGTAGCTCACACCTGTAATCCTAGCACTTTAGAAGGCTGAGGTGGGAGGATCACTTGAGACCAGGATATCAAGATCAGCCTGGGCAACAACAAAAGGTTATCTGCCAATGAATAGGAAAACCACCAATGTACGTGAGACCCACAGTTGCTGCACTCAGTGAACCTGGTGCCTTCTCTTCATTAGCTTACACACCTGATTACACCTGGTCCTTGTCATACCCAGGATGGCTCTCCTCACTACACCCATTCCCTGACCATACCAAGGTATTTGTTGATAATACAAATTCTTGGGCCCCAGGCCAAACCTACTGAATCCAAATGTATAGGGACAAGGGCCTGGAAACCTTCATTTTGAACCAACACCTGTGGCGATTCTTATGAAGACTGGATTCGTCCACTTCATTCTTACCTTACTTTTCCAGAAGTCTTCATGATGAGCTGCTATTGCTCATGCTGAATGCTCTGCTTGAAATTTTCGAGTTTTCATATGGAAAATAAATTATTCTTCTTCTTCCAAGCTTAGATGTCACTTCTGTGAAGGATTCACCACCACACTTAGCCCTCTGTAATCTCTGCGGACTATATACCCAAGAGAACCTAGTTTCCCCCTTAAACGCCCTTAGCTCTTTGCACATCTGTCATAAACGTAATATATTTTCTATTTATTGCCTCTCACCTACCATCCCAGACTGTGAGTTCTTCAAAGAGATGAAAGTTATTTTTAACCCTCAGAACTGACCTGTACCTGGTATTTATTATGCATTTGATGAAATGTTGCTTAAATGAATGTTGATTAACATTTACAACTTCGTGATTAGTAAATTAAATATGACTTAATAGGCCATTATTTTATGCTTTCTGCACATACAGATTTCTATCTTTCAAAAAACCAACTAATTAACCATTTTTAAGTATGAAATTTACAAAGACATAAAAAGCATAAGAGAACAGCCAAGTACACTTCAGAGCAAACTGACTAATTACAATTTCTTTTGGATTAAATTATGCCATGTTAAATGGTCTACAGTACTACAAAACAACATTAAATGAATATTTTATATGCATTTATACTGACTTCTTATTTAATCAGGGCAATAATTTTCTAGGGAATGTGAAGATTTTCTATGAGTCTCATCATGAGTTTCCTCCATAAGTTACAATAAATAATACATCCATAAGAGATTGCAAAATTGTCCTGGATGACATAAAAAGCCTATTACCCAGCTTTAATAAACAAACAAACAACCTAAACTCCATAGCTTCTCTTTTACTCCCATGTTTCTGAGTCACTAGCATGAGATTTTACAGGATGGATAGCATGCCATTGCATTATGCCAGGACATATTTATGATGCTGGAGGGTTTGTTGTGGTTGTATAAATTAGTCCAAAATACATAGGTTGCCAATTCATCTTTAATAGTTCTACTAAGAAAGTTTATGAATTGAAAGAAGTGTGTGCACTTGTATTTCTGAGTGCCTTAATTTATCCTTTTGAGTATCCTTTTGAGGTAGGAGACAGGCAGGACTTGTTTTCTGGTCACAACCTTGCTGACCAAATCAGGATCTGGTCTAAACAGGATAAAGTGAAGAAACTGGTAGGAACCAGCAGATGGCTACCAAAGCAATCCATAGATGCCCTCATTGCTCATTAGCATAAGACACTCCCACCAGCACCATGACAATTTACAAAAGCTATGACAATGACCTAGAAGTTACCACCCCTTTGCTAGAAAATCCTAAACTGCCCTTCAATTTGCATTCACCTACCCCTTAATTTGCATGTAATTAAAAGTGAGTTTAAGTGAGTATACAGTTGCCAAGAACCCATATGTTGTCAACTTTAGTTGCACTGCCTATGAGTTATCCCTGCTCTGTAGGGAGCAGTACTATTCAATAAAAGATGCTGTCTAACACTGAATTCTTTTCCGGATAACCTTCCTGGGCAAAGTTCCAATTTGAGGGTTCATCTGTTCTGTAATACTTTATTAAGCCTTTCTTGCCTTTATCTGTTTCTGTGCTTCGGTCAAGGTTTTCAAAGTGCTTTACAAACACAAAGCCATCCTTCACTTGTTCCTTAACTCAGGTGCAGAAAAACAAAAACAAAAATCACCAAGGCCATTTGAAGTTTCTCAAGTGTTCCAGGACAGCAAATTTAGAAATTTGGAAAACACACACACACAAACAGAATTCTTGCTTGGGTTATTCATTTATGGGTTTTATTTGACAGCAGTTAACCAAAAGTCTGGTCTGGAGAGTGACCCAGACTAAAAGGATAGAAGTTAATTTCACAGTGAAGCAACAAGTCCCAGTTTTCAAGCGAGTGGATGTCATCTGACCGAATAACAATCTTCCAGGGCCATTATTTCTACAGTTTCATTTGACTGCTTATGACTTTAGGTTCTCTTTCTACAGACAGGGAACAAATGTTTGCTTGCTCTCTACAGAATCCAGGCAATAGCAGAGGGCTCAAGTGGACTATAAAATTCTATGTGATCTGTTTTTTTTTTTTTAATTGCATTTTGTACTGGCGAGAAAACATTTATTTTTTACTTTTTTTAGTTACCACTGAAGAATTTCCCAACAAAGTTTTTGTTAATAGAGAAAATGCTTTTAGCTCTCTATCTATATTCCTGCTCCAAAATTTAGATTCAACTACTATAGAAGCATGAACCATTTTTTAAGTATGATAAATGCAATGTAGTCTTACAATGATGTGGTAGTAGGTTAGGGTCGGGCTGGAGATAAAAGTGGTAAGTCTGAATTAGTTTAAAATATTAATCACACTTTAAAATGCTGTCCTATCAAAGACAGAGAACATTTCTCTTTTGTCCTATTTTAAAATAAGATTAAAACAAAATAAAACACCTGCCACTGGTGAGAGTTACTTGTGAGTTCTGGTCCAGTAACTAAGTGGTCTCTTGATGGAGTCTTAAAACACCATAACACAAGTCCTGTTTTGCTACTGGGAGGTATTCATCTTATATTCAAATCTTTTTTGTTGTTGTTGTTAAATCCTGAATTTAGTACCATGTAATAATCTGCACATTTATGTATTATCTATTGTAATACCCAGTGTCCACAATGTGCAAACTGGACATACATTATTGCTAAATTATGCATGTGAAATTTCTTTTCTGGATATTTTGTACTAAATTGATCTTTAGGAGAGAATAAGTGCTTAGTAAGTTATGGGAAGCAGTTTCATCATGCCCACTGTATCTTGGGACTGCAATTTCTACCCCTTGCATGAGTCTAGTGAGACAGAACAATCACATAGCAAAGTAAGTGAAGCAACTTTATTCCTCACAGATAGGCAGCAAGGGACAATACAAGCTTAAGATTCATGGCAAGTCTGTCAAGGCTCAGGATAGTTTCCCAGGGCAGATAGAGTCAGCTACATCTGCACGTAGCTGAGGGACCTTCGAAGCATGTTCCACCCTGGGTTTTATACCTTGAGGATACTTGACATGCTGGGCTAAGGCACCGTAAGATCCTGTTTCAGGAGGGATGGGAACACAGCCCAGTCTGTTCTGGCCAGTTCCTCCTTATCTGAGAATGTTCCATTTCCAGTACATTCTACAGTTATTCTGAGAACTACAAGAGAGAAAGGGGGGATGAGCTGGGTCACCAGTGCAATTGAAAGACTTGTTCTGCAAGCTGCTCAGACATTGGGATGAATTTATAGACCTAATCTACTACTCTATGTTTCATATTACAAATAAAAAAAAGAACATAAAATACTGTTGAAAAAATCGGATGCAAAGTGTTTCTATGTAAAGGAGGATCCATAATATCACTTGATTTAGATTATAAAATATATATTGATAAAAATATTTATAAAATTATTTCTATTTTCATTTGGTCTATATTCATTTTTAGGATAATAGCTACCACATAGTGAGCACTCACTGTGTTCCAGCTGCTAGCTTAAGTGCTGTCTATGTACCCTTTTATTTAATCTTCATGACTGTAAGGCAGGCACTCATGTTATCTCCATATCACGGAATTAGAAATGGACCCGTGGAGACTTAAAGTAACATGTCTGCCATCCAGCGAGGGAATGACCAAGCTTAGACTCAAACATACTGGAATATTGCTTCCAAATAGCAGATGATTCATTAGAAGCTCAAGAAACCAACTGGGGAATCATCCGCAGCATTAAAAAGTAGAGAATAAAATAAAATGTCATAGAATAAAATGTACAGAAAATAGCCCAAGGCATCACAAATAGAGAAAGTATTATTCTGTAAAACTTTTGTTTTAAATACATATGCACATATGTCTGTGTGAACTGATTCTTCATATAGAGTGCATTACTCACTCTGGGTAATGTCTTAAAATATATAAAATATACACTATGCTGAAATCAAAAGCAATAGCAATCTGCTTCTAAAAGGCTGAACATTCTAGCTTAATTTTTAAAAGCTATGTATAGTGACTATCATAGGATGTTAGATACATGTTGGCTCACAGCTAAGTATTCTATTCTATTTTTTAAAATTCATGCTAAAAGAAGAAAAACACTGTAAAATCAATTCCCCTTCCGGCAGATTGATAGAATTCACAACAAAACCAAACAGAGAGAACTCACAACAAAAAATAACGTAAACACAAAGTCTCATTTATTTTTGTCTGAAGCACACAGGAGCTCACTTAGCACAATAACAGTAAGCGAATCATACAAATATTGAGAAAAAATGTTCCTATGAATACATACATATATATTCTTAAGAGTAGCGATCAGGAGTTTAACAACAAATGTAAACTGGTTTTCTCTGAAGAATGCTTTCTGACAAGGCTTTTGGGTTGGAAATGGTATGGACAGGTAAATCACTGTCATATAACAGATAAGCTAAGAATAACTTCTGTTACCACCATTGTGATTTGTTTCTGCCCCACCTGAAATGATCAATGTACTTTGTAATCTCCCCCACCCTTAAGAAGGTTCTTTATAATTTCCCCCACCCTTAAGAAGGTTCTTTGTAATTCTCTCTACCCTTGAGAATGTATTTTGTGAGATCCACCCACTGCCCACAAAACATTGCTCCTAACTGCACCACCTATCCCAAAACCTGTAAGAACCAATGATAATCCCACCACTCTTTGCTGACTCCTTTTTCGGACTCAGCCCATCTGTACCCAGGTGAAATAAACAGCCTTGTTGCTCACACACACACAAAAAGAGTAACTTCTGTTACCCAAGTCATTTGAACCCCATGGACTGTGAAAGTCCTCTTGGAATTTACATTTGATTCCACCATTGGCCTGGCTGACTTCCACATTTCACTAAATTTGGATAAGATCCACAAAAGCAACCCCTCAACTCTCAATCTCTCACACTCAGGGCTGTGGGAAGGAAGGGCAGGTGAAACCAGGTATGAACACATGCATGGGGACCAATGTCAGGATTTTCTAACAGTGTCCTTCTGTGTCTGTACTTCCAAAGTCATACCTAAACTGGCTAGTAGATCTGAAATTGCTAACATCTCCTTGAAGCCGTACAAAAAAAAAAAAAAAAAAAAAAAAAAAGCACTTCAAAAATTCTTCACAATCCAAACAATTTAAAAACCATTTCAAGTCATTACTTTTTCGTTTACCTGTTAATAACTCACACCATTGCTTTTAAGCATGTGAATGTTTCCAACCATCATCAACAATTTTAAAAATGGACAACAATGAAAAGATGTCCAAGAGTCTCCAGAAGCATCCAAATTTTGGATCTCTCCGACATATAGCACAAGGTAGAATTGATACAATGTGCCTTCCAGCTTGCCTTTAAAGCTCTCCATATGTCTAGTTCTGAGGTGAAAAGATTAAAAATAGGAAGAGCCTGGTAGGGAGTGAAGATTCAAAATGCATTGCTAGATCTCACACCCGTTACATTTCCTCTCTAAGATCTCAGCTGCAGTTGCCAGTGGGGATATTGGAGGGTACATTTCAAAGTTGGCTAAGCATTATGGGGAGAGTTTCCCACCATTTCTTTCCCTTTAACCTGTAGAATTCTTTCTGAAGTAAAAAAGAGTTTTAATAGGGGCTCAATGCTCACAGCATTAACTTAGAAAGACCCCTGGCATGAAGGGAGCTTGTTCCAAGATCTCCTCTTGGGGTCTGATAATTCAATGAGAGAACCAGCCAAGAGAATAAATCAGGGAACAGTCTCCTTGTTCTGTTCAGGACAACCTTTCACGTCTTAATCTTTTACTTCCCATGTTTCCCTCTTGTTTGAAAATGAAATTTACCTTAGCTGATCAGCCTGCTTTTGTGTTTTGGTTGCAAAAATATTTTGCGAATTTATGATAATTGATACTTTTGAATGGTTTTTACCTTTCAAAGAGTATTCTGTTGAAAACACCATGGAACATGAAGGAAATGGTGGAGGGTGGGGTGAGGAGGCTGTTAAATTAATTGTTTCTTTCCTGTCAGAGAGCAAGATATTCAAACAAAAAGGGACAAATAAGATTGGCTTGGAAAAGTGCCACTCCAAAAATTCAGAAAGTCAACCTACATTAAGCAAAGGCAACATTTCAAAGTGCAGAAAATCTGGCCCCAGGTATAGCTAATGCCTGTGGTACAGAAAAAAAAAAAAAGCATACATAACATTCAGGAACACCGCACTTGGAGAAATAGAACACATAAGTTATAAGTGATGCGGAGAGATCAAAGTACATATAAACATTTTAACACATCCTATTTTTACCAGGAAAGATATTCAGGTCTTAACACACTATCAGAGCTAAATTTAAATGTTTAACAGGATGGTTGTATACGGCCATTCCTACTGCTTCTGATGCTACACTTATTTATATTTACTGCACAGGAGTCCTAGGTCTACATGAAAACTGATGTTCAACATCAAAATGTACACCCTTAAAGAAGGTAAAAGTGTAGGATCTTGCAAACACTACAGGCAGCTACTGCCTGTAAGTGGATCTTACACATCTCATCTAAATTCCTAAGCCTACTCATTTGGTTAGACACCATGTAATCAAGTTCCTTTGGCAGTGATTGAGGGATAAAGCTGAAGATTCTTGCTAGCCCCATAGAGAAATGGGGAGAAATTTGGCAAGGCATCTTTGACATGGCTCAGGAACTAGAAATATTAGAAATACAGACTAAGACTGGAAATTGGGTTTACTAAGCTACTTATCTCACAAAACAAACTCTGTTGTTTATTAAAAAAATAAAACTAAACTTTTGTTCCCTCTTTAGGTGTCATGTATACATAATCAAATCTAAAAGTATTTCTATTAGGGAAAAAACCTGGGCCAATTACTGCTAAATTAGCATAAGTATGTGAAAATAAAATTTACACTACAGGAGGGGGAACTATGTTTTTTGTTCTGTAAATACGGAGTTAGCTATATTACATAAAGTTTTCTACTATAAGGTAATATTAAAGAGTCACCCCTAAGCTCTAGGAATGAGTGTTATAATATATTAAGAAAGTCTATTCCTTTTCCTTGCTCATTTATAGTATTTGCAATTAAATAAGAAAAATATAGAATTTAAATAACATTCACATCAATACTTAAAGATTTATCATAAGGTCATAATTTGGTTTTAATTCTAGGTTATGGGAAAATACACTGTGTTAGGAAGCATAAAAATACTATTTGCTTTGTAATGTTCCTAAATATCTAGTAAGAATTATCCTGTTAATGTAAATATTAAGTAGGACATTATGTACTCTTCATTATCCTAAAATTCTAATGTCCTAAAAATTATAGGGAGTTAAACAGAAAATTGGCGAAAATTAGAAAATAGAGTCCTTTCAATACACAGGGTTTGAAGATTTTTAACAATATGTCTTTAACAGGATTTGTCCTTCATTTTAAAGTTCTAGCAGACTGATATCCAAGTATGGAATTTCCAGAAACTACAATATATTGTTTGGGTGGAATAGGCCATGGCAATGGAACCTGTCCTGTTAGTATTGGCGGCTCCTGGATGCCCATCACTTGCCCCGGTTCATGAATACTCCAGTCTACATAAATTTCATAAAGCACGGAATTTGTTTCTCTTCTGATAAAATGGAAGCAATGACATCTCACAGTTATAAGTTGATTTTAAAGTGCACAAAAAATACAACTATTTATGCCATGTAGTTACATGAATAATATTCCTAAGAGACTTTAAATCTTTAATACCCAACTTCTGTCAAACACTTTGAAGCACAAAACTATATTAAGAAAGCATGTGGCATTCAATTTCTGACATTCATCCCCAAAGAAGGCAAAGCACAACACTAACACATCTCTGAAATGCAAATTCCATTAAGTGCAAATTTCTAAAACACAAGGTCAACCTAGAAACACGTTTTGAAATTCAACAAGTTCTCTTTTTAAATTAGTATGCTCGGTATATAATTTTCAAACACAATCTGAAGTGATTTTCTAACATTTGTTCGCAGTCTAACTTTTGCTCCCTCATAAAAATATACTCTCATGGGTCCATTTTCCGTTTTCTAATTTTTGCATTTATTAGCTCAAAATATCTAACCTTTTAGGAACATCTTTTCCTTCCACATTTTCAAATATGAAAAAGGCTTTGCTTAAGTTTTATCGTAGGAACACCACCAGTAATAGCATTCCCTTCTGTTTGAGCTTAAAGTAAGTCTGAGCAGCTCCAAAGGGAGACATTTTCATGAAATTTATGAACCCTCTCAACCAGAGTTGAGAATTAGTGCAACTTCCTTCGAACTATTTGTCAAGTGAATACTGTAACTAGACACAGAAAGGGATAGTCATCCCAAGAACAAGGTACTATTTTTTTACTTTCTAACTCCACCTGGGCACAAGGGAGATGCAGAACCACGCTAATCCCAGGAGAACGTCGTAGATGCCCGAGGGTCTTACACTGAGCTGGAAAACGGAACCACCTGCTTTCCGCCCACATAAACCTCTTCAATATTTCGATCATCTCCTGAAAGAAAAATCAAGGAATCATGTATAAAATCCTTTTGTGTCAATAAGTATCTTCCCTGCCATTGGGAGAGATTTTTTTTTTAAGATACTTCTAGGAGAGGAAATACTAAAAGCTGCTTTCCCCCCACCCTCAGATTGTTTATAGTCTGAACAGGAAGATATGACCAGTAGAAAATGTCATAGCTAATTTGATGATTAGGGTCTGAATTCTGCACCAGAGGCAGAAATCACATAAAGTTGACTCAACCCCCTATAGCTGTCCTTTCTCAGCTAAAGTGGTTGGTTTACATTTTGCCCCCATTGAGAAATAAATACTACTCTTTACACTCCAGAATCAGCTCCACAAGAAGTAATACATGTGTCTTTCCATCTCGAGTTCACTCAGTCCTGAGCTCACTCAACAGAATGGGAGGGAGGGTAGAATCTTCTGCATTACTGTTTCTCTCTCTGAATGGAATTGAATGTGAGTACATCGCAAGCACGTGTGGGGAGACTGTACTATATATTTGTCACAAAAACATGGTAGGGGAGAATGTCAGATACCGAATGAGTACAAGGGGGTTGAACATGAGGATCTCTTCACCTTTGGCCTTCCATTCCTCAGCTTAGAATTTATGACTAGAGATTTCAAATAGAACCTTTAAATAATGTGCCACCAATGGGCTTGATGCTCCAGAGTGTTAAAGAATAATGAATCAAAGCAAATGATCATACATGGAGTTTAATATATGGTATGATAAATACATAGAGCCATACCCAAGAAAAAGATAGGAAAAGGTTTTATTTAATATTTAGCATAGAGACATACATCTACCTACCTAGATAGAGGAACTTCTGGATAACAGCCTAAAATGGAAAATAAAAAATAAGAAAGACTAGTTTGTGCATTTAGAAAAGTAAATTCACAGGCAATAGTGGTTGGCAAAGCCCAGAAATACAAATTTATTTCTTAATGTCAAAATCGACTTGTATTAATTAAAAAAGAAGTGGCTATGTGCTTCATGAAAACCTCCCAGAACGACAAAATAATCCATTGGCAATTAACAGAAATTGTGTGAAAGTTCTGGGTATGTAACTTTTGAGTCATCAGAGAAAAGGCATTATATAAATTAAAGAAATTAATTTAGTAAAATAATTCAAATATTTCAAGAGGGGTATGATGTAAGACAAGCTCGTCCAACCTGCCTTATTTTGTTTTTGTTGTTCTGTTTTGTCTTGTTTTAGGCTTTTAGCAGCCTGAAGCCACGGTTTTTAGTTTCTGTCTCTACTGATAAGCAGAAAATAGGGAGGAGGGAGGGGGCTTTACTGGCACAACCAGAAACAGAAACTAAGAACCCATGACTGTATTCTCTCCCTTGGATACCCCTGATGTAAGAAAAATGACTAGGACTATTCCCTACAGCCCTATTCCCAGAGATTTACTCTAATAAGAGAGTAAAATAATAAACAATATGAAAATAAGGATGGGGTCAGGACACACGACCTCCAATCAAACACAGGAAGGTCACTCTGACCCTCCCCTCACCCCTCACCCAGATGCAGGTCGTAAGACCATTAAGTAAAGGGGTGCCCTCCCTATGCCAGATCTCTGGAGACAAATGGTCACAGAGAAGAATCTGAACAAACAGGCCTTGCTAAGTTCCCTCTAGCTTATTACCACTGGATCACACTCTTTGTCCTATCACATTTCTCTACAACTTTCCACTCTTCATCAAACCTAGTATGAAAATACCCAAGTTTACCTGTTTGTTTGGGTCTTCACTTCCTTATGAAGGCTCCTGTCATGTAAAATTTATATTAAACAGGCTGGGTACAGTGGCTCATGCCTGTAATCCCAACACTTTGGGAGGCCAAGGCAGGTGGATTACCTGAGGTCAGGAGTTCAAGGCCAGCTTGGCCAACATGGTGAAACCCCATCTCTACCAAAATTACAAAAATTAGCTGGGTGTGGTGGTGGGCACCTGTAATCCCAGCTACTTGGGAGGCTGAGAAAGGAGAGCTGCTTGAACCCAGGAGGCAAAGGTTGCAGTGAGCTGAGATCGTGCCATTGCACTCTAGCCTGGGTGACAAGAGCAAAACTCTGTCTCAAAAAAAATTTATATTAAATAAATGTGTATGCCTTTCTCCTGTTAATCTGTCTCTTGTTATAGTGACCTCAGCCTTGACCCTAAGATGGGTAGAGAAAAAGATACTTTTCCTCTTTTATAATAACAAATGGTACAAACTTCACATAATACAGAATTTTTCTTTTAAAAACTTTAATGTATTTATTATCACATTTACTCTCATAAGTAGATCAATTTAGAAATGGCAATAGTTAATTCTTTTTTTAGGAAGAACTCAATATCTTACAAGGAATCATTTTTCAGGTAAGATGAACTAGTTTATTGTATCCATAGAAAAACATTTTATAATAAGAGAAACAAAGTTCATTTTCTTACAAAATTAAAACCATTGACATAGCATTGCGGTCAAGAGCCTCGCCTCTGGTAGTCAGAAAGTCCCGTGTGTGAATCCAAACTCTGCCTACTAATCACTGGCTATGAGTCTTTACGTAAATCACTTAACCTCCCTTAAGCCTCACTGCCCCTATAAATTAACATGGCAATATTAATAGTACCTACTCTTAGAGTTGCTCTGGTGATCGAACAAAATTAGATATGGAAGTGCCTAATCCCATGCCTACCCAGCACATAGCAAGTGTTCAATGAGTGTTAATTACATTATGGCTGTTTGTGGTCAAATACATTCAAATATACAAAAACATTCAAAATATAAAAGTTTTGTTGGCTGGCCGCAGTGGCTCACGCCTGTAATCCCAGTACTTTGGGAGGCCAAGGCGGGTGGATCATGAGGTCAGGAGATTAAGATCATCCTGACTAACACAGTGAAACCCCATCTCTACTAAAAATACAAAAAATTAGCCAGGTGTGGTGGCGGGCACCTGTAGTCTCAGCTACTTGGGAGGCTGAAGCAGGAGAATGGCGTGAACCCAGGAGGCGGAGCTTGCAGTGAGCCGAGATTGGGCTACTGCACTCCAGCCTGGGCTAAAGAGCGAGACTCCATCTCAAAAAAAAAAAAAAAAAAAAAAAAAAAAAAAAAAAAAAAAAAGGTTTGTTAATACCATTATTTTTAACATTGCTGTCATAAAATTATAATAATTATTAAAGGGCTCTAGTGTCCCTTTTAAGACTTTCCTGTATTCCATTAAAATGTTTCAGTTTCTATTTTCTTTTCTACAGGGAAGCTATTATGACAAGGACTTTATGAAATAAATGCCTTTTGATTAACTTTCTTTTACTTACCTCAGAAATATCACCAAAAAAATCCCCATAAAACAGATCAATGGGAGAGTCGGATGCTTTGGGGTTGATCAGGAGGGCATCAAATTCCTTGCCCACTTCAAAGTTTCCAATCTCACCATCCAGGCCTAGGGCTATTAAGAACAAGTGAATAAACAGTCAGGATTGCAAGCCATCAGACCACACTAATGTCTCAGTTTGTAAGGACAGATTTTGCCAACATGTCGCTAGGAGAGAAAAAAAAATAGTGTCTTAACAGTGAGACAGAACACTCTCATTCTAATAGGTCACAAGACTTCTACTTACATAAAGCGGAGTATGCACAGGAAAGCAAAATCTGAGAATAAAAACAGTTCCCTTCATTACTGTATCATAACTCTGATATGTCTCTATTTCAGCTCTATCAGTGCATTTCATAGCCCAGCTGGTCTATGCTTTTCATTTATCCCTCTAAGAAACGTGATGATTAACATAATACCTTTATTCTTTTTCCCTTCTATTCTCCCCCCCCCACACTCCAAACTCCTTGCATTGCCTTTTTTTGTTCTTTCTGTTCCATGAAATAGCTGACAAGATTTATTTTCATGGAAGTGAAATGAACCTTGAACAAATAAAAAATAATTATCCTTTTGCATATTTGTCAATGCAGGCATATCCATCAGAAATTCCTTAGTTTAAATCCTTTGAATGGAAAAAAAAAGCTCACTTCTCAAAGTGAACAGATTCTGATAACTCAAAAGTCCCAATGGCTTTTGAAAACAGACCAATCTCTTTCCAACCCTGAAGGTTTTCTGGTCACCAGAGAAGAATGGTTTTCTAAAACAGAGCACAGGCCAATAATATCTATTGACTTGGCTCATCTCAAAGCTACAACTCATGTTCCGAGATTACTGGATACCAAGGAAGAACATATCTCATTTTTATGATTTAGTTTCAGAAAGATGGGGGTAGTTGGCTTTCCTCGCCAATGGAGGTATTGGATCTACAGTTCCTTAAAGCCTGTAATCTGAGGAAGGTGTACACTGGGGTCACAAATGGAAGCATGAATAAAAGGAAGGTTAACCAGAGTGCAGTATTATTTATTTCAATATTCACATGTGTTTGTTGCATGCTATCACTGCTAAGATACACTTTCATGTTGAAATATTGAATCGATTACCTTTGTTAGGCAATATCTAATACATTATATTTCTACCTATAGGTAGCCAAAAGTTGTGGCATTTCTCTAAACACTGACTTAGAAATCTTACTTGTTCTTAAAAGGTTCTTTAAAGGGCAACTCTTTTATTCTCAGAAAAGAAAAATGGCTTTTTAGCTGAAGTACTCTCTTTAGCAAGACAGGGGTATGAAAATAATCTGAAATGTTAAAAGGAGCCAGGTGACTTCTACTAATTGTATGGGGAAGGACTGAATGTAATAGAAAATCATTGGAAATTCTCTCCTCCTTCACTGATTACTCAACTTCTTTTTGCCCTTGACAAAGAAGCATGTCAAGTATAAGTTTTTAATGACTGACTTCAACATAAAATTGTTGCGCATTTAATAGACCAGATAACCAGGTGCAGTGACTAGGGTTTAGGCAAGGTTGATGGTATATATAAACCAACTAGGTTGTTCAGTAGCGCCTGGAGACTTCAGGAATGAACTAACCAAAAAGACACAATTCTTTTCAGTGAATTTGTAAACTGATATAAATAAAAATCGTTGCACAGAGATCCCACTGGGCTGGTAAGTGACTCAAATGCATTTCAGGAAATGCGGTTTTGCTGCTTTTGGAGTAAATGTTGGTTCTGTGAAGATCATTTTTACTCATCTTGATCTTCTTGAGAATGAGTGTAAAGGCCATGGCAGTGCTGGGAAAATGCCACACTTTAAATACGGATCCATTCATCTCATTTTACTCTGACTATAGTAGAGAAACAAACTAAGGAAGAGAAATTCCATGAGTAAGCCCAGTGACCCAGAAAATAGATTTAAAAGCTACACAGCAAAGTACAAATGATTTGGTAGACACCCATGCTGGCTTGATCAAAGAAACAGGATACTGATGAAGTAACTCACAGAGAGCCTAGAATTCAAAAAGCACTATTTAAATACGACTTGTTTGTACCATGAACATAGATGGTAGAATAACTACTCAAACTCAAATTCAGATGTGAAAGGACAATGGTGGTGTGGGTGAAAGGCTGTAACACTTATTAAAATAGTGAGTGATCTGAAACTTGGGATTTTGGAAAATGAACCATAAGACTTTGGGAAATCAAAAAAAAAAAAAAAAAGCAAAAAACAAAACAGAAACTAAAACAAAAAACAACCCTGTACTTGTTTTTCTTGAAATGTGCTTATGGTGTTCATCCTAGTCCCCAACGCTCAGAGAACATCTGAGAAGTTTCTCTTCCCAGGATAATCTTGGCTTCGATCGTCCTCCATTTGTAAGACTCAGGGTATCTATCATAAATCTACAACCAAATATGTTTCTAAATCTGTATCTACATTTTAATTTCTCACTAGCTACCTATGGTTTCATGCTGTGTTTCACTATCATCCATTCCGATTACATTTATAACTCTAAAGTGACTTAAGGAAATACAACGACCAATTTTTATTTTTTTCCATAACAATACAGTTATACCTGAGAACTGGAAAAAGCTGAGGAGCAATATTTGCATATCAACCAACTAAATTTTTACATCTTTATCCTTTTAGAGAGGTTTGAGGAATTAGTGTACTTAAGTATATGAACCAAATACATGGTCTTGGCAGGGATTTATACAGGAAGATACTGTAGTGGAAAGGCAGAAGGCAAGAAATCTGCATGCTGGCATCAGATTAGGTGGATTCAAATCATAGCACACTGTGGCTTGACAGCTGTGTAAGCCTCACTCAGGCTCCTTGTTTGTAAAATGAAATGAGTAAAGTGGTTGTGAGGATTAAATAACACATATAAAGTATGTTGTATGATTCCTATCACATGGAAAGAGCTTAGTAAGCCTTGGCTACTATTTTACTATTATGATCATCACTTAGGCCACTGGAGAGCAAGTTACCTGACTCAGTGGAAAAACAGATTCTTTAATTGATTTATTTGGAGACAAGGTCTCACTCTGTTGCCCACGCTGAAGGGTAGTGGTGCAATCACTGCTCACTGCAGCCTCTACCTCTCCAGGTTCAGATGATCCTCGCACCTCAGCCTCCCAAGCAGCCAGGACTACAGGCACACTCCACCAAGCCCAGCTAATTTTTTTATTTTTTGTAGAGACAGGGTTTTGTCACATTGCCCAGGCTGGTCTCAAACTCCTGGGCTCAAGGGATCTGCCTGCCTCAGCTTCCCAAAGTGCTGGGATTACAGACGTGAGTTACTGTGATTCTTAGGCGCCTGGCCTAAGAATGGATTACTTTAAAGAACTCATATCCACGTAACCAATGTAATATCCATTAAAACAATCAATATGATAACTGTGTCTCAGACATCTATTCTACCAAAGACAGTGAAATCACCGAAGGAATGATTCCTCCGTCAGTGAACTTCACTTTACTGGCTGAGTTCTGGGTATGTTACATGAGATGAGATCGTTATGAATATTGGATTTTCCTAATACCAATCATGCACCTTCATACTACATCCAAGGACAGAGATCAGCATGGTTGTATATTGTGTGAGAGACAAATGTAATAGTCATTACCTTGGCTTCCTCCAAGAGTAGCTAGTCTGAAGACTTCTTTGAGGGTCAGGCTTTTCTCATTTACCTTATTAATTAAAAGGATATTGGAAACCATCACTGCTCTTCTGATTGCATCAAGCATGGAATATGAATAGCCACCAGCCACGTCTACAGTAGGTAAAATAAAACCAAAACAGTAACCTTGTGAGGATAAATGGTATAATACCTATATAGCATTGTTTTTATGACAGACATTCAGTCCTTAATACACTTTTTTAAAAAAGCTCTTAACTATAAACACAAGATAGCCATAGACTAAGATTTAAAGCAATTCAAAAGCTGCAATTAGTGTCAAATGCATACTTGTATAAATTTCCTACAGCTGTTGCAACTAATAATCACAAATTTTCTAGCTTAAAACAGCAGAAATTTATTCTCACACAATTTGGAGGTCAGAAGTCTGAAATTAAAGTGTTGGCAGGGCCACGATCCCCACAAGAGCTCTAAGGAAGAAATCTCCTTTACTTCTCCCAGCTTCTGGTGGCTCCTGGCATTCTTTGGCTTGTGGCAGCATCACTCCAATCTCTGCCTCCATCCTCAAATAGCCTTCTTCTCTTCTCCCTGTGTTTTCTATTTGTCTATCTTTTCCTGTCTCTTCTAAGGGTATTGATCACTGGATTTAGGACCCACTCTATTTTAGGAGGATCTCATCTTGAGATCTCTTCCTTAATTATATCTACAAAGACCTTTATTCCAAATGAGGTCACATTTACAGATTCCGATAGACATATTTTAGGAATCCACACACAACCCACCACAATACTCAAATGGTTTAAAGAGCCAAAAGAAACTCTTATCTCTGAAGAGTCCATGAACCCTCACAGAAACTGTTGAAATATGCCTGCACAGTTATAAAGATAATTTAGATAATATGTGGTTTAAAATAAGCTCACGGTTCTGTTCACTAAAAATTTTTCCTAACCTTATTCTAATCCAGATAAGATCTTTGGGAAATTAAAAAGCCACTTCTTTATAATTTTTATGAAGAGCTTTTAGAATAAACTTGTATATTTTGGGAAATTAGTGTAATAAATGAGCAATGCTAATGTAGACAGCTCTATATTTTGGTAGGCATCATTAAATGAGGAATGAGATTTTAGTGATTTAAATAAAGTCCCTAATCATAATCAAATGAAATACAACCTTTAACAAGAATGAACATGGAGTTAAGTGAGTTTATATAAATAAATTTCAAGTAAGTTAGTATGTTTTATCAAAGGAAAACACATTTATAGCTAATAAAGTAAGTTTCATATTTCAAGTGTTCCTTCTGTCATTTCTAGGTAGACATACATAATTGTTAGTGCCTCTACACATGTTGCCAAAACAAAATAATTGCCTGTTTAGTAGTAACTCCAGACTGTAGCTCAATTTTATGCTCAACTATCTTACATGTCCTTAAACTTGTATTTAAATCAGAGAATCACCCAGCTCTCTAAAAAATTTCATTACATCTACTTAAGTTACTAGTCTGTGTTAATATGTAGTAACCATCCCTTAAATCTTCATTTTTATCATAGCTAGGAAAACAAATACTAAGGAAACAAATACAATTTGGGAACAACACACATTAAGCTTTGAAATATTCTGTCTGCTGCTTCCTTCTTTATTGCTAAAACAACAAAAATGTTAAATATAAATAAAGATGGAATAAAAATTATATCACTATGTGGCATGAAAATATGTAAAGACTATATTTTATAATATATGGGTAAAGACTGGAAGTAAACATAGAGAAATGAAAGCAATGCAGTTAGGATGGTGTGAATATGGAAGATTTTAAATACCTGCAGTTATAAAAATGAGGTATAAAACATCACAGAAAGTAGCATTTTCCTAAATACCTACTCAAAATTAACCTTACAGAAAGAATAAGGATAGATTAGGAAATAATGCTATGCAATTTACTGGAAAAAAATTGAGAGATGCCTTATGATGTTGATTTAATCATCCTATATTCTTCTGGTTGCCAATGTTATGTCAGTAAAATAACTGTAAACCAAGAAACAATTTTGTGCTCATCAAAGAAAGAACCCTGGGCTGCATAATTTCATGGTATTTAGTCAGGACCATTTGTGTAAGAGTCAAGCCTTTTTTTTCCAGGGATTTCCACTGTGATGGTAACTTGCTGATTCTTCCCAACTGGATTAGCTTTGTAGTTTTCCCCTTCCATCTACAACACATTTAATGTAGGTGGAATCCCTACTTTATCATATGGCTAAAGGCACTGTGGTAGGATGGAAGGAGAAATCATGAATATCTACATTTTACAGACCTGGTTTTAAACTGTGCACATCAACTTTTTGCTTTGTGGACCTTCGATCAGTAACTTAGGACCTATGAACCTCAATTTTCTCAGAAAATAGAAATAACATCACATATCTTAATAATTGCAGAGAAAATTCAGTTACATAACCGAAGTGCTGAAGAATGAGGACCAAAGGGTTGAAACTATGTGGAGGAGGGAGGAAAATTGAAGGACTTTCTCAGAAAATCTGTCTCCTTACCCCATGACTCCCCCAGGACCATCACAATGAAGATGGTACCATTACTTGCCCGTCAGAGTCAATATTTGGACACTATTATTTACAGGAAGACTTTAACAAAATTGTACAAGAGCAAAAACTTAAGCCAGAGGACAACGGAAAGACTAAAAAACGATTTCATATGTACGTACTCATTTCCTAAGCATTCATTCACTTATTCAGCAATCATTTACTACACCCCTTACATGTACTTCATTTACTGAAGCACTTGTAAATAAAACCTATGGGCTCTCCACATGAATGAGCTAACTATCTTGTTGGGGAGAAAGAAAAGAATCATATAAACAGACACATATTAACAATACATTTTTTTTCACTTTAGTAATCAAGAAAATGGAGATGAAGGGCCCATATTGATCGGATAGTGAGGGAACACCTCTTTAAGGAAATGACATTTTAATCTAAAACAAGAATGAGAAGAACTCAGCCATATAAACAGAGGCAAAAAGGGCATTCAGACAGAAAAACAATGCATACAGAAGGGAGTGCAATTTATAGAGAGGATAGCCAGGGTACTCAAAAAGCCAAATCTATTCATAAAAGGTAGCCAGGTTAGGGAGGAGAGAGTAGTGTGAGATGAGGCTGGCAGTGGATGGGTGTCAAACCAATGTGGAGCTTTGTGGTCTTTGTAACGAGCCTTACACATTCAAAATCCCATTGAAGGGTGACAAGCACGAGGGCGTGCCATGATCAGATTTTCATTGTGATTCTTTTGTAAAGAGGAGAATGGACTGGAAGGGCCTAGGATGGGTGTGAGACCCATTAGGAAGCTGGTGCAGCAGTTCAGCAAGAAACGATGGCAGCTTGCATCAGGTGGTAGTGACCAATGAGGGGAAAGAGGATGGTTCCAGGAGATACTAAGGAGTCATGAGGTTGGGCATCATGCTGGAGAAGTGAGGGAGAAGAAGGTCCCAAAGATAATGACCAAGTTTCTAGTTAGAGAAAATGAATTCTCTAAAAAGGAGAGCTATTTTAGAGAACTAGGTTTGAATGTGTTTTGGGATAGAATGAAGTTTGGGGGTTTCTTCAGGAGGGGTCTAAGAGAAGGGAGAATGTAGTTAGTTGAAAACATAGGTTTAGAATTCAGAGAAGTCTGGGCTAGATATAAAAACCTGTGTGTCATCTGAGTATATTAAATCACATGAAGCCATGGTTGTAGATGGTATCTCCTAAGAAGAATGTGTAAAGTCAAAAAAGAGACTGTAAACCAAGAAACAATTTTGTGCTCATCAAAGAAAGAACCCTGGGCTGCATAATTTCAAGACAGCCTTGTAGCAAGCTTTCAAATGGCCAGGAGGAAGAGAATCAGCCTTCAGAGAAGACAAAGAAGGGAAGAACGAAGGTGCTTCATTGGATTCAAGATAAGATTATTTGGACAATGGAGAGAACAGTCAATCATGGCAAATACTGCTGAGAAGTCCCATTGGATGAGGATAGAATGGCAACCTTTGGAGCTGGCAGCAGAGATCCCAGTGGTAATACCCACAGAAGAAAAAAGCAAAGGCAGTTGTCATGGAGGGTGGGGCAAGAATCCAGACTGAATTTGACGGAAGAATGGAAAAGAGCCTAGAAAGTGGTGACAGTGTGGATCCCCACTCTTTGAAGCAGCTTTGCCATGAAGGGAAGCAGACAGGTAGAGCAGGAGTAAGAGGAGGATGTCTGATTAATAATGGGTTTTGGGCCGGGCATGGTGACTCATGTCTGTAATCCCAGCACTGTGGGAGGCCAAGGCAGGTGGATCACCTGAGGTCAGGAGTTGAAGAGCAGCCTGGCCAACATGGCAAAACCCTGTCTCTACTAAAAATACAAAAATTAGCTGGGTGTGGTGGCGTGTGCCTGTATTCCCAGCTACTCGGGAGACTGAGGCAGGAGAATCAGTTGAACCCGAGAGGCTGAGGTTGCAGTGGGCCAAGATTGCACCACTGCACTCCAGCCTGGGAAACAGAGACCCCATCTCAAACAAAGAAACAAACAAACAAACAAAGGTTTTGTTTCTTTGCTTAAATGTTTTTGTACCAGCAGGAATGATCCAGTAGGAAGGAGACACTGATGATACAGGACAATCTACGGCCAAAGGAATTAGTTTATTGAGATGCTGGGAGAGGGAAAGACAACAGAACACATACGGGGGTATTTTGGTATTTTTGCCTTTGATTGGAAGAAGGGCTTTGTTGTTTTTGTTTTTGCTGTGACAAGGAAAAGAAGAGAAAATGCCAGCAGATGCAGAAAGGTGTGTGAATTTGGCGGTGGGAGATTGAGGGAAGGATTTCTGGTTATTTCTATTTTCTCAATGACTTACGAGATGAGGGAGGACTTAAGCTAGAAGTTGGGGTAGAAAGTTTAAGAAGAAATGTCTTGGAAAAAGGAGATATATGCTTACTACAGCCTAATAACTGTCTCTATTGCCCAAGCGGAAGGCCATTTGGGATTTGAGAACAAAATTTAAAATGAAAGCCCACTGGACGATTTTCTCCAGATGCTCCACTGAAGGTACTGAGAAGGGAACTTTAGAGATAGTCAAGGGTGGGGCTTTTGTGATGTGAATACCAAGAAAATGAGAGAAATATGGGAAGTGAGGATGTTTCCAAGGCAGTGATGACACTGATGTACTCTGATATCTAAGAATTCGAATTAGAATAATGGATTTTGAGAAAGCATGGAGTCACTGGAATAGAGTCTACAAGAGATCAAAGAGCTGTTGTTTTTGGCATAATGGAAGAAGTAAGTTCGGATAGGGAACTGTCACTGAAAAGTGAGGCACTGGCTCCATGTATGTTGCTTGTTTTAATGAGTTTAAAGGTCTTGCGGATGTAAACTTTTTCTATATGTTTAAATTTTTCCTTCAGATGACTATTTTTGGTTATTTGCTATGTTTTCTTTGTTTTTATTTTTTTCATATTTCACCTAGGAGGTATCCTATCTTTAAAATTCTTCAAGTAGTTATCTCTAATATTTTTATACTGAAACGTCTATAGTAAAATATGTGTAATTCTCTTTTTTCTGAGACAAGATTTTTTTTTTTTTTTTTTTTTTTTGAGTCTCTGTCACCCAGACCGGAGTGCAGTGGTGCAATCTTGGCTCACTGCAACCTCCACCTCCTGGGTTCAAGCAATTCTCCTGCCTCAGCCTCTCATGAAGCTGGGACTACAGGCACGTGCCACCACGCACAGCTAATTTTTGTATTTTTAGTAGAAATGTGCTTCATCATGTTGGCCACTTGCCAAATACATCCTCCTCTCAGCCTTACACACAAACTACAAATTCTTGGGTTTTGTTAATAAAATTAGAAGACAGAATTATGTATTATACTTGGAAAATTCTTTCTTGCAGAGCATATATTCTTTTTTAAAATTTTGTGATAAAATACTGAAGACATTCAAATGACACAAGGAAAGCATAAAACCAAAACTCAAGGACGTAACAGTTTTCAAAGTAAGTGCCATGTATTTAGGTTCCAGGAACCTCTTTCCAGCCCGAGGGAAACATCTTCCTGATTTATGCTGCCATTCTGATAGGTTTTTAACATTGTGACTATTCTCTCTTGAGATATATTTTTGGCTTTTACTTTCCTTTTTTAAACTCCTTTACAATTCTTTGATCTTCTTATTCTGATTGATGTTAGCTTTCCATGACATCATATTGTACCATTATTTCCCTATATGGCCCTTCACTTGCCTCATCTTTCATTGAATGATGTAGATTTTCAAGTAAGTTTTTCAAAGGGTTCCTAGGGAAAATATTTTCCAAGTCTTTGTATAGCTGAGAATTTTTTTTGCCTTCCTACGTAAAGGAGAATTTGGCCAGATATATTATTCTTGGCTAACAACTGCTTTGTCTCCAAACTCTTTTCTTGCCTTTTGGTATTTTGTGTGCCAACAAAAACATCTGAAAGCAAACTGCTTTTTAATTGTTTTGTTGATAAGTGACTTTTTTCCTTGTGTCAATATTTTAGCATTTTTAAAATTGCAATTAAAATATTTTGCCACAACATGTTCAGTTATGATTTAGCGTAAAACAGGGTAAGCACTTTCAAAGCAGTTCTTTCTTAAGCTCAGAAGAGATTTACCCTTCAAAGCTCTATCGCATCTGTCCCATTTGTTCTGCGTGCTCCATCAGAAAAAACCCCATGTGTTAGCTCTGTGCTTTCTGGGCTTCACATCGATCATCCTCAAACGCCCTCTATTATCTTTGGTTGGCTTTATTCTCCACATCACTGATTTGATTTTCTGCAACGATAATTCTGCTTCTCAGAGCTTCCTAAAGGGTTGGTGGGTTTGTCATTTTTTTAACTGAGGTATAACTAAAATATCATAATACATACAGAATTTAGATGTTCAGTTTGGAGAATGTTAACAATTATATAGCTTTAACTACTTTGCAAAAAAACTAAGATATTAAACATTTCTATCACCCCAGCAAATTCCCTTATGGCCTTTTCCTGTCAATTCCCCACATTCTTACCTACAACATTTGGCAACCACTTTCTCATTTCTACCAATATCAGTTAGTTCTGTTGGTCTGTGAGTTTCATACATATGGAATCATGCAGTGTGTGCTCTTTAAGCCCACACACTGGCATATATTTACCCACATTTTGCATATATCAGTAGTATTTTTTTTATTGCTAAATAATATTTCATTATATGAATATACCTCAACTTGCTTATCCATCCTCCTGCTGATAGATGTTTCTGGTTTGGGGCTATTATAAATAAAGCTGGTATAAACATCCTCTTACAACTCTTTCGTTTATTTATTTATTTAGAGACAGGGTTTCACTCTGTCACCCAGACTGGAGTGCAGTGGCATAAACACGGCTCACTGCAGCCTCGACCTCCCAAGCTCAAGCGATCCTCCTGCCTCGGTCACCCAAGTAGCTGGGACTACAAGTGCATGCCACCATGCCCTGCTAAGTTTTGTATTTTTGGTAAAGACAGGGTTTTGCCACGTTGCCAAGGCTGATCTCTGAGCTCAAGCAATCCTCCTGTTGTGGCCTCCCAGAGTGCTGGGATTACAGGTATGAGTCACTGCATCCGGCCTCATGCAACTATTTCTGCAAATATATATGTTTATTTCTCTAGGGTAAATACCCAAGAGTAAAATTGCTGGGTCATATGTAGATGTATATTTAACTTTATAAGAAACTCCCAAAACATTCTCCAAAGTAGTTGTACCATCCACTCTCCTTCCAGCAGTGTATAAGGGTCTATGTACTTTTTAATCTGATTTTTTTTTTTCAGTTTTCTTCCTTGATTTCTAAAATTTCTAGCACAATCTTTTCATAGCATCATGTTTTCCTGTATTCCAGGGATGATGGCAATTTTCTGAAATTTTCTTCTGGATCCTCAAGCAGATCATTTTCAGATATTTGTTCACACTCTTATTCTTTGTGATATCACTTTATCTTGTTTTGCTATATTTCTGTTAAATTTCATGTGGGTTTCTTCTACCTAATATTTCTGCAAGTCAAGATCTGTCTGTACTTGTTATAGACAGTGTGTGAACTGCTCTTGGACCTGCTCTCTATTCATAGTATGAGGTATAATAATCTTCTAAAGTTTACAAATTGAAGGGTAAATTGATACATAAAAGTCATGTTTAGGAAATAGTGGAGTAGAGGGTGACTATCGCAAAAAGGACTAGGTAAAAATGAAACATCATTCTCTGAGTAAATAAGCTAATAGGTCATATTTAATCAAACGTTTGGTCAGTACACCAACCTCACCCTTTCTCTTTTAAGTCAATATTTATTTATTTGTGTCATGTGCCAGGCAGGCACTGTGCTAACCATTTTGCATGCATTTTAAAATTTAATTCTCTAAACAGCTTGTAAGATAGACATAGTTGTAATTGCTAGTTACTATTGTTGCAGAAATCAGGAAATGAATCCTTGACTAACAACTGCTAGAAAATTAATTTTCTCAAGGTCTTACAGATAACAAGTGACAGCTAGAACTTGACTTGAACTTGATAGACCATCACTAAACAACCCAAAGTCAAGAAAGGAAAGCCACGTGATGAACTTAAATTATGGAGACCAAAATCCTAGAATATCTGAAAACAGTATCTGACTGATTTTTATGCAAATGCTAAATTTTTCATATTAACTGACTATAGTGTGTAACCAAAACTCTTGGCCATTTTTTTCTTATCCCTTAAAGCTTTTTTGTGAAAGTAAAATCACTGGTTTCCTCCTTTGACACCTGTGACTTTATGTAGAATTATCACAATCTTGATGATTTAAGGCTTATATTACAATTGTCAAAATCTTGATGACTTTGATTCCTATAAAATTGGGAAAAACTTCTAATCTAATCTATAGCTCTCTTAAAATATTAAAATCATTATGCCTATTATTGTGTCTTACCAATTAATTGCTTTGTAAAATGTCTCACTATAACAAACTGAGACTTGAGTTACTGCAGAAAGTGATGAAAACCACCAGTGTCAATATGCACACAGCCTGATGCTCTTAAATATAAGGAAGACAAAGGCATCAAGAACAGAAAACACGTTCTCGTGCCCCATACCCATTAAAAAAATTTTCATTCAGTCATTCAGTCATAAAAGAAGCCTCACAGAGGACACTCAGACATGTGGGCCTGACTCATACTTTCAAAGCGAGCAATGCTTGCACACTCTCAAGAAACACAACTAAAATGTGCTGTGGGGAAAGGAAACATCACGAATCCATCACTAATCCATATGCACTTAGAACATCCCTCAGCCTAGTAGACAAGCAGGCTGCCTGTGGATATGGAGAAGTCTCATTTGGCTGAACATTGCTTAAAAGCAAAACCAGTTCTTAACATACATCAGAATTCTCAATTCTGCCATAGACTGAATCTGTGCTCACTATGGCAAGGACAAAAAAATTTCTTTTGAGACAGTATTTGTAATGACACAGTTACTGAAAACTAAAAATATACAAATCCAAACCATTAAAATCTAGCCAGAAGAACAAAACAAAACGAAAGTCAAGGGCTGTTTTTAAAATACCTCTGAAACACGTTAGAAGGAATTAATTATCCTTTATAGCCTAATCTTTGAATAATAAACAGGGATAACAGCTTTCAGGAGGTTAGTGTCATCAAAACTTCTCCCTTTGCATACATTTTCTTACTGCTTCTAACCCCTCTCTATTTTGTTAGATACTTATTATCAAGATATTTCTACTAGATAATAAAACTTTTTTTTTTTTTTTTTTTTTTGAGACAGTCTCGCTCTGTCACCCAGGCTGGAGTGTAGTGTCACAATCTTGGTTCACTGCAACCTCCGCCTCCCGGGTTCCAGGTTCAAGCAATTCTCCTGCCTCAGCCTCCCGAGTAGCTGAGACTACAGGCGCACACTGCCACACCCGGCTAATTTTTTGCATTTTAGTAGAGACGAGGTTTCCCAGACTGGTCTTGAATTCCTGACCTCGTGATCCACCTGCCTCAGCCTCCCAAAGTGCTGGGATTACAGACGTGAGCAACCGCGCCCAGCCCAAAACTACTTTAAAAAAAAAAAAAAAAACAAAAACAGAACAGTCGCCCACAAATTAGTCACATTAGAAAGTGACATAGTAATCAACCACTTTGCCATAGCTCCAAATGGTGAACTACTAACCTGTACCCAGCCCTATCTTGACTTCATGCTTCAGGACTTCTAGCACATTTAGAAAGCCACTGCTGAGCCTGTGGAGAAGAGGAGACGTCAGAACAAGGAGATCCATGTGGTTCCAATAAAAGACGAACACTAATAACAACGATGGTGATATCACTGAAAATTGCAGTTCCCAATATATCAGCTCTAATGTTGACACAAACATATTAGCCAAATCAGACCATCCAAGTCCTGGAGTAAACAGGATCATAAAAGAGCCTAATCCTTGGGCCGAGGTTAATCTCAGGTGGGCACAAAGCAGCAAGAGCCAGAAGGAAAAGCAGGGGATCGTTTGTATGGAAAAAAAAAATGAAGAAATCAAACCTTGCAGTTAATACAAAAGTCTTATCTGTCTTCAATATTTTCTAACCGATACATCCTTTTATGTTAAGGAAGTAGAAATTATAAAGCATTACCTATTCTCTATGCCTGGAATAATTTGTTACCCTGAATGAGTAGTAACTTACAAGATCAAAAAAGGGGAGTACAACTGGAAAAAGGGGTACAGCCTAAAGAGTCAGGACCTGACCAAATGCTGCCTCTGAAGACAGGGAAAGTAGGAGAGATGGTTCCTGGGCTGAATTTGGGACCTACTGACCCTGAGTTTAAGAGATGTGCCAGCTTCTTTTTTTTTTTTTTTTTTTGAGACAGAATCTCACTCTGTCACCCAGGCTGGAGTACAATGGCACAATCTCGGCTCACTGCAACCTTCTCCTTCCAGGTAGGTTCAAGCGATTCTCCTATATCAGCCTCCCGAGTAGCTGGGATTACAGGTGCCCGCCAGCATGTCCCCCTAATTTTTATACTTTTAGTAGAGACAGGGTTTCGCCACGTTGGTCAGGCTGGTCTCGAACTCCTGACCTCAGGTGATCCTCCTACCTCGGCCTCCCAAAGTGCTGGGATTACAGGCATGAGCCACCACACCCACCATGTGCTGCCTTTCTAAAGAGACAAAGGAAAACTAAGGTGATCCTTAGAATTCTAAAAAGTTGTAAAGGTCAAAGTGGTCTGCTGGAGGATGCACATAACTCTAATTTCCAAAGCCCCAGTGCATACACAATAAATCTCTCAGTTGGAGAAAGAGCAGCATTTAAACAGAAATGTGTCCTAAAGAAATTTAACTTCAAAACTCAATTTGCAAAGCTAGATTATGCTTTAATTTAGAGGATATTAACACCCAATGGGTGCTAAATCCTTCCACTATCAAGTAACTAGACCATAATTATAGTCACTGTACACAGACAAGATTCCCTGTAATGTGTCACTCCTTTAAGTCTGAAAACTCAGACCCTCTGGGGTCCCTAAAGCACTCCAGAAATATGTCACTGTGGCTCTCAGCACGCTTCTCATAATGACACTGACATATATCTTCGTAATTGCAAAGTCCCTAGATTTCCAACTGTGAACGCCTCTAGCTCTTTGCCTAGGAGCTTTCTCAGCTCTCTCCTGTGCTAGAGCCTGCTCTGCCCTTGTTTGGGGAAGGCCAGAAGTTCCAGGGAATGAATACGCTTCTCCCCTCCACCCAGGAGCCCTCAACAAGAACCCGTAGGCATTTGGGTATTACTATCACAGCCAGTCCCTCACTTCTTGGGCAGGATAACTTTGAGTTCTGTTTTGGACACTGGTTCCCTGGGTTTTCTATTAAATAGAAGGATTAAACTCTGGGAGCCCACAGTGGTAACTTCCTTGATGATACAATCTTTACTGACTTGTTTCCCTTCCCTGTTTTACTTCCCTGAAGGTGTTTTCTGAGATCAACACCCACGAGCATGGGTTTTTAACCTTAGCATCCATGGACTGGCATCATGGGATCTCTGAATTCCCTGAAATTAGATGCAACATTTGCAATATCCATGGGCTTTTTCCCTCTGAAAATACAGGCTATAACTTATTTATTTTTCTGAGACGGAGTCTCACTCTGTCACCCAGGCTGGAGAGCGGGGGTGCAATCTTGGCTCACTGCAACCTCCGCCTCCCGGGTTCGAATGATTCTCTTGCCTCAGCCTCCTGAGTAGTTGGGATTACAGGTGCCTGCCACCACGCCCAGCTAATTTTTGTATGTTTAATACCGATGGGGTTTCACTATGTTGGTCAGGTTGGTCTCAAACTCCTGACCTCAAGTGATCTGCCTGCCTCCACTTCCCAAAGTGCTAGGATTACAGACGTGAGCCACTGTGCACAGCCAATAACTTTCATTTTATTCATTTATGGATCTATCACCTTTCAAAAGGTTAAGAACCAGTTAATAAATAACACCTCTGTATTCTGGGGAATTATAATAGGACAAGATCCTCCTGGGCTAGACTGTGTGGGCTGGCATTCCGTCAAGTCCAACAGGGTAACATACATCACAGTGTATTGACTTTGGTATTGCTGCATTTCCTTCTAACACTACAGCACAAACAGTAATGGGAGTGACTACCCTCTTCCTGGATTTCCTGGCTGACATATGGGTTCCCTTCAGTACTTTCACTAGAAATGTTTTATGTTGTATTCCCTATTGTCCTTTCTTTGTACAAACTCAGATTTCAGAAGATGCTGTGCTCTTCACATGTGTCCTCTGAGATAAATGTCCTCTCACATGTTCTCTTTTACTCCTCAACAGCACGAGTAAATGTCTATCTATCTGGTTCCTGTCAAACACAGAATAGAGGAGAGATCCTGGAGGAACGACAGAGGAAACAAAGGCATTTGGCTGCTAATCTGCAACCCAACCATTCGTAATCTACCGAAAATCATTGTCTACTTACGATAAATTAGAATTGGGACAGTGTGCGATGGACGCTCCTCGTTCATGGAATACATTCAGTTCTTCTGCAGAAAGGTAGCAGCCGTGTGCCATCACTGTCTGGAGAGAAGAGTGCCCTACGTGGAGTTCACCGCTCACAAATGATTAAGTGGGTGCTCACTCACAAGGTATTTGAGAGAGAGACCGAAGCTGTAGCTTGACTGTAGGCATCTTTACAAGAACATTTATGATGATCTATACGTACAAAGTGGCTGGGTACAAATTATACCTCAGAAAAGGCCTGTAAACACATTGTCTTACAAAAATCTCAGCAAATTTGTGGCGTTTACTTAGGTTCTTTTTGTTGATCTATAAAGTAATGAGGGTTTGGTCCAGGTGATCTTTAGCACCGAATATCCATCCAGATGGAAGGAAACATGATTTTCTCATCTCTACTTTAGAAGTTACTTTCTTTTCTTAAGTTTCCATGGTGAGCGACTGGTAGGGTTGTGCGTGCTCCAATTTTAAACCCTTTTAGAACTAAAAGTCCCTTCTCAGTACGTGGAAGCCGTGAGAGTAATCCTACAAAGCGCTGTTCTTTATTTCTGCCCCTACCTTCAATATAGGTGCCAGTGACCTTGATATTTTCAACTAAATAAACTTTAACTCACCTATGTTTATATTTTCATAAAAACTAAGAAGTTTAACATCTTCTAATCACTAATTCAGAAAGTAAAATTGATCCAAGAAAGCAGGCACTGCACACATACGAGACCTTTCTGAATTTTTAATCTTGGTAGTATTTATTTGTAGATTTGCTTAAATAAGACTTTACTCTTTCAAAATTATTTTTCCCCCAGTACAAAACCTGTATCCAACTTGCTTTCTCCTTTGAGAGGCATGGTTCAGTGATTATAGAATTATTATTATTTTTTTGAGACAGAGTCTTGCTCTGTCGCCCAGGCTGGAGTGCAGTGGCGCGATCTCGGCTTACTGCAAGCTCCGTCTCCCGGGTTCACGCTCTTCTCCTGCCTCAGTTTCCTGAGTAGCTGGGACTACACATACCTGCCACCACGCCTGGCTATATTTTTTGTATTTTTAGTAAAGATGGGGTTTCACCACGTTAGCCAGGATGGTCTCGATCTCCTGACCTTGTGATCTGCTCACGCTGGCCTCCCAAAGTGCTGGTATTAAAGGCATGAGCCACCACGCCTGGCCCAGTGACTACAGAATTATTATTAAAATATAACTTTCCCAATCTCTGTGCAAATAAAATTAACATGCAAATGAAGGTTAATTTATTAATCATATGGAAATATATGTAAAGAATGAAAATTATGGTGTAGCTTTTACATGATTTATGCAGAGTATTAACCTTTTAAATCAGTTATAGTCATATCTCCATTCACATAGTCACTAAGAAATTATTTGCTACAGTAAACTCTCCACATGATTTGTACATTTCATTGAAGGCAAAGGCCAAGTAGTACATTATTGTAATGAGGTCTCTTTACACATATTAATTTTAATTATAGAAGTAATGCATACTCATTTTTTAAAAGGACTCTCAGAGTATTTAAAAATAAAAAGCAGAAAGTCCTTCTGCTTTGTCCCTCAGGAAGAGTCATTTTTAATACTTAATGTATGTCTTTCAGACAGTTTTTTTCTAAGCATGCATCTATACATATGTACATACACATCAAATAATATTACACAAACATTCTTCCTTATAAGCCTGTACACCTCTTTCTTTGTGAATGCTGGATAAAATCCTATGTATGCTCTGTAATTTAATTCCCCACCGATAACAATTTTTAAACTTTAATATATAATTAGCATCCCTATTCATATTATTTACAGAGTGAATTCTTAGAAATGCATCTGCTGACTCAAAGAAATGCACGTTTACATTCTAACAGATACTGTTAAAATGTCCTTGGACCAAATGACATTCCCATTTTCAATGAAGCCTTTAGATTTAACTAACTAAGATGAAACTTCGGGCCCATTTTTAACTACACACACGCACACACACACACACACACACACATACACACACACTCTGGGCTTTACTCTAGTTTAAGAAATGTATGCATATATACCCCACAGATATATAAACCTTCTGTGTACCCACAAAAATTAAAAATTTAAAACGTTTTTTAAAAGAAACGTATTCATATCAGAAATCTGAAACTGAGATTTTAAAATTTAGATAATGCCCTCCTTTAAACAGATTATGTCATGATATAAAACTTACCTTAGTTGTCAAAAGATTGTTTTTATCATACACATCTGTGTAGTTTTTATAATTGGGGTATAAGTTTTTCACAGCTTCAACTTCATCACGAGTTTCACTTATATGGCTCTACAAGAAAAGAATAATGTTTTCATTTTTCTTCTGTAAAATACCATTAGAAATTACACTTCCTACCTCAAAATGGTGTGAATGGTTTTCTACTTGCATATTTAAGGGACCACATAGAAAGGCAATGAAGATTGCACACGCATTTTATTAGAAACAATTATATACATCACAGATAATATAATGTATATGACAAAGAAACTGAATATCATGAACATGTAGTGTATGTGTGTGTGTGTGAGTGTGGGTGTGTATGTGTATGTGTAATCTCAAGGCAAATTTTTCCAACAAAGTCTTTCCAAATTCTAACCTACAGCTAGAACAAATATGAAGTCCTCCTTGTAGATAGTCAGGAGTCTAGCAACCTGCCTCTTCTGGAGCTCACCTTCTTTTTGTTTTGTTTTGAGATAGGGTCTGGCTCTGTCGCCCAGGCTGGAGTGCAGTGGCACAATCTCCGCTCACTGCAACCTCTGCCTCCCAGGTTCAAGTGAGTCTCCTGTCTTAGCCTCCCAAGTAGCTGGCATTACAGGCATGTGTCACCACACCGGGCTAATTTTGTATTTTTAGCAGAGATGGGGTTTCACCACGTTGGCCAGCCTGATCTCAAACTCCGGACCTCAAGTAATCTGCCGACCTCAGCTTCCCAAAGTGCTGGGATTACAGGCATGAGTCATTATGCCTGGCCATGCTGGCCATTTAAGAAAAGAGCTCAGTGTTCATTAAAAAAACAGACAGTGGGGTTCACTTATATATGCCCCAACACTGAAAAAGGCCCCTAAGACCCTTCTGTAGGGCACCACAAAACCCAAGAGGGCATAATTAATACTTCCAATAATGGCAATGCCGTTTCTCTCTTTCCACAAGGTAGAACACGGATAACTAAATTTTTAAAAGAAAAAAATAGCAATGTTCTGAAAACAGGTGTTTTACCCAGACAATGAACTCCATCCCTGGCCTTGAGGAAATCCCAGACCACTGATGAAATGCGTGGACAGCAACAGAAGACAGGACAACCTGATGATTCCAATCATTTGGATAAATGTGAGTAAATGTGCATACATTCACATGCATCTGTCTGGCAAGGATAAACTTGATTTTGTTGTGTGTTCTTCTCATCTTATTTTTCATGTATTTCTAAATGTTCATTGTATTTTATTTTGTCAGCGACAGAAGCATTTTGTTTGCAAAGCAGAAACATCAGGTAAGTTTTGAATTTTATCTCCAGGAGAGAAATGTGTGGGACTGAATTAAAAATTCAAATATTATAGGCTGCAAATAATAATAATAATAGGGAAGGTGAGAGCAGTTAATGGTTCCTAAGAAAATAGATTTGGGAAGCAAAAACCAAAGAAACACCAATCTATAAATGGTAAGGAATGAATATGTTGTCTCTGCCTTGATCTGACCTTTCTTATAAGACCATCAACTCCTAAGAGGAGAAATTTTAGTACAGTATGTAATTAAGCTTGGATGGGAGACAGGGAACTCTCAATTTTAACCCAGATATAAGCTCTAAAAAGTGTTTTATTCCTAAATTGCAACAACTTAATGACAAAGTAAGGTACACTTTTTTGTTCTGATTTTAAATTAAGAAACTCAGAACAAAAGGGGTTTTAAATGCAATTTTGTAAGGTGGAAATTAGGTTATTTTTGTTTTTCAAATAATAGCTGGTTTCTCTAAGAATGAAGGTACAGAACACATTGAGAAAGTACCAAGTAAAAGAGAAGAAATAAATGCATTAAATGTATCTTATGGAGAATAGATAACAGTCTGTTATTGATCTTGCCATTACTTATAAAGATTTTCTTGTCTTTAGAAGACTGATCAGAAAACTTTGAGGGTATAAGGAACTTCGGGTTTCTTATCTGCAAAAGCAGAGAATTGGATTAGGTGATATCTACAGAGGTCCTTTCTCTCCTGTTATGCTGTGACTCTAGGAGATCTCAGTTGAAGAATTAGAGATTACTCAGTAAAAGAACTATAGATTATTGGAGATGATGATTTAAGGGTGCTAAGAAATCTTGCAGGTCTGCATAGAGGCATAAAGAGAAGAAGAATACCCACCTGAATGTGCAAATCACGGGTTTTAGCAATGCTGCCGAGTTCACCCATCAAAGTCTCAGAGCAGGAGAGGGAAAAACGTGGTGTCACTATGGGCTTCACTCTAGAATACTGGAGATAATTAAAAATAATTGATACCTCTTCCTTACGCCATATACCAAAATTAACTCAAGACGGATTAAAGACTTAAATGTTAAAACGAAAACTATAAAAACCCTGGAAGGGCCGGGCACGGTGGCTCACACTTGTAATCTCAGCACTTTGAGAGGCGAAGGCAGGCAGATCACCTGAGGTCGGGAGTTCGAGATCAGTCTGACTAACATGGGGAAACCCTGTCTTTACCAAAAAATACAAAATTAGCTGGGCATGGTGGTGCATGCCTGTAATTCCAGCTACTCAGGAGGCTAAGGCAAGAGAATTGCTTGAACCTGAAAGGTGGAGGTTGTAGTGAGCCGAGATCGTGCCACTCCACTCCAGTCTAGGCAACAAGAGAGAAACTCGGTCTCAAATAAAAAAAAAGAAGAAAAAAAAAAAACCAATCTTGGAAGACAACTTGGCAATACCATCCAGGACATAGGCATGGGAAAATATTTCATGACAAAGATACCAAAAGCAATTGCAAGAAAATCAAAAATTGATAAATGGGATGTAATTAAACTAAAGAGTTTCTGCACAGCAAGTGAAACCGCCAACAGAGTAAACAGACAACCAACAGAATGGGAGAAAGTTTTTGCAAACTATGCATCTGACAAAAGTCTAATTAATATCCATCAACTATAAGGAACTTAGACAAATTTATGAGAAAAAAACAACCTAATTAAAAAGTGGGCAAAGCATATGAACAGACACTTTTCACTGTTTTTCATATGATTGATGCAGCCAACAATCATGTGAAAAAAAAGCTCAACATCACTGATAATTAGAGAAATGCAAATCAAAACTGCAATAAAATACCATCTCATACCAGTCAGAATGGCTATTATTAAAAAGTCAAAAAAAATTGCAGATGCTAGTGAGGCTGTGGAGAAAAAGAAATGCTTATAGACTGTTGGTAGGAGTGTAAATTAGTTCAACCATTGTGAAAGACAATGTGGTGATTCCACAAAGACCTAGAGACAGAAATACCATTTGACCCAACAATCTCATTACTGGGTATATACCCAAAGGGAAATAAATCATTCTGTTATAAAGACACACGCACACATATGCTCACTGTAGCACTATTCACAATAGCAAAGGCATGGAATCAACCTAAATGCCCATCAATGATAGACTGGATAAAGAAAATATGGTATATAGACACCATGGAATACTATGCAGCCATAAAAAGAGAACGAGATCATGCCCTTTGCAGGGACATGGATGAAGCTGAACGCCATTATTCTTAGCAAACTAATGCAGGAAGGGAAAGTCAAATACTGCATGTTCTCACTTATAAGTGGGAGCTAAATGATGAGAACACATGGACCCATAAAGGAGAACAACCAACAGTGGGGCCTATCGGAGGGTGGAGGATGGAAGGATGGAGAGCATCAGGAAAAATAACTAATGGGTAGTAGGCTCAATACTTGGGTGACGAAATAATCTGCACAACAAATCCCCATGACATACATTTACTTTTGTAAACAAACCTGCACATGTACCCCTGAACTTAAAGGTTTTTTTTTTTAAAAAGGGAACTATGGAGATCATGAATGTGAAGGGTACCGCAAAATGCATATCATACAGCAAGATGATTTTATGTCTTCATTTTGGGGAGCACTCCCCCATTCTAACAGTCGATGGAAGTACTGGGTTTCATGATAACAGCTCAAAGTGGAGAATAAAGGAGGGTATATTCTTCAGCACCCAATTTCAACAAAAGATCCTATCCCAAATGACAGATGCTCCTCTGCCACCACATTAAGGCTCCGATGAAGGCTAGACTGGGTAGTCTTTATGAAGAGAAGTGGAGGCTGAAGTTTTAAAAGAGTGCTGGGGAGACGAAAAGTGAAGTGATAGCCAGTTCCCTTTCGGGAATACATCTTGTGCAGGTGTGCTGGTTACAGCCTTCCTGAGAACTATTCAGTTGTTGGATTGGCTCTGGTGCCACCTGAGGCGAGTGGCCAGGCAGGAGAGAAGGACTCATAGAGGGGTGGTGAGGATAAGGATCTACAAAGTTTCATCTAAATCTCTCAAGGTTAGATGGAAAGAAATTTTGAGATTTCTTATGATTTCCAATCAGGCCTCAAAAGATGATCAAGGAAGGGTCAGGCTTGCCAATCTAAGAGATTGCTTGATGGACCACGTGCAGCCTGTTGGGGTGGAGACAGGAAATAGCATTGTCTCCATAGGCTCACCAACACCAGGGGACCACAATGGGGGGTGCCTGCTGCATGCCTGCAGCCCATGTGAGGTGTCACACACATGGGGACCAAGACAGCCAGTGGCAGGGGCATCAGGACTGGACACTGCCTGTGTTGCAGAGCAGGCCAAGGGCACAAGTGGCCAGAGCCAATGTTGAGGTGGCCACCAAGCAGTCCCCAGCTTTCAGGTGCCACCAGTCAGCCCATGCTCATCAGGCCCTCTCCCTGCTTGCCAGAAACCAATCCTGTGAAAGCAGAAGATCCCAGAGGAGGGTACAGAAAACCACTGAAGAAGGGAAACCTACCCTGAGACGGTAACTCTAACCTGGGTAGTGACTGAGACTGTCCTAATAAAAATTGGATCAACTAAAAGCTTAGTGAACTTAAGATGAAGTTTACCTGCCTGACAAAATTTGGTTTTTCTGTTGCATGTAGGCATAGGGCTTGGGAGCCAAGAAAAGTACACACAATTTTAAGAATAAAGCAAGCTTGATGTTTGCACATATGTGAATAGTGTCTAAACACATCCACTAAAATAGTTAATATTTCATGATTTCAAAATTTATTTAAAACAAAACACAGAGAGCCAGGTACACAGCTGCCCCCAAGAAAGCAAAAAATGCCTGACCTCTGTTTCTGTAAGTTTGACTTTTTTTAGATTTCACAAATAAGTGATATCATGCAGTATTGTCTTTCTGTGGCTGGCTTATTTCACTTATTGTAATGGGCTGTAGGTTCATCCACATTGTCACAAATGGCAGGATTTCCTTCCTGTTTATGGTTGAATTATATTCCATTGTGTTTGTATATAGACATACACACTGCATTTTCTTTATTTACCTGTCTACGGACACTTAAGTTGTTTCCAGAGCTTGGCTACTCTGAATGATGCTGCAATGAACATAGAGGTACAGATATCTTTTCAAGATGCTTATTTTGCATCTTTTGGATATACACCCAAAAGTGGGATAGCATGCTGACTTACATGGGTCAAAAGTGGGATTGGATATACACCCATCAAATCTCACATGCAAATCCCAAAAGTGGAATTGGATATACATCCGAAAGTGGGATTGCTGGCCTATGGGGGTCACTGTGTTAGCCAAAGATGATGGTCAAAGGGTAAAAATTTTCACTTATAGCATGAACAAGTTCTGAGGATCTAGTGTACAGCGTGTGTGGGAATAGATATGTTAATAAATTTTATTCTAATAATCATTAAACAGTGTATAAATATATCTAAATCATCACATTGTACACCTTGAGTGGATACAATTTTTATTTGTCAATTAAATATTTTAAGATAATTTTTTAAAACCGTCTGACTTCACTGAGCTGACAGTGACAGTCCACAGTGACACATCAGGCTCTAGGTAAATACTTTATGCATGGGATAAGTCAATCGTACACAGACTAATCACTATCAAGCAACTTTATGAATCCTACAGCTAATGCAAAGGCAATCTAAAAGCGAGCTCTAAACAAAGTTACTCACGTTCTTTTGAAGCATTTCTGACACAAATCTGAAATAAAGCAACAAATGGGTTAGAAAACTTGAGCATTTTCTTTTTTTCTTTTCTTTTTTTTTTTTTCAGTGGTGGCTTTGTCACCCAGGGTGGAGTGTAGTGGTGCGATCTTGGCTCACTTCAAGCTCTGCCTCCCGGGTTCACACTATTCTCTTGCCTCAGCCTCCCGAGTAGTGGGACTACAGGCGCCCGCCACCACGCCCGGCTAATTTTTTGTATTTTTAGTAGAGACGGGGTTTCACCATGTTAGCCAGGATGGTCTCGATCTCCTGACCTTGTGATCCGCCTGCCTCGGTCTCCCAAAGTGCTGGGATTACAGGCATGAGCCACCGCAACCAGCCATTTTCAAATAAACATCTTAAAAAGGTAAAAACATGATTCTTACATATCCTGATTTTCATGCAAACATTTCTAATGCTGCACATGTTCCACCACCACTAATTAAAGATTAACAAGTAGTAATTACTCTGCTTTTTTACTTGCAGCCAGAGATGGAGTGCAAAATCACAGGGAAATGTAATCTTATCATCTAGCATCAGTTGGGCTGTTCTCAAATATTCCCACAGCACTCAAGCTGTTCTACTAGCTCAAGCTCTGTTTGGAGAAATGTTGCAATATATTGTGTTCTATGGGAGTCATGAAGTCCTATGCACCTGGAGGCTTTCAGAAGCCATGAAGCTCTTTACTTCAAATTCTCCTAAAGTGGAAGCTACTTGTTCCCACAATAATACCATTTATTTCCAAGGGCAGAGTTCTCTTGGGGATGAACATTGGAGTAATGCAGAAGGAATAGTCGAGAGGTGGTTGTGAGGTGCGTGGGGAATGGGATGGTAGTGATCCCACCAGTTTATGCCTGCAGGGATGGTGGCAACTGTAAAGACATTGAAATGGCTCCTTCTGCCCTGGCTAGGCAGCTGCAGTTTTCTGCCTTCCGGCATTTCTTTGTTTCAGAACAAAATGAGAATTAAGGTTTACTATCACCACAAAAATGGATTAATAGATGAGCTGGGCTAGGCCAATGCTAAAGGAAGGCGGGTACCTCTTCCTCTCTGTGAGCATATAAGCAGCCCGTCGGCTCCCTTTTCAGAGGACACTTTTAAGGGGAAAGAGGTCTGGGGAATAGAAGAAAGCTGAACTTCTAAAACTTGCATCAGAATACGTTTGGTCTTGGGAAAGATTTATATCTAAAGCATTTTCTTCTGTATCTCTTAGATGTTGAACAGAATAAAATTACATTTTGACCAGGTGCAGTGGCTCACGCCTATAACCTCAGCACTTTGGGAGGCTGAGGCAGGCGGCTCACTTGAGGTCAGGAGTTCGAGGCCAGCCTGGCCAATGTAGCAAAACCTCATCTCTACTAAAAACATACAAATTAACCAGGCATGGTGGCAGGGGCCTGTAATCCCAGCTGCTAGGGAGGCTGAGGCATGATAATCATTTGAACCCGGGAGGGGAAGGCTGCAGTGAGCAGAGTCTGTGCCACTGCACTCCAGCCTGGGCGACAGGAGACTCCATCTTGGAAAAAAAAAAAAAAAGAATACGATACAATTTCTTGCCAAATCCTTAAGGTACTACAGAAAAGCCATTTTTAAATATAAGAAAAGTATTTATATGGTCAGTAGAATCTCCTGATGTTATATGAAAAAGAACATAATGAAAATTCATAATCTCAAGCCATAGTATGACCAATAACCAAAAGTAATTTAATGAGCAGGCCATATGTACTTAAAAGCAAATCCAATCTACAGGAGAAACCCTGATCTATAATAAAGGGTAGGGAGAAGGTAAATTATTTACTTCATTTTACAAGAGGATTTACCCTGAGACTCCTATAGCAAGTTCCTGGAGGCTTTAAATATAATTTGTTACACAAAAATAATACTGATATGCAAGTTGGACAAACCCATACACAGACCTTGGCAAATGAGAAGAATGCCTCAGTGCATTAATTGATCTTTCAACTTTAATTCGACGGAGTGTGTTAATACATCTTGAGTTTCTCAGGCCTTTTTGGTTTTGGCTTCAATGATGCATGATTAAGGGAGAAAAGTGAGGGGAAGAATACTAGAAGCATCAAGAGAAGCACTACTGTACCACAGGAGAAAAGCACAGACAGCTGGAGTCTCTGCAGATATGCTCACAGCTATTTATTCTGTACAAAATCTTCTTTTTAAAAAACCTAATCACTTTCTACTCAACTCTTCTGTAAAGTGGATGTGAACTAGAAAACACAAATGTACATGAACACAATCTCACCCACATACTCCTATTTTTAAAAACTATTTCTATTGAAGTATAATTTACATACCATAAAATTCACCTGTTTTAAGTGCACAGATGCATGATGTTTAGTAGATTTATTGGGTTTTACAACCACCATCATAATCAAGTTTTTGAACATTCTCATACCCCAGTTAGATTCCTTGGGCTCATTTAGTTAATAGTTATTTCTACTTCCAGCCTCAGGCAATCGCTGGTGTTCTGTCTCTATGAATTTGCATTTTCTATATATTTCATATAAATGGAATCATGTAATATGTGGCCTTTTGTGTTTGGTTTCTTTGTCTTAGCACAGTGTTTTTAAAAATCACCCATGTTGTAGTATGCATCAGTACTTCATTCCTTTTTATGGCTGAATATTACTCCATTGTATACAACGTTTTGTTTATCCATTCACCAGTTATAAACATGTTGGTTGTTGGCTGGGTGCAGTGGCTCACGCCTGTAATCCCAGCACTTTGGGAGACTGAGGTGGCGGATCACGAGGTCAGGAGACCGAGACCATCCTGGCTAACATGGTGAAAGCCTGTTTCTACTAAAAATACAAAAAAATTAGCTGGGTGTGGTGGCGGGCGCCTGTAGTCCCAGCTACTCGGGAGGCTGAGGCAGAAGAACGGCAAGAACCCGGGAGGCGGAGTTTGCAGTGAGCCGAGATCGCGCCACTGCACTCCAGCCTGGGGGACAGAGCGAGACTCTGTCTCAAAAAAAAAAAAAAAAAAAAAAAAAAAAAAAAAAAAATTGGTTGTTTCCACTATTTGGTGCAAGACTAGTTCCCATATGGCTTTGGTGACCCAGCTTTTCCCCTTTTCTTACTTGTAGTTATCAGAATAACTGCAGAATGTGCTGGAAATACAACCACCCTGAGATATGGAGAAACTGGTCAGAACAGCCTGGGCTCTGTTCCCATTCCTCCTAGAACAGGATGTTTTGCAATGTTTTAGCTCAGTGAGTCCAGTTTCATCTGGGTATAAAACCACAGGTAGAGAGAGCATGCTCGCAGGGTCCCTCAGCTATGATGTGACGTGGGGCATGCACATATGAGACTCCTGGGCAACTTTCCTGAGCCGTGGAGGATCAGTTCACCTAAGCTTCTATTGTCCCTTGCTATCTATCTGTGCATAATAAACTTGCTCTACTTAACTTGTTATATAAGTGTGCTGCCTCACTGGACTCATGCAAGTGGTGTGCAGTATTGGTGAGGTGTTTGGAGTCCTCCCCTGAGACTGACACCTGTATTCAGTGAACCTGCTCCACATTTGTCTTCTATAAATAATGACACTACGAACATTTACCTGCAAGTCTTTATGTGGAAACATGTTTTCATTTCCCTTCCACATCTTTACCTTTTATGAGTCTATCTGCATATGGTACCCTGTTCTTTGAGGTGGAAATCTTCCCAAAGTAGGCTGTCCACGACCTCTGGGAATCCAGCTCAATGGCCAGCAGCAGCAGAGTGGGCCTTGTTCCCTCCCATGGTCTCTGTGTAGCCTGTGTCACCACAGAACATCCTCAGAGCCTTTATTACAGGCAGTAGAGTGAGGCCCTACTCCCTGTGAGCACAGATGTGGAACCAAAGCAGAAAAAGGAACCACACCTTCCCTTCTGTATGCCTGCGCTTCAGTTTGCAGAGATGTTCTTTCAGGTCACCTTTGTGGAGAGGGGATATTCTAGCTCCCTACATTAGCATATTATGGCCATTCCAGCATACATCCAGAACAACTTTCCTGTTCCCAAGGTAGGACGAAATAGTAGTGAAGGATGCATGTACCATATACCACCTTGAGAAAACAATACAAGATACCCAATTATGGTAACTTTTGGTGATTTCATTAAAAAAAAAAAAAGTTATTTGTACCTTTTTGTGCTTCTTTAAGTTCTGTACCATGGAAACATGTATCACTTTGGTATCTTTTTAAAAAATCCTTTTGTAGTGAAAGTCTCATTAACCTGTAAATATAACTCATTTTTCCTAACTTCTTGTATAATATTTTAATTCATAAATAATTCTTCACTTCCATCATCGTTTTTAAATTAATATATGCTATAGCAAGTATTCTTGCATACCCTCTATTTCTCTTTTATTCTCTTTATTTACATTGAATATGGGGTGAGATCTATATCATGATAGAATTTTGAGCCGGGCGTGGTGGCTCACACCTGTAATCCCAGCACTTTGGGTGGCTGAGGCGGGTGGATCACCTGAGGTCAGGAGTTCAAGACCAGCCTGGCCAACCTGGTGAAATCCCATCTCTACTAAAAATACAAAAATTAGTTGGGTGTGATGGTGCACGCCTATAGTCCCAGCCACTCGGGAGGCCAAGGCAGGAGAATCTCTTGAACACAGGAGGTGGAGGTTTCAGTGAGCTGAGATCGCGCCACTGCACTCCAGCCTGGGTGACAGAGTAAGACTCTGTCTCGAAAAAAAAAAAAAAAAAGAAAAGAAAAGAAAAATTTGAATTTAGAGTCTAGGCCCTGGTTTTGAATTCTGGCTCCACTACTTAAAAGCTGTATGACTGTGGGCAAGCCTCTTAGCCTATGTCAGACTCAGTTTTCTTATCATAAAAGACAGATGCTTCATGGAGATTTCTATGAGGATCAAGTGTGGCACTATAAAGGAAAGTTCTTTGTAAATCATTAATGATTATCAAGTGTTTGATCAAATTCACCATAGACTAGCTGACTCATTGCATTAAACAAAGCATTCTGAGTATGTGCACATCCCAAATGGGTGATAACAGTACCCTGTTTCCTTTTTCCATCTATAACTCCATCAGTGCAGCACAAGAACTAACCTGTAAGACAAATGAAGACAAATAGGCTTTTTACCTCTCGGTTTCCTTGATCGATTCCTCAGTGGTCTCCTTGTATTCTGGAAAAGGATCATTCAAATCCATGCAAACTTTGCCCACAAATGCCCGCTGTCCAAATTTATCTGTGAAGCATACACAAAAAGAATATGAAGGCATGTTTGTTTCTGAAACAGTACTTTTTCTAAGCTTTTAACAATCCATTTTAAATCAAAATCATTATGGAAAACATGAATGAAAATGTAAAAGATCATCCACCATCACACCACTTAAGAACAATAACCACCACAAACTCCCCACTATATTCAGTAAACAGTAAAAGTTTTTCTATTCATCACTTTAACCCATTACCTTCCCCATCCCCATTCTCAGGCAGTCAGGTAGGGTTTTTTTGTTTGTTTTATTTGTTTGTTTGTTTTGTTTTTGAGACGGAGTCTCACTCGCTCTGTCATCAGGCTGGAGTGCAGTGGCGCCATCTCAGCTCACTGCAACCTCCAACTCCCTGGTTCAAGCCGTTCTCCTGCCTCAGCCTCCTGAGTAGCTGGGATTATAGGCATGCACCATCACGCCCAGCTAATTTTTTTTATTTTTAGTAGAGACAGGGTTTCACCATGTTGGCCAGGATGGTTCAATCTCCTGACCTCATGATCCACCCACCTTGGCCTCCCAAAGTGCTGGGATTACAGCAAGAAAGTTGAGGCTATATGGGACAATGGTAATTGTTTTTACAGTGTCTCCATCTCTGTCATAAAGAGATTTTCAAAAACCTTTCTGCCTCTCTCCTTACCCTGTAATTCATTTTAATAACTGGCCATTAGATTAATCTTCCTTAAAATACCACTTTCATCATATCACTCACACCTAGACTCAGAACCTGTTTTGGGTCTTTGGTGCGTATTTGAGCTCTTCCACAATCTGAGCCCTCCCATCCGCCTACCTTCTTCTCCCACCGCCCCCAGGCGATGAATCCACTCCTCCCATTAAACTACTGTGGTCCCTGCATCCACTATTGACACTCCTGTTCCCATACCTGTGTCCACGTCATTTCCCCTACCCGGAAGACAGTCTGTCCTCTCCTCATGTTGTCTTTACATCAAAGCCCAGTTTAAAGGCCCCTTTCATAAAGTCTTCCTAGATGTCCTAGTTCTGGGTTTTCTTTGCCTTCTCTGAAAACTGTAGTATCTATTTTCAGAGTCACCCATTAGGTCTTTTGCATAAGCAAACAGTGGCATCAGTGTATCAGCCAACAATATTTACTGAGCATCTGCTATGTGCCAGGCACTGTGCTGGTTGCAAGTTTTGGACTCATCAGCCTAAATCCAGAATCAGCTCTTCTTACTAGCTGTGCAACCCTGGGCATGTTACTGACCCTCTCTGAGCGTCAGTCTAACCATCTGTAACATGAGGACACCAGTAACCACCTCAGAAGGCTGTTTGCTGCTGAACTAATCCTTATAGAGTGCTTTGCACAACACTAGATGTCTAGTAACAGCAACATAGAGGTTACTAAGGTTAGTAATCAATGTGTGTAGGTATTCTGTCTGGCTCCTCAAGGGCAGAGACTATTTTTTATCTCATTGTGTTCCCAGCATCTAGCACAGTGCCCTGACTCTAGTCAACAGCTCTACCAACAGCCACCACGTATCTGCTGATGCAAGAAACTATTACCACAGCTAGAATTAGTAAAGTTTCCCTAAGAAACCCTAAATTAATACACAAAATTCAGACTCATATATCATTCCATAACCAAAAATTGTAAGTAAATAATCAGAGTACTTAGAAAATAGAACACACTCTATGATACAGTTTTCTATTTTCTAAGTACTTCAGAAAATTTTCTAAGGGCCACAGTGACACACAGACACTTAATTACTTGCAAAAGAATGTAATGCTCATGTTCTAGCAATTAAAAGGCAGATCTGCCCACAAGGACATGTAAGTTGTTTGCCACAATGGTCTGGCTGTCTTTGCTTGATGTGCCCATAAATCATGCTTTCATTTGCTCACCTGTAATTTCAGCAAGGAGCAGAGATGAGTCAGTGTGAAGTGTTCCAAAGTAACAAGCTGTGGTTGTTCCATTCTTTAGTGTTCTCCTCTAAAAATAAATCACAAAAACCATGAATCACGTGGGCTCAGAAAAGTCACATGATACATCCAGAGGAAAATAGAATTTTAGTTTTTAATTTTAAAATGTTTTTATTTGAAGGTATGCCATCTTGATGTAGAGTAGTTAGGTAAATGGCAAAAAGTATTTATATCTCAAAAGTTAGCTAGAAGAGAAGCTGATACTTCTGATATTTTCTGGATTCACACAGTTCTGTGCTTCAGAATTCATTAAAATGTGATACTAATGAATTCCTTCTTTCTTAGGATTGTTTAAGGATATCCAAATTTTATTGCATCTGGGAGTACATAAATAAGATTTTTCTTCTACTACAGAATTAAAATATTCAGCCAGAGTTTTAGCTCAACCTGCAAGGTTGATCACATATACCTCCTTTCCTTTGCAAATTACAACTAACATAACAGTAAAGGAGTACAAACGTTATTAACCCACAAGAAGAACATGAGAGGAGAGGCATGAGCAGAGAAAATATTTCATCATCTTCTCAGAAGACAAAAAACATGGACAAGAACCTGGAAGCAACTTGGAAAGAAGGAGAGAAGTGTGTGGGTTTTAGCAGGGGATTGGGTGGAAGTTTGTGTGGGTATGATTGAACACTGGCAGGAACCTTGTTGAAATCAGCCAACCACCCTTAACCTCTTCCTTGTAGGAGAGATTTACTCTTTATAGAACCTGGATAGTATTTAGAGGTTACAAGCCCCAAAAGAGAAGGTAAAGCAGAGGTTTAAGTGAAAATCTGGCCAACCTCAAGGGCACTCAGTCATTTTCCTCAGAATACCATATGTACTACTCCCACAACTCCTGGCAGGGAACTAGAGGATTCTTTTCTAGAGAAAATGAATGGTTCTAAAAGAAAGATGTCTTCACAATGACATTTGGGACCCAAATTCACTGCCTTCACTACTCCTCCTATAATGAAGTTACCATCAACAAGTGCTACCTCCACCCAGATATTCCAATCAGCACCTTACAACATCACAGTATGAATGTATGTCCAGGGTTTGATAGGCATTGGAGGGAATCTATTATCAAAAAGATAAGGAGGGGGAGAAAGAATCTGGAAAAAATCTTAGAGAAAACATAATCTATAAGGTCAGAAGGAAACTCAGTTAAAAGAAAACAACTATGACTCACATCCTCAAAGAAATAAAAGACACTATTGCACCCACAAAACAAGAACAGAATGCTATGAAAATCAGAGAGCAGAAGCTCTCCAAAAGTAAAAACATTATAAATGAAATGTGGAAGCCAGTAGGAGGGTTATAGGATAAATTATAAGAGAATTGCTCAGGAAAAGGAAAAGATGAAAATCAAAGGTAAGAACATAAGAAAATTAGGCTCAATCTAGGCAGTCCAAAGTTTAGAATAAGAAATCTAATTTTTTTTTAATAAATGGAAGGAACAAAAATATGAAAAATAATACTCATCTCCAAATAGAATTATCAGCACAGGGAATAAAAAGAGAACCCAAAGTAAGGCATATAATTTTGAGATATTAAGTCCGTAAGTATAGAAAAGGTGCTAAAAACTCCAGGAAAAAATAAAACTGGTCACAGATAAATGACAGGCCTCACAACGACATTGGATCTCTCACTAACAATGCTGGAAGCAGAACAATGCCTTCATATTCAACTCATATATATCATTCTGTAACCAAAAATCCTAAGTAAATAACCAAAGTACTTAGAAAATAGAAAACACTCTATTATATAGTTTTCTATTTTCTAAGTACTTTAGAAAATTTTCTAAGGGCCACAGTGACACACAGACACTTAACTACTTGCAAAAAATTGCAATGCTCATGTTCTAGCAATTCAAAAGGAGGTCTTCCCACAAGTACATATAAGTTGTTTGTCACAATAGGAGTTTTTGGGTTTTTTTTTTTGTTTTTTTTTTTGTTTTTTTTTTTGAGATGGAGTCTCGCTCTGTCGCCCAGGCTAGAGTGCAGTGGCAGGATCGCAGCTCACTGCAAGCTCCGCCTCCCGGGTTTACGCCATTCTCCTGCCTCAGCCTCTCGAGTAGCTGGGACTACAGGGGCCCGCCACCACGCCCGGCTAGTTTTTTGTATTTTTTTAGTAGAGACGGGGTTTTACCGTGTTAGCCAGGATGGTCTCGATCTCCTGACCTCGTGATTTGCCCATCTCGGCCTCCCAAAGTGCTGTGATTACAGGCTTGAGCCACCGCGCCCGGCCAGGAGTTATTTTTTAACATACAATTTTATACCCCGGTAAATTATCAATCAAGTGTGAAGGCAGCATAGAAATATGATTAAGTACTGAATGACTTGAAAATGTTGCTCTCCATGAACTCTTTCTTAGGAAGTTTTTAGAAACTGTCTTTTAGTAAAACACAAAAGTAATCCAAAGAAAAGTAATTCCTGGATCCAGGGAGTGGGCATTAAACACAGGAAGGAGGCAAAGAGAATACCAAGATTACAGCAGTGCCAGAGAGAATGCTGACCAGAAACAGAAGAATGGGAGGAGGTGAGAAGATCCTCAAGAAAGAAAATGGAACTGATATTGCCTGACCTGTCTGAGCACTTGGAAAAAGGACTAGTGGATTGAGTACTTTGGGGCATATCTTTAGCAGAAGCTTTTAAAGTGCAGAGGAAAACCCTCCAGACAGTGGCTCTTGCTTATGTTTTGCCTGTTTTTAGCTATGTGACCTTGAGAAAGTTGCTTACATTCCGTGTTTCCTCCTTTGTGAAAAAAGAGGGTTTTCTTGACATCAAAAGCTCAAGTGTCTGCAGGATTGAAATAGTTTGGAGTTAGGATAATAGAAAGGAACATGCTGTACCTTGGACAGTAGCCTCTAACAAGATTCAGTGTGTTGCATTTTGTTGTTGTTGTTGTTGTTATTTTAGGTTTTGTCTCTTGAGACAGGGTCTTGCTCTGGAGTGCAGTGGTGTCGTCACACACCACAGCTCACTGTAACCTTGAATTCTTGGGCTCGAGAGAGCCTTCCACCTCAGCCTCCCAAGTAGCTGGGACTACAGATGCATGCCACCATGCCTAGCTATTTTTTTTTTTAAGACAAGCCCTTGCTATGTTACCCAGGCTGGTCTTGAATTCATGACCCCAAGTGATCCTCTTGCCCTCAGACTCCCAAAGTTGTTGGAATTACAGGCACGAGCCACCGCACCTGGCCCAGTCAATTGCTTTAAAAAAGCAAATGAGAACTCAGCAACATTGGTTAGGCCCAAAAGTTAAAAGAATTTGGAAACCTGTCAATTTTTCCAAATATTAAGACAATTTTCATGTAAAACAAAAAGATCTGGCTACCAGTAGAGGATGTTTAGAACTTGTCAGTTACAGACAAGGATGAACTCTCCATCACAAATCCAGGTGAAAAGCCAATACCATGACAAAGGTATCAAATTTAATCTCCAGCAACTAGAAAAGTGTATGGGTTCTAGGAGGTGCTTAGTAAATATCTACTGAATGAACACCTGAGGAAGCAGAATTACTAAAACAACAAGAGACATAAAATGAACGAAAAATAGCATACTTCGATGAATAGGACAGGATGTCGTATCCTTGAAAGAGGAACAGGTTATTATAAATAGTAAGAGTGAATTAATGATTTACAAAATTGGCCCGTACCATTTCCTAAGAATGTAGTATGAAAGAAAAGTTTAGAGACATGAAAATAGAACAGAAGTTTCAACATTTTTCTAATAGTAATTATCAAAAGAAAGAATATATTGAAGAGAGGAATATACTCAGAAAGAGAGAGACAGAAGGAGAAATAACAGAATTCCTAGAAATAGAAGGAAAACAGGCATTCTCTTATTGAAAGAACTATGTATTAAAGAGAATGAACTGAAGAATTAAACTGAGAATGAATTGAGATGATCAACAATTATAATTTCAAAATATCAGGAATGAAGGAAAAAAATCCCAAAGGCCAGAAAATTAACTAGAAAGAAATGGGAATCAGATTGATGTCAGCACATTGGATGCTGATAAATAATTTCAAATAGAATTCTCTCTACAGCTAAGGCATTGTTCAATAGTCAAAACAAAAAAAAAGTAAAGTCATTTTTGATAATTCTAGGTTTTAGAATATTTATCACCCACCTGATTGGAAAGAATTATCAGAGGATATATTCCAACAAAAATGAATGAAGACAGGGATCCAAGTTGCAAAATAAAAAGCAAAGTTCATTGTTAAATTATAATTATAATTATTATTGAGACGGAGTCTTGCTCTGTCACCCAGGCTGGAGTGCAATGGCGCACCTTGGCTCACTGCAACCTCCACCTCCTGGGTTCAAGCGATTCTCCTGCCTCAGCCTCCTGAGTAGCTGGAATTACAGGCACCCACCATCATGCCTGGATAATTTTTGTATTTTTAGTAGAGGCGGGGTTTCACCATGTTGGCTAGGCTGGTCTTGAACTCCTGACCTCAGGTAATATCCACCCACCTAGGCCTCCCAAAGCGCTGGGATTACAGGCATGAGCCACTGTGCCCGACCCTCATTGTTAAATTAAGTGCAGATGTTAACAAATAAAAAACTGGAATTAAATTGAGATAATTTTTTAAAATTAAATTTAAAAGTTAAATATTTCTTAAATACAGTATACATGGCAAAAAAAATGGAACTAAAATCTCAGATGATATAACATAGGACATGGCAAAAAGGGTAGGAATGAAGAAGGGAACAGAATGAAAATGCTGTTGTCTCACCATTATGGGAGAATATGGAGCAAAATAATGGAACTGTTCAAGACTTTTAACAGCTTCATCTCATAAAGATAGGAAAAAAGTCAAATCAACAGAGAAAACACGGTCTTCTTTTAAAAAATTGCAGAATAATCATAAAAATTAACCTTTTATTGGGTCATAAATCTCAGCTATCCCCAAGAAAAATGACACATTACATTTACTAACCAAACTAAAATAAAACTCAAAATTAAAAGACATGTAATTTAAATTTTTCAAAATTTTCAAAATTTTAAGCACTTTTCTACAATCTTAAAGATGAAATCAAAATGGAAAGCAGGGGCTATTTAGAAGCACTACACAAACACTGACAGTAAGCCCCTTCCTCAGTGTCGGGCCTAAACCAGGAGGTATGTGGCTTATGTGGGGAGAAGCTTTTAATGAATGAGACCTTGTAGCTTCAAACTGGACTGTGTTAAAGTAAAATAAATTTGGCCTGAGCATGCTTCTCAACTTTGAGTTCATAAGGAACTGCAACCTAACTTAGCGTATCAACTCACTGAAAGCCTAATTAGTAATATGCTTTTGTAACAAATAGCTGAGTCTCAGCCAGTCACAGCAGCTGAGCTCTTGCCAGTCACAGGTGCCAAGTGATCAGAACAAGTTTGAATAAGGCAAACCCAGAGCTGTGTAACAATCAAGCTGGTGCTGTACATCGCTTCCATTTTCTGTCTTAAATGCTGCCTGCCCACATTGCTGGGCAGAGTTCTCTGAACCTTTCCTGGCTCTGAGAGCTGCCTGATTCTGGAATCGTTCTTTGCTGAATTTACTCTGTTAAATTTAATTTGTGTGAAGTTTTCCTTTCAACAACTAGAATGAACCGAAAACACTAGAAAGTTCAGGAACTGCCCTAATTACAGTAAAGGGACCGGACAGGGAGACCCCTGAGAAAGGGAAGAAGGAAGGGAGGAGGAAGGAAACCCAAAGCTACTCCTGTTTATTCCACTGAGTTCAGCCCATTGAGTAGGCCACGCGGCTAGTTAACACATCTCAACACCCTTAAACAGATATCAGCCATACCCTCAGTGCCTCCAACTTAAAAGTTTCTGGGCCCACACTCATTCATTCTTAGACACATAAGAAACATAGGAGATGTGCGCTCCAATTTATTTATTTATTTATTTATTTATTTTTATTTATTTTGAGACAAGAGTCTCACTCTGTCACCCAGGCTGGAGTGCAGTGGCCTGATCTTGGCTCATTGCAACCTCCTCCTCCTGGGTTCCAGCAATTCTCATGCCTCAGCCTCCTGAGTAGCTGAGCTTACAGGTGCATGCCACCATGCCCAGCTAATTTTTGAATTTTTAGTAGAGACAGGGTTTCGCCATGTTGGCCAGGCTGGTCTTGAACTCCTGACCTCCGGTGATCCACCCACCTTGGTCTCCCAAAGTGCCAGGATTACAGGCCTGACATCAAATACTTAAACCACCACCATACTCGGCCTCACATCAAATACTTGAACAAATCTCTGATGTCAGAAATAATTTATATGGAGTATTGCCCGAAAAATACATAGTCCTTGATACTCTATCTCTCTAAACATAAAAGAATGATCTATCTGGACTTTTTGGTAGTATAGCATCTTTACAATATATATTTTGATGGCATAGTGTCTATCCATACTAAGGAATATTGATATTAATTTTCTTGAGTTTCAGTATGAAACATAGATATGCTTTAACTTAACAAATGTGTTTTTTAATCATAAAAGCAGTGTAAATTTCATAATGATTTCCCTCTTTGGATCAGGTTCTAGAAATGTAAAGCCAAATTCATGACAAACTAACAAATGCATGGACCCCCACAGTAGACATTGATTACTTGGTTTTATTTTACTTTTCCCTCCCCCTTGTTTTCTTCTCCTTTATTTCATGACTCATTTTCTTTTGTTGTATATTACGTAATTTTCAGCTATCTCACATTCTTTTAGAACAATGTGAGGTATAAATAAATTGTGAGAATAAAGATTTGGTGTGGTTAACACCATTCATTAACACAATGCGCCAGCTACTTTATACACAGCTTTAGTCCTTCTCAGCTTTTCTAGTGTCATGTGGTGCATGCTAAATGTGTAAGATCCACAATTGCACTGAATTTATAATTATGTGAGGCAAGTGTATAAATGCTAGCACTTGCTTGGCCAGGCGCGGCAGCTCAAGCCTGTAATCTCAACACTTTCGGAGGCTGAGGCTGGCGAATCTTGAGGTCAAGAGTTCAAGACCAGCCTGACCTATATGGTGAAACCCCATCTCTACTAAAAATACAAAAATTAGCCGGGCATGGTGGCAGGTGCCTGTAATCTCAGCTACTCGGGAGACTGAGGCAGGAGAATTGCTTGAACCTGGGCGGCAGAGGTTGCAATGAGCCAAGATCATACCACTGCATTCCAGCCTGGGTGACAGAGTGAGACTCTGTTTTTTAAAAAAAAAAAAAAAAAAAAATGTCAGCACTTGCTTTTACTCTTTAAGGCTGGAATGATGCAAGACCAAAAAAACAGGCAAGATGGTTAGGTCAGCAGATGTGGAAGTCTTATAATACTGCCACCACCACATTTAGTGAACACCTTAGGAGGAATCAATGGGTCCAACAAAAATCCATGAGTGTTCAGACCAAGTGCACTGAACACCCAAGATATAATGGTCAGATAAGGCAGCATTTCCGCTTTAGCTCCTTTACTGCAGAAACTGTTTCTGATTCCTGAGTGGATTCTGGTTCTGGGCATAGGATTGGAGTACAAAGAAAGGAACTGATTTTCCTGAAAGAGGAGAAGGAAGGACACTTTCAGAGCCTTCAACATATGGCTGGCACACACTACTGCTGCTGTTCAATGACTGTACTAGCCCCAGAGTTCCCTCTAGTGGTGTCAGTGCTCAAGTCACATTACCAAGTGCCTCCTTGCAAAGCTCCCAGAGTAACACAATATCCCTTCTAACAGTAATTTAAATTTTTAATTTTAAATTTCCTTGGCTATTTTTAAAGCAAACAAATAGAGCTCTTACCATGTGCCAGGCACTATTCTAAGAATTTTACAAATATTAACTTGCTTAATTATCACGAGAATCCTGTGAAATAGGTACTATCATGATCTCTATTTTTTACAGATGGGAAAAAGTGAGTCACATAACTCTGCAAAGGTCACATAACGAATCCATATGGTCCTCAGAACAGCATTATGGATTGGCAGGAGTAGGGAACCACACATATTCAGTAAACCCAAATTTGGTAAAGTAAAACACAGGAAGTAAAAGAGTAACGTAAAACCCACCAGATTGGGGTTTTGGAAACTTGGATTCAAATTCTCTCCTTGCCACTGACTAGCTATGTAGGTAAAGTGGTCACAAACTCACTGGACTGTTAAAAAAAAGACTTAAGAATTATCTGTGGCCCATCTTAGGCTTAACTGCCTATGCTTTAGAATTTATATCTGTCCTAGGAAACTGATACTCCTATAGATGACCAAACAGAATATCATACTCACACACAAGATACTTACGACAACTCTGGTATATACTTCTTCCGCAAAGTCAATGTTCTGGAATCTGTGTTCTGCAGGAAATGTATACTTGGTCAGCCACTCCAAGAGTGGCAGGTCTACGTTACTTCCAGAAAAGGAATACTGAGAGGCATGGATGTGTGTATCAACCAGCCCAGGCATGAAGAACTCGCTGGAAATTAAGATGAGAAGAGAAGTGTTTAATAATATCTATCTTCATTTTCCGTATTTTTTAAATCACATTTTTTCCTAAGCATGATTTCACCGTTCACCCCACGTAGGGTTATAAGTGATGCAATCAGACAACTGTAAATTCTCCAATTACTTAGAGGTCAGGACATAAAAATGAAGCTCTGCTAGGAGAGATATAGCTCCTAGGTTGGAATAACTGGTGGGGGGTTAACCAGTGATGATGGAGGGAAGGAAAAACAGCATTGAGAAGAGGCAAAGCAGCAGTGGCACAAGAAAGGAGGGGAGCCCTGATTTAATCCTGAGACTTTGTTCTCACAACGGGTGGCTGTAGGTCAGAGAGCAAGAATGGAAGAGGAGGTCTTTAAAACTTCTATAGCCATGCTGAGGAATGTGCACACGAGTCACTAAGGGGGACTAAAGGTGAGAAACAGACAGGCTGCAATTTTAGACTCAGCAGTCATCTTGATCTTGTCTGACCACAAGAAACCCAGTCTTTTCCCATGTGTTACAGAAACTGAGTTCTGAAATAGAAGCAGCAAGAGCAAGCTGGTTAGGGACAGGCGATCTCAGGAGATGGACCACAAACGGGCAGTGGTGTAAGTGGTGAAGTGAAGAGGGAGTTACGATGCTGTGGCAACCATGCTCAGGATGCTTGTGATCACTAATGCTGCCACCATGATCCACCAATTCATATTCATATTTCTATTAATTCTTAAAATTAGAAAGTCCTGGAAAGTATTCAGAGGCAGCACCCACAGAATCGAGGCAGTATGGTGCTGACAGACAGTTAATGTTTTTCTAAAGAGCTAATGCAGTTCACCACAGTCTCTATTAAGTATCCGACCTCATCCCAACAGATATTTGCCAAAAGATGGGACCCTCTACTGCCACCATTATCCTAGGTAAATATTCAATCACATAAGCAACTTGAACTTGAAACCTGACATCACAAAGAATTCCTCATTCTATCAAATCAAATGTATACATACCACCTAACTGTAAGCCTAATAAAGCCATGAGTAACTCTAAATGCTTTATTTTAAAACAAGAGCAAGGAATGGCAGACTCAGTGGTCATCTTGTCTGACTACACGAAAGCCTCTACATCACATGGAAAAGACTAGCTTTTTTGTAGTCAGTTATTATAATAATGATGGTGATGGCAGCTAATGTTTCCTGAATATGTATATTCACTAGGCACCGGCACAGCGTTCTACATACATCATCTCATTTGTGGGCAGCAGTTAAGTGTATACATTCTGGTTTTGGCCTGCTTAGATCTGAAATTAGGTTTGACCATAAATCAGCAGTTAGATATTTGACATATTTTTTTTTTAAATTTCTGTGTGACTCAGTTTCCCCTTATGTAAAATGGAGATAGTAGTAGCATCATAGAGCTGTCGTGAGAATTATTTAGTGTGTGTAAGAACAATGCCTAGATAATGGAAAGCATCAATAAATGTTATGGATGATGATGATGATGTAATGTTCACAAGAAACTTACGAAGTATGAGAGTACTGTTACCCTCCTTTACATAAGGGTAAGCTAAAGCTCAGGGAATTTATGTAGCTTGAAAAAAAGTAACTGTTAACCAGTCAGTTTTGGAGCTGGGATTCAAACCCGGGCAGTTTGTTGGTTCAGTACTCTTGGTCACTACGTTCCACATGATGGATTTGTTAATTCACTAACTATGCAAATAAAGAACTTTTAAGGACATCAAGAAGTCAGCATTAAGTGGGCCTATAATGTGGGAAGCACTCCGAAAGGGAAGGTGGAGTACGGATTTCTCTCAGATATCAGTCACTGACCTCTCCACAATGTCAGTCCTTTGGGTCTTTGCTTTCTCTCCCATCATAAAATGGAATAGCAGTGTAACTTCCTCATGCATTAACAATTTGGTTAAATTGTTTAACCAAATAATATTTCCCAAATGTCTACTCTGTTTAGGAAACTCTGCCAAGCCCTGTGGAGAGTCCAGAGAAAAATAAGGCATATTGTCCTCAAAGACTTTATAATCTAGTTGAGGAGATTACGGGTGAATGAGGGAGAGAGAGAGGAGGAAGAAAAAGGAGAAAGAAAAAGGAGAGGAGGAGAAGAGGAAAAGGAAGAGAAAGGAGGAGGAGGAGAAGAAGAAAAGGAGGAGGAGGAGGAAGAGGAGGAGGGAAGGAAGAAGAGGAAGAAGAAGAGGAAGAAGAAAAGCAAGAAAAGAAAGAAGAAGGAGCAGGGAGAAGAGGAAGAAGAAAAGAAGGAGGTGGAAGCCGGGCGTGGTGGCTCACGCCTGTAATCCCAGCACTTTGGGAGGCCGAGGCGGGCAAATCACGACATCAGGAGATCGAGACCAACCTCACTAACACGGTGAAACCCTGTCTCTACTAAACACACACACACACACACACACACACACACACACACACACACAAAATTAGCTAGGCATGGTGGCGGGCGACTGTAGTCCCAGCTACTCAGGAGGCTGAGGCAGGAGAACAGTGTGAACCTGAAAGGTGGAGCTTGCAGTGAGCCAAGATCGCACCACTGCACTCCAGCCTAGGTGACGGAGCGAGACTCCTTCTCAAAAAAAAAAAAAAAAAAAAAGAGGAGGAGGAAGAAGGGAAAAAGAAAAAGGAGGAAACAGAGAGAGGTAGATCTGGTCTCAGACATCAAAAGTCTTAGTGAGCAATTTCACTTCTATTTACCCAAATGCAATAAAACATAGGTTTAAGAAAAGAATTGTACGAGAATGTTCATAGAAGTTGTATGCATACTAGCCCCAAACTGGAAGCAATGTAAGTATCTACCACCAGAAAATATGGATAAACCAACCGTGGTTCAATGTAATACTATGCAGCAATAAAAGTGAATGAACTGATAGATACAACAATATGAATATGTCAAAAACATTAGGTTGAATGGAAGAATCCAGACACAAAAGAGTACATATTGAGTTATTCTGTGTATATGATGTTCAAAAATAGTCAAAAGTAATCTGCGTGAGAAGACAAACAACGTCTGCCTATCGGGGCAGTAGAGACTGGAAGGGGCTCAAGGGAACTTTCTAGGATAAGAATGTTTTACATCTTGACTGGTGCACTGGTTATGTGGGTATATATGTATTTGCCAAAACTTATCAAATTATGTATCTGAGATCTCTGTATTTTGCTGTATAAAAATTTCTCCTAAAAACAGGAAAAAGTTTTTTTAAAGGGTCTTGAATACTCAATTTAGTGAATTAACATACATGTGTTATTGGGGAGCTAAGACAAAGAGGATCATGAGAATATGTGTTTGTGCTTTTTTCCTTTGGCAGACTGTGATATATTGAGCTTAGGGTTTAGGATGATGAATCTAGGGGTGGTGGCCACGTGTTGAGTGACTCCCGAGTCTCCCAATGGGGATACTTTTAAATAAAAACCATGGTGATGGATACAGAAAGGAAAAGGATGAATATGGGGGAAAAAAAAAACAACCGATGTTTTATTAGCTCTAGGAAACAAAGGAGAGAAGTAAGTCAAAGTGAGTAAGTTTTTTGTTTGTTTGAGATGAAGTTTCGCTCTTGTTGCCCAGGCTGGAGTGCAATGGCACGATCTTGGGTCACTGCAACCTCTGCCTTCCAGGTTCAAGCAATTCTCCTGCCTCAGCCTCCCAAGTAGCTGGGATTACAGGTGCCCACCACCACACCCAGCTAATTTTTTGTATTTTTAGTAGAGACGGGGTTTCACCATGTTGTCCAGGCTGGTCTCGAACTCCTGAGCTCAGGTGATCCACCTACCTCGGCCTCCCAAAGTGCTGGAATTACAGGCGTGAGTCACCTCACCTGGCTGCGAGTAAGTTTTTGAGCATGTGAGCATGAACATATGACATAAAGAATAGAGAATCTAGAAGGAAAGTCTGTTTTTTATGGTGAGAGGGTTATGATGCCATATTAAACCTAGTGTCAAAGTGTGACTGCCAACTGTCCAAGAAGTAATTGGGGATGTGGGATAAGAGGTCACATAAGAGTTAAAGAAAGGATTCAGGGCCGGGCGTGGTGGCTCACATCTGTAATCCCAGCACTTTGGGAGGCCAAGGCCGGCGGATCACGAGGTCAGGAGATCAAGACCATCCTGGCTAACACGGTGAAACCCCGTCTCTACTGAAAATACAAAAATTTAGCCAGGCTTGGTGGCGGGGCGCCTGTAGTCCCAGCTACTAGGGAGGCTGAAGCAGGAGAATGGGTGAACCCAGGAGGTGGAGCTTGCAGTAAGCGGAGATCACGACACTGCACTCCAGCCTGGGAGACACAGCGAGACTCTGTCTCAAAAAAAAAAAAAAGAGAAACGACTCAGATTTGAGGGTCTTCTCTATATAAGTAACTCTAGAAGTTGGTGATGCCAGAGATCTCTGTGGAAGAAAGAACAAACCAACATCTTAAGCAGCACCTTCGACTTCAGGAGTAAGACTGAGAAAGAGAAAATCAGGATCAATCTTGGCAGAGTTACTATGAGGAGGACAGAGGGAACCAGGATGGAGCGGTGTCAGGGACAGTAAAGAAGAGACATTCAAGAAGGACCAGGGCAGTGACTAGTGCCAAAAACTGTAAGGGTCAAAAATGCATGACCTCAGGAATAATCCTGAGACCCCAGTGCAACCAACAGGGGAGACACCCAGTTTCAGAAGGATTTAGTTCTTCATTTAAAAAGTACTTACTGAGTCTCTCGAATGTTTTGGTTACTGCACTAAGTGCTAAAAAGAGAGTGTTTGGAAAAGTCCTGTGCAGATGGAGAGTTCCCTTTTAAAATACTTGATAGTGAAAGTTAGGATACAGAAGAGTTCAAGTCACTTTATGTTTTTCATGCAGGGGAAATGAGCATGTTCTTCGTAGCTGAGATGAGAGAGTTAAAGATGATTCAGAGTACAAAGTCTTCAGAGGCAACAGAAGCGCAAGGATTTATTGCATCTGAAGTGTGATTTTTTTTTTTTTTTTACTCAGAAAAGTCACAATCCTTTTAAGGAAATAGTAAGCATTGTGAAATGATTATCAATAAAAAGATTCTGAGAATCAAGGTTACAGTCCAGGATTTATTACAGATATATCTGTACACACAGAAGCATGGAATGTGAGAGTGCACATGACATTAGAGGTCAGCAAGCTCACCTACTCATTTTACAGAGAGAAGAAAAGGAAGGTCTGGGATTGCAAGTTTATTTTCGACTTGCAATTTGTTGGTGGCTCAGCCAGGATTCAAACTTGGTTCTCCACTCACAACATCACTTATGGCTAAATTGTAGCTACTAACAGCCCAGCTGCAGGCAAAGCAGAGAAGAGATCCGAAGGCTGCAGCAGAAGGTATAAAAGCTCTCCTTTCTCCCTTCTTTTCAGCTTTCCTCTTCTCACTTTACTTAATCAGCATCATAATTTCCTCAGAGAATCTCAACTTCCCCCAGGTAGTCCAAATCTGCAGTGTTGGCCAAGGCACATCATAACCTGAGCAAAAAAAATTATGTCTATATCCCCCATATATGCTTATCAGAACATCCACCCATCTTTTCACCAAACGGAAAACATTAATAAAGTTTTATCATCAAAAAACAATACAAGTGTGTATCAATACATGTGTGTATTACCCAAACCATCATCACCCTCATCAACCTGCCCTACCAGTAATGCAATGGCCCCATGGGTCTGGGAATCCAGGTTATTTGAAAGTGACTGTTCCATTGCACAAAAAAATGCATGGCTGTGAAACAAACAACATCCTGTCTTTATTTAAAATGTTGGTGTTTTGTTCATCATGAGTTTTTGCATTGATTTTTTTTTTTTTTTTTTTTGAGATGGAGTCTCACTCTCTGGAGTGCGGGCCCGAGGCACAATCTTGGCTCACTGCGACCTTCGCCTCCCAGGTTCAAGCAGTTCTCCCACCTCAGCCTCCTGAGTAGCTGGGATTACAGGCACCTGCTACCACATCTAGCTAATTCTTTTTTCTTTTTTTTTTTTTTTTTTTTCGTGACAGAGTCTCACTCTGTAGCCCAGGCTGGAGTGCAGTGGCACTATCTCTGCTCACCACAAGCTCCGCCTCTGGGGTTCACACCATTCTCCTGCCTCAGCCTCCTGAGCAGCTGGGACTACAGGCGCCCGCCACCACGCCCAGCTAATGTTTTGTATTTTTAGTAGAAACAGGGCTTCGCCGTGTTAGCCAGGACAGTCTCGATCTCCTGACCTCGTGATGCACGCCCACCCAGGCCTCCCAAAGTGCTGGGATTACAGGCACGAGCCACCGCACTCGGCCCATACCTGGCTAATTTTTGTATTTTTAGTAGAGACGGGGTTTCACCATGTTTGCCAGGCTGGTCTTGAACTACTGACCTCAAGTGATCTGCCCGCCTCGGCCTCCCAAAGTGCTGGGATTACAGGCGTGAGCCACTGTGCCTGGCCATGCATTCATTTTTTTATTTTAAAATATTGCCTTAAAAGTATTGATCTTGGTTACTGAATTTTTGCCCCCCCCCATCCCCCCCGCTGCTTTTAAATTTTGTGCCTGAGGTGAATGCCTCACTCCCCTCACCCTAATCCTGGCCCTGCAAACCTGTCCACAGCCCATGGCCCCGTCTGATTCACTCCTACCACAGCACTGTCCATGGTACTCCAGTTGTGATTTTCATTTTTAAAAAATCCACACGGTACTGAGATAGACTTGCAGATACACTGTGTATTGGGCCAAGTCTATTAAAAATGGTCTGAGACATCCCTTTATGGTATTTTAATCATGACTTAAATTCAACTGCACATAACTTGTGTGCTTGATATAAGAATCTCTTTGCATTTTAAATATAATTTTTCTTCAAAGACTTCAGTCCTCTACTAAAATTTAAATTATTTCTTACCTTACTACTTCTTTGTGTGCAGTACTTACATACGGCCCCCAGAATCTGCATTTCTGATGGATTTAATTTCAAAAGCAACCTCATAAAGAGGAAGAAAAGGATGTGAAGAACCACAGTTACGTTTACCCTCCTCCCCATCCTACAACCACTTCCACCATTCTCTCATCCCATCTCAGCCTCCACTCAACTACTTCCAAGCCTTCTTCTAATCCTCCATCACAAAGACACACAAGGAGGAGACTATCAATGTCAGTTGTTCCTCATCATAGATTCTTACGAGAAAATCTAGGAAGAGGAAGTAGATGGCAACAGCAGAAGCTACTATATTCATTACCATGCCCACCACCCACACACTTCCAAGTCCATAGAGAGGCAGCAGGGAGAGGGAAGGAGGCAAGGGATGTGAGTAGAACTGCAGGTGGAGTGAAACTTTATTATAAACAGTTACTCTGTCTCTCTGGACTATGACCAGAGATGAGCTTCATAGTCTAGATGAGCTCAAAGAGGGAAAGTGGCTTACTTCACATTTAACATCTGCAAAACTACAGTCTGTGGATTCAAACCAGGTATTTTCATTCCTACTTCAATGTTTCTCTATTACGTGAAACAATGTTCCTCTATATTATGTGAAAGTCAATTTCCAAGTTATCAGTGTTTTCAGAATATAAATGGTACCACTTTTATTGGTCTTGGAACTTATTTGGCCTGAAACAAGATAAAATATTTTAGCTTTAAAAAAGTCTTCCCATTCATGTCCTTTGCAGGGACATGGATGATGCTGGAAGCCATGACTCATAGCAAACTAACACAGGAACAGAAAACCAAACACTGCATGTTCTCATTCATAAGTGGGAGTTGAACAATAAGAACAAATGGACACAGGGAGGGGAACATCACACACTGGGGCCTGTTGGGGGATGGGGGGCAAGGGGAGGGAGAGCATTAGGACAAATATCTAATGCATGTGGGGCTTAAAACCTAGATGAAGGGTTGATAGGTGCAGCAAACCACCATGGCACATGTATACCTATGTAACAAACCTGCACATTCTACACATGTATCCCAGAACTTAAAGTAAAATAAATGTAAAATAAAATAAAATAAAAAATATAATCAAAAAAAGTTTTCCCATTTCCATAAAACATATCAAGCAGGCTATGAGGAAACTGAGTTTTTTGTTTGTTTGTTTGATTTTTTGTGTTTTTTTGATAGAGTCTTGTTCTTTCACTCAGGCTAGAGTGCAGTGGAGTGATCTCAGCTCACTGCAACCTCTGTCCCCTGGCTTCAAGAGATTCTTCTGCCTCAGCCACCCGAGTAGCTGGGATTAGAGGTGCCACATGCGCCACCAGGCTAATTTTTGTATTTTTAGTAGAGACAGGGTTTCACCATGTTGGCCAAGCTGGTCTTGAACTCCTGATCTCAGGTGATCCACCCGCCTCGGCCTCCCAAAGTGCTAGGATTATACGTGTGAGTCACCATGTCTGGCCCAATCATTTCTTTAAGAACTGTATAACATATATTAAATATATGTTATATATAAAATACATGTTATATATAAAATATAACAAATATTAAAAATCACTAAAGGTAGTTGAAATATAGTATCACAGCTCAAGTGGGCTTCTGAACTTCCCCAACCAATTGATTCTCAAATTTTCTTTTCTCCCTACTTTTGTTTTTGCGTGGCTTTTTTTTTTTTTTTTTTTTTTTTTTTGGAAACGGAGTCTCGCTCTGTTGCCCAGGCTAGAGTGCAGTGGCGTGATCTCGGCTCACTGCAACCTCCGCCTCCCGGCTCACTGCAAGCTCTGCCTCCCAGGTTCACGTCATTCTCCTGCCTCAGCCTCCTGAGTAGCTGGGATTACAGGTGCCTACCACCACACCCAGCTAATTTTTTGTATTTTTCAGTAGAGACAGGGTTTCACCATGTTAACCAGGATGGTCTCGATCTCCTGACCTCGTGATCCGCCCGTTTCGGCCTCCCAAAGTGCTGGGATTACAGGCGTGAGCCACCACGCCTGCCTCCTCCCTACTTCTTAATAGTTAACCTCTATCATACCCACCCCACCTTGTTTCCTTCCTTTATAGAAGCTATCACAATCTACCATGGTCATGCTCAGGTATCTGTTTGCTTGTTTACTGTCTTTGTCCCCCATGGACTGTAAATCCTGTGAGGATAAGGACTTTGAAGATCTTTTTCACCTCCAGACCCTAGGTACTGCATATAGCATACTCAACAAATAGATGCTAAAGAAATTGATGAACCATGGCAGCCTCTAGCTCTCTTAAGTTTCCATCCTTCAGCTTACTGTTTACCTTTTCCTTCCCATCTCCTCCTTTAACAAATAATTAATGAAAAATAATTATTTTAAAATTAATATTATTTTTTTAAAGTCTCTCTGTCTCTCAAGGCAGGTTTTCTATAATTTAAGCTTATTAGTGGCACCCAGTAAAAGGGAAGAAGTAACAACTTACTGGTGGCTCAGTTCTCTTATTTCACATGGCTTGAAGCACCATTCTTGGGCCAGTTTTTCTTGTTGAGATGCTTCTTCTAAAAACACTATCTTTAAAAGAAAGAAAGAAAAGAAAAGAAACACATATTAGTGAGTCATAGTCATTTGTTTTTATTAAATATGTAAATCTTCTTAAAAGAGACTATACTATAGCCGAGTTAAAAGGTATTTGATACCAAATGGAATTTAGTTTAGAGGCAAAAAAAAAAAAAAAAAGACAAGGGTTTGCTTTTGGTCATCCAAAGACAAGTTGTGTGTGATTTCTCCTTTTCTGCCATAATATTGATGTAAGTGAGACTTCAAAAATTCTCAGTTGAAGATACAAGGTATTAAAAGTGGCTAATTGGAGAGGCGGAGCAGGATGGCAGAATAGAAGGCTTCACCAATCACCCCGTGCAAGGACACCAATTTAACGAGTATTTATATTAAAAATACCTTCATAAGAACTACAAATCAGGTGAGCAGTCATGGTACCTGGTTTTAACTTCATCTCGCTGAAAGAGGCACTGATGAGATACAAAAGCCAGCCTTGAATTGCATGTGCCACCCCTTCCCTACCCGCCAGGTCGCTGTGGTGTGGTATGGAGAGCATTTATGGGCGCTGATGGAAGGAGAGCACAGCAATTATAAGCCACTGAACTCAGAGTGCTGTTCGGTTACAACAGAAAAGAAAACTGGACCAAACTTAGCTAATGTCTGCCCACAGAGGGAGTATTCAAACCAGCCCTGGCCAGAGGGGAATTGCTGATCCCAGCAGTTGGGACTTGAGTTTCCACAAGCCTAGCCACAGACCACAGCAGGCTAAAGTGCCCAGGGGCCCTAATAAACTTAAAAGGCAGTCTAGGCCACAAGGACTGCAACTTTTATGTGAGTCCTAGTGTTGAACTGGGCCCAGAGACAACAGACTGGGCAGGGGGGAACACAAGCTCCCGAGACACAAATTGGGGTGGCTGCAGGAGGGGTGCCTCCCCTCCCCTAACTCCAGGCCACACAGCTCATGGCTCCAAAAGAGACTCCTTCCTTCCACTCAAGGAGAGGAGAGGGAAGAGTGGGGAGGATTTTTTCTTGCATCTTGGATACCGGGTCAGCCACAGCAGGATAGGGCACCTGTCAGGGGTGTTAGGCTCTTTCCAGGCCCTAACTCCTTGACAGCATTTCTAGACATACTTTGGGTCAAAAGGGAACCTGACGCCTTGAAGGAAAGGACTCAGTCCTGGTAGGATTAGTCACCTGCTGACTGAAGAGCCCTTGGGCCCTGAATAACCAGCAGCAATACGCAGGTACTATGGTGAGGGTCTTGGGTGAAACTCAGCACATTCCCAGCTGTGGTGGCTATGGGGCAAGACTCCTTCTGCTTGAGGAAAGCAGAGGGTAAACGGAACTTTGTCTTGCACTTTAAATACCAGCTCGGCCACAGAAGAATAAAACATCAAGCAGGCTCCTGGGGTCCCCAATTCTAGAACTTGGCTCCTGTACAGCATTTATGGATCTGCCCTGGTCCAGAGGGAAGCCCACTGCTCTGAAGAGTGAATCCCAGGCCAGGCAGAATTCACCACAAGTTGACTAAGAATCCTTGGGCTTTAAGGGAACATAGGCAGTAGTCTGGCAGTACTTCCCGTGGACCTGTGGTGGCAGTGGCCACAAGGTAAGGCTCCTCCACCTTTGAAAAGCGGAGGGAAGAGTGGGAAGAACTGCTTCTTGTGGTTTGAGGGTCAGCTCAACCACAGTACAATAGAATACTAGGTGGCTTTCTAAGGCTTTTGACTCTAGTCACTAGCTCCCTGACGGCACCTCTAGAACTGCCAGGGGACTGGGGTGACTCATGATCCTAAAGGGAAGGATACAAGCCTGGTTGACTTCACTTCGTGCTGATTGTAGAGCCCCAGAGCCTTGAGTGAACACAGACAGTAGCCAGGGAGTGATTACAGCAAGCCGTGGGCAACACCTAGTGCTATGCTGGCTTCAAGTCTGACCCAGCACAGTCATAGTGATTGTGGTCACAAGGGTGCTTGTGTCACCCTACCCCAAGCTTCAGGTGGTTAAGAACACAGAGAGAGACTGTTTGTTTGGGAGACAGCAAGGGAAGAGAACAAGAGTCTCTGCCTGGTAAACCAGAGAATTCTTCCAGATCTTGTCCAGGACCATCAAGGCACTACCTTTACAAGTCTGCAAGAACCACACTGTTACTGGGCTTGGGGTGCCCCCCAAAGCAGATATATCTTAGATCACAACACCATAGTCTTTTGAAATATCTGGAAAGCCTTCCCAAGAAAGATAGGTACAAGCAAGCCCAGACAGCGACAACCACAATAAATACCTAACTCTTCAATGCCCAGGCACAGACAAACATCTACAAGTATCAAGACATTCCCGGAAAAAAATGGCCTTACCAAATGAACTAAATAAAGTACCAGGGACTAATCCAGAAAAGAGAAAGATACGTAACCTTTCAGAAAGAGACTTCAAAATACTTGTTTTGAGGAAGCTCAAAGAAATTCAAGATAACACAGAGAAATAATTTATAATTCTATCAGATAAATTTAACAAAGAGATTTAAATAATTAAAAAGAATCAAGCAAAAATTCTGAAGCTGAAAAATGCAATTAGCATAATGAAGACTGCATCAGACTATTGTTGTTGTTGTTGTTTTGAGAAGGAGTCTTGCTCTGTCACCAGGCTAGAGGGCAGTGGCGCCATCTCGCGTCACTGCAACCTCCACCTCCTGGGTTCAAGCGATTCTTGTGCCTCAGCCTCCCAAGTAGCTGAGATTACAGGCATGCACCACCACACCCAGCTAATTTTTGTATTTTTAGTGGAGACAGGGTTTCACAATGTTGGCCAGGATGGTCTTGATCTCCTGACCTCGTGATCCACCCGCCTTGACTTCCCAAAGTGCTGGGATTACAGGTGTAAGGCACTGTGCCCAGCCCAGAGTATTTTGATAGCAGAATCGATCAAGCAGAAGAAAAAATTCATGAGCTTGAAAATAGGCTATTTGAAGCCAGGCACAGTGGCTCATGCCTATAATCTCAGCACTTTGGGAGGCCAAGGCAGGTGAATCACAAGGTCAGGAGGTCAAGCCCAGCCTGGCCAAGATGGTGAAACCCCGTCTCTACTAAAACTACAAAAATTAGCTGGGCATGGTGGCGGGCACCTGTAATCCCAGCTACTCGGGAGGCTGAGGCAGAGAATTGCTTGAACCTGGGAGGCAGAGTTTGCAGTGAGCCGAGATTGCGCCACTGCACTCCAGCCTGGGTGGGGAAAAAAAGGCTATTTGAAAATACACAGTCAGAGGAGACAAAAATAAAAGAATAAAAAACAATGAAGTAAGCCTGTAGGATCTAAAAAGCCACAAATTCAGTAACTCTTAGATTTGCCTCTAAAGAGGAGGCAGGAAAAGAGATAGGGATGGAAAGTTTATTCAAATGGATAATAAACAACATTCCAAACCTAGAGAAAGATACCAATATCCAAGTACAAGAAGGTATAGAATACCAAACACATTTAATCGAAAGAAGAGTACCTCAAGGCATTTAATAAACTCTCAAAGATCAAGGATAAAGAAAGAATCCTAAAAGCAGCAAGAGAAAAGAAATATGGCCAGGCACAGTGGCTCATGCCTGTAATCCCAGCACTTTGGGAGGCCGAGGTGGGTGGATCACCTGAGGTCAGGAGTTCAAGGCCAGCCTGGTCAACATAGTGAAACCCCATCTCTACTAAAAAATACAAAAAATTAGCCAGGCATGGTGGTGGACACCTGTAATCCCAGCTATTGGGGAGGCTGAGGCAGGAGAATCGCTTGAACCCAGGAGGCGGAGGTTGCAGTGTGCCAAGATCACACCATCGCACTCCAGCCTGGGCAACAAGAGTGAAACTCCATCTCAAAAAGAAAAAAAAAAGAAAAAGAAAAAAGAAACAAATAACATATAATGGAACTCCAACATATCTGGCAGCAGGCTTTTCCATGGGAAGCTTACAGGCCAGGAAAGAGTGGCATGACATATTTAAAGTGCTGAAGGAATATCAAATATTAAAATAATATCAAAAGATCCTTTTATACTAGAATAGTATATCTGGCAAAAATATCCATCAAACATCAAGGAGAAATAAAGACTTTCCCAGACAAACAAAAGCTGAGGGATTTTATCAACACTAGACCTGTCCTACAAAAAATACTAAAGGGAGTACTTCAATCAGAAAGAATAGGATGTTAATGAGTAATAAGTAATCACGTGAACGTATAAAACTCACTGGTACTAGTAAGTACACAGAAAAGCACAAATATTGTAACACTGTAACCGTGGTGTATAAACTATTCTCATCCTAAGTGGAAAGACTAAATGATGAACCAATCAAAAATAATAACTGCAGCAACTTTTCAAAACATGGACAGAACAATAAGATATAAATAGAAATAACAAAAAGTTAAAAAAGGGAAGGGTGGTAAAGTTCAGGCGTTGAATTTTTATTAGTTTTCTTTTATTTGTTTTTTTGTTTGTTTATGCAAATAGTAATAAGTTGTTACCAGCTTAAAATAATAGGTTATACGACAGATACAAAAAGATATAAAAAAAATAGATATATGATAGATGATAAATAGCAAGAAACTGAATCACATCACCAGAGAAAATCACCTTCACTAAAGGAAGACAGGAAGAAGGAAAAGAAGATCACAAAACCAGGAAACAACAAAATGGAAGGACTAAGTCATTATTTATCAATAATAAGTTTGAATGACAGGACTAAGTCTTTACTTATCAATAATAGCATTTAGTCCATTTACATTTGATAAAAACATTATTACATTCGATAAGAACATTGAATGTAAATGTACTAAACTCTTCAATCAAAAGACACAGAATAGCTGAATGGATTTAAACACACATACACAAGACTGAATGATCTGTTGTCTACAAAAATCACATTTTATCTATAAAGACACAAATAGACTGAAAATAAAGGGATGGAAAAAGATACTCCACGCCAATGGAAACCAAAAAAGAGCAGGAGTAGCTATATTTCTATCAGGCAAAATGGATTTCAAGACAAAAACTATAAGAAGAGACACAGAAGGTCACTATATAATGATAAAGAAATCAATTCAGCAAGAGGACATAACAATTTTAAAAATATATGCACCCAACACTGGAGTACCTAGATATATGGAGCAAATACTATTAGAGCTAAAGAGAGAGATAGGCCCAATAAAATAATAGCTGGAGACTTCAGCACCTCACTTTCAACATGGGAGAGATCTTCCAGCAAGGAAATCAACAAAGGAACATCAGACTTAATCTGCACTATAGATCAAATGTATCTAATAGATATTGATAGAACACTTCATCCAATGGCGGCAGAATATACATTCTTTTCCTCAGCACATGAATCATTCTCAAGGATAGACCATATGTTAGGTCAAAGAACAAGTCTTAAAACACCCAAAAAACTGAAATGATATCAAGCAACTCTGACCACAATGAAATAAATAACAAGAACGTCTGAAAAGTATACAGACACACAGAAATTAGATAACATGCTCCTGAATAACCAGTGGGTCAATGAAGAAATTAAGAAGGAGATTGAAAAATTCATTGAAACAAATGATAATGGAAACATAACATACCAAAATCTATGGGATACAGCAAAAGCAGTACTAATAGGGAAGTTTATAGCTCTAAGTGCCTACACCAAAAAAAGAGAGAAAAACTTCAAATCAGTAATCTACAATGCATCTTAAAGAACTAGAAAAGCAAGAACAAACCACACCCAAAATCAGCAAAAGAAAAGAAATAATAAAGATCAGAGCAGAAATAAATGAATTTCAAATGAAGAAAACAATATTAAAAAATCAGTGAAACAAAAAGTTGGTTTTTTGAATAAACAAAATTGGCAAACCGTTAGCTAGACTAAGTAAAAAAGAGAGATGATCTGGCCAGGTGCAATGGCTCACACCTGTAATCCCAGCACTTACAGAGGCCAAGGTGGGGGATGGGGAGGCAGATCACGAGGTCAGGAGTTTGAGACTAGCCTGGCCAAAATAGTGAAACCCTGTCTCTACTAAAAAATTAGCCAGGCGTGGTGGCAGGCACCTGTAATCCCAGCTACTCGGCAGGCTGAGACAGGAGAATAGCTTGAACTCCAGAGGCAGATTGCACTGAGCCAAGATCGCACCACTGCACTCCAGCCTGGGTGACAGTGCAAGACTCTGTCTCAAAAAAAAAAAAAAAAAGAGACAGATGATCCAAATAAAATGAGAGATGAAAAAGGTGACATTATAACTGATACTGCAGAAATTCAAAAGGTCATTAGTGTCTACTATGAGCAACTATATACCAATAAATTGGAAAATCTAGAAGAAAGGACAAATTCCTAGACACATACAACCTACCAAGATTGAACCAGGAAGAAATCCAAAACCTGAACAGACCAATAACAAGAAAAGAGATCAAAGCTGCAGTAAAATGTCTCCCTGTAGCGGAGCTTGCAGTGAACCGAGATCGCGCCACTGCACTCCAGCCTGGGCAACAGAGCGAGACTCCATCTCAAAAAAAAAAAAGAAAAGTCTCCTTGTAAAGGAAAGCCTGAGACCCAATGACTTCACTGCCGAATTCTACCAAACATTTAAGAAAGAACTAACACTGATTCTATTCAAACTATTCTGAAAAATAAGGAAGAAGGGAGCACGTCCAAACTCATTCTATGAAGCCTGTTTTATCCTGATACCAATACCAGACAAAGACACATCAAAAAAAGAAAACTGGCTGGGCGTGGTGGCTCATGCCTGCAATCCCAGCACTATGGGAGGCCGAGGCAGGCGGATCACAAGGTCAGGAGATTGAGACCATCCTGGCTAACATGGTGAAACCCCGTCTCTACTGAAAATACAAAAAATTAGCCGGGCGAGGTGGCGGGCGCCTGTAGTCCCAGCTACTCCGGAGGCTGAGGCAGGAGAATGGCGTGAACCCGGGAGGCGGAGCTTGCAGTGAGCTGAGATGGCGCCACTGCACTCCAGCCTGGGCGACACAGCAAGACTCCCTCTCAAAAAAAAAAAGTACCTTCAACAAACTGTGCTGGGAAAACCGGATGTTCATATGCAGAAAAATGAAACTAGACCCCTATCTCTCACCATATACAAAAATCAAATCAAAATGGAATAAAGACTTAAATCTAAGACCTCCGACTATGAAACTACTATGAGAAAACATTGGGGAACTCTCCAGGACATTGGTTGGGGCAAAAATTTCCTATATAATACCTCACACGCACAGGCAACCAAAACAAAAATGGGCAAATGGGATCACATCAAGTTAAAAAGCTTCTGCACAGCAAAGGAAACAATCAACAAAATGAAAAGATATCCAGAACATGAGAAAATATTTGCAAACTACCCATCTGGCAAGGAATTAATAATCAGAATATATAAGGAGCTCAAACAACTCTATTGGAAAAAACTAATAATCTAATCAAAAAATGGGCAAAAGATCTGAATAGACATTTTTCAAAAGAAGACATACAAATGGCAAACAAGCATATAAAAAGGTGCTCAACATTACTGATCAGCAGCAAAATGTAAATCAAAACTACAATGAGATATCATCTCATCCCAGTTAAAATGGCTTATATCTAAGACAGGCAATAATAAATGCTGGTGAGGATGTGGAGAAATGCAAACCCTCATACACTGTTGGTGGAAATGTAAGTTAGTAAAACCACCATGAAGTTTGGAGGTTCCTCAAAAAACTAGGAATAGAACTACCATATGATCCAGAAATCCTATTGCTGGGTATATACCCAAAATAATGCATATCAATATATGGAAGACATATCTGCACTCCCCTTTATTGTAGCACTATTCACAATAACTAAGATTTGGTAGCAACCTAAGTATCCATCAACAGATGAATGGATAAAGAAAATGTGGTATGTGTATACAACAGAGTACTATTCAGCCATAAAAAAGAATGACATCCTATCATTTGCAACCATATGGATGGAACTGGAGATCATGCAGTAAAATAAGCCAGGTACAGAAAGACAAACATCACATGTTCTCACTTATTTGTAGAATCTAAAAATCAAAACAACTGAAATCATGGACATAGAGAGTAGAGGGATGCTTACCCGAGGCTGAAAGGGGTAATTGGAGCAGGGATGGGGGAATGGTTAATGGATACAAAAGAGAAAAATATAAAGAATGAATAAGACCTTACTATTTGATAGCACAACAGGATGACTGTAGTCAATAATAACTTAATTGTACATTTAAAAATAACTAAAAGAATAGAACTGTATTGTTTGTAACACAAAGGATAAATGCTTGAGGGGACAGATACCCCATTCTCCACAATGTGATTATTATGCATTGTGTGTCTTTATCAAAACATTTCATGTACTCTATAAATATATATAGCTACTATGTACCCACAAAATTAGAAATAATTTTTTGGGGTTTTTTTCTGTTTTTTTTTTTTGAGATGGAGTCTTGCTCTGTCACCCGGGCTGAAGTGCAGTGGCACAATATCAGCTCACTGCAACCTCTGCCTCCTGGGTTTAAGCAATTCTCCAGACTCAGCCTCCCAAGTAGCTGGGATTACAGGCATCCGCCACCATGCCCAGCTAATTTTTTTTTTTTTTTTTTTTGTATTTTTAGTAGAGATGGGGTTTCACCATGTTGGCCAGGCTGATTTCAAACTTCTGACCTCAAATAACCTGCCCACTTTGGCCTCCCAAAGTGCTGGGATTACAGGCATGAGCCACTGCACCCGGCCAGAAATAAAATTTTTTAACTGGTTAATTGGCATCTATTTCTCCTCTACCTCTGATGATTCAATGAAACAATTATTTATAGAACTTATACCTTATCTCAGATGATTAGTAGATTTTTTGTTAAGCTGTTATAGGAAACCCAAGAGTGCAACCGTAGTGGTATCATGGAGCAATTTAACACTAAATATAACTACATGTAATAAATGCCTGACAACTGAGTCTTAGTATAAACGCTGTTGATTTTCTGACACTAGACATCTGCGATACATAGGTATTTTTCAAGCACCATGTGTAATAGACACTATAATGAGATAAACAAAAGAGTGACTTCTCAAGTTAGGCTTATGAAGTGTGACGCCCACAGAGAACAGTGAAGCAACCGTGGCTGGGTCTCTTAATCTTTCTTCGCTCAGTTTTCCCATCTGCAAATTGGGGGTAACTCCAGCACACATTTCACAGAACTATCGTTGAGGACTAGCTACGATAATTCTGGCAAAAAAGTTAGATATCCCCGGAACATGTTAAACGCTAAATAAACTATTATTGATTCTTTTTTTTAGTGAAGTGTGATTGCTTTCTCTAGAAAAGTAGATTGCAGAGCAAGAAAGGACAGGAAACAACAAAATTTATATGCAGGAAATAATCCTGTTTTATCATTAAATGTAGTATTATGAGAAAAAATATCCTATGGAAGATGAAATACTGAAAAACGGGAAGTTTTCCCAAACCAGAAGAAAAAATGAAAGTATAATTCTCACGATTAAGGAAAAGTAATTTGTTGATTCTAAAAATATATTAGAATCAATAAATGTTAGAAGAATCATAAACATCAAAGCAGATATGCAATTAATCAAAAAACATAAAAACAGAATTTATCAATGCATCTCAAAGCTGATTTACTGTAAACTATAAATAAGTAAAACACTATACTCACACATTTGAAAATATATTTGAAAAAAAGATTTTTTTTTTGAGACAGAGTCTGGCTCTGTCGCCCAGACTGGAGTGCAGTAGCGTGATCTTGGCTCACTGCAAGCTCCGCCTCCTGGGCTCATGCCATTTTCCTGCCTCAGCCTCCCAGGTAGCTGGGATTACAGATGCCTGCCACCACGCCAGCCTAATTTTTTGTATTTTTAGTAGAGATGGCGTTTCACCGTATTAGCCAGGATGGTCTCCATCTCCTGACCTCGTGATCCGCCCACCTCGGCCTCCCAAAGTTCTGGGATTATAGGCATGAGCCACCGCGCCCGGCCTTTTTTTTTGAGGCAGAGTTTTGCTCTGTCACCCAGGGAGGAGTACAATGGTGCAATAACGGCTCACTGCAACCTGTGCCTTCCAGGTTCAAGTGATTCTTGTGCCTCAGCCTCCCGAGTAACTGAGATTACAGGCCTATGCCACCATGCCTGGCTAATTTTTGTATTTTTAGTAGAGATGGGGTTTCACCATGTTGGCCAGGCTGGTCTCAAACTCTTGACCTCAAGTGATCTGCCTGCCTTAGCCTCCCACTGCTGGGATTACAGGTGTGAACCACTGCGCCTGGCTTTCAAAAAACAAAAAATTTTGAGGAAAATATAAATGATAGAAGTTTATTCTGGAGAGAAAGAAAAATTCAATGAACCAGTAACTTTAGAAGAAATTAAGAAAGTTTCATTAACCCTTTAGGAAAACTCACGGTTCAGAACAGTGCCATCTAACAGAAATACAATGCCTATCGTCCGGGCGTGGTGGCTTATGCCTGTAATCCTAGCACTTTGGAAGGCCAAGGCAGGTGGATCACGAGGTCAGGAATTCAAGACCAGCCTGGCGACGATGGTGAAACCCTGTCTCTGCAAAAATAAATTAGCCAGGTGTGGTGGCAGGCGCCTGTAATCCCAGCTACTTGGGAGGCTGAGGCAGAAGAATTGCTTGAACCTGGGAGGCGGAGGTTGCAGTGAGCCGAGATTGCGCCACTGCACTCCAGCCTGGGCAACAAGAGTGAAACTCGGTCTCAAAACAAATAAATAAAAATAAGATAATAATTCAGCATGTCTGCAGTATGTAAGTCTTCATTATTCCAAGCAAGTGAGACACATCTATCAACTTATACCAGATGTTTAGTAGTTAGGCAAGAGTCCAGCTCTTCAAAGACTGCTGGACTAAAACTACCTATTTCCTTTCTGTTTTCTTCAGTCAATACCCAAACTGGAACTCACACCAGGAATCTTAATTTGCACCAGTATCTTCATAAAGCTCTGTATGTCCATATCCCTGAACAAATCCCTACCACTGCTCACTTACCACAACTCTTCACAGTGACCTCTTGCTACTGCCCCTCCATAAGCAGCAAACTCCCTTTTGTCTTCAATATCTGCTCTGAGTTCCTCCCTCTTAATAACTGGGGCTCTCCCTTGGGCACATGGCTTCTACTACACTTCTCAAATGGTGGATACTCAGACATCTGGATAAGTCAGTGAGTCGGTACTCCATGTCCCTCATGGCCATTTCCAAACTGTTTTCCTCTAGCTTCTTGTAAACAAACAAATCTGATTCTTTGAGACTCTCCCCTTTCAGTTTCAACATCCTTCCTCTCTCTTTGGAGTTTTCCTTCACCAATCTTTGCCTTGTTCTTCAGATTTGTTAATGCCTACTGTTTCTCTCCACTCCAAGCCCTGCCTCCATTCCTTATGATTTCAACTCTTCTGAATATCAGGGACACCTATTTCTGTGAACACATCATCAGTGATCTGTTCTACTTTGCTTCAGCCACAAAACCCATGACTAGACCTTGGACAGGTTCATGACTCATAATTGCTCCAACTCCAAAACCACTGAATCACACATCTGACAACACTTTCCTGTATCCTGTTTGTTTCCTGTTTGCCACTTCAATTACTACAACCAACCTTGCACCTTAAAGAGCCTTCTCTTTACTTTCTCCCTGTACTATTGCCCAGTCCACCAGCCATCTTCTTCCTCCATTTTCCTTGTCGAGGTTAGATCCCACCATCTATTATTTCATATTTCCATTGTCTTTCACTTAACATCCAGCTGGTAAAAATAACTGAACCCCACTTTCCCCTTTTCTGGGCTGCACCCGAGTAGCCAAACAGTACTGGAACAAGGCAAGCAGAGCAGTAGATGGAATAGCCATAGTCACCAAGCTCAAATATGCCCCTACCAAGGCTTCTGCCTGGCACCCTATGATATTTCTGTAGCACTATGGTCTTCAACTATCAATAAAATGATAGAAGAGCTCATTGCTTATCAATTAACAGATCATTAAAGACATTTCTGATGATAGATTAATATGTAATTTTTATCACATAACAAGTTCAAAGAATTGAGTGCTATTGCTACAATAACACTTTTTCCATTCCCATCTACTTGATTTATGTTAAAATTATTCCTAAAACTCACATCTTATTATAAAAATGGAAAGTAAGAAAAAATTGATGCTGCCCTTTATTTCTTTCTACCAACAAGTAACATAGATATATTATCAAACTGGAGGAAAAAAACTTTATTTTACACTTAACAAATTACTTTAAAATTTTGTAATACAATTTTTTAAAATTTCCCTATATTTCCAGGCCATTGTAAATGCGTAAATCTATGTACAGAAATTTTACTACAATGCTTGATCAATAGAAGACCTTCAAGTATAAAAACATATTGCATTAGTAAAAACTCCATGAGGGAAGTAGAATAGAATTAGTAATTCCAGAAGAAAAAGGGATTACAGTTGACCCGACTAATGCAGGGGTTAGGAGCACCATAATCTAAAATAAGCAATCACTTTTAATTTCCCAGAAACTTAACTACTAATAGCCTACTGTTGACCAAAAGATTTACCAATAACATAATCAACATAAAGTTAATTAACACATTTTCTATATTAATGTATTATATACTGTATTATTCACTAAAGTAAGCTAGAGAAAAGAAAGCATGATGGGGTGTGGTGGCTCATGCCTATAATCCCAGCACTTTGGGAGGCTGAGGTGGGCAGATTGCCTGAGGTCAGGAATTTGAGACCAGCCTAGCCAACATGGTGAAACTAAAAATACAAAAATTAGCCAGGTGTGGTGGCAGGTGCCTGTAGTCCCAGGTACTCGGGAGGCTGAGGGAGGCGGAGGTTGCAGTGAGCGGAGATCATGCCACTGCACTCCAGCCTGCACAACAGAGCAGAGTCTCCGTCTCAAACAAACAAACAACAACAAAACAACAAAAAACAACAACAAGAAAAGGAAAGAAAACATTAACCTACTCTCACAATAACTAATCCACTCGCTTCATAATGGCATTAATCCATTCATTAGAGCTTCATCCTTATGACCCAGTCACTTTTTAAAGGCCCTATCTCTTAATACTGTTATAATGGCAATTAAATATTAACATGAATTTCAGAGAAAACAAACATCCAAACCATAGCATTCTGCCCCTGGCCCAACAAAACTCATATCCTTTACACGTACAAAATATATTTGTTTCTTTTTTTCCTTTTTTTTTTTTTTTTTTTTTTTTGAGATGGGATCTGACTCTGTCACCCAGGCTAGAGTACAGTGGCATGATCTCGGTTCACTGCAACTTCCACCTCGCAGGCTCAAGTGATCCTCCCACCTAAGTCTCCCGAGTAGCTGGGACCACAGGTATATACCACCATGCCTGGCTAATTTTTATATTTTTGGTAAAGAAGGGGTTTCACCACGTTGCCCAGGCTGGTATCGAACTCCTGAGCTCAACTGATCTGCCTGCCTTGGCTTCTCAAAGTGTTAGAATTACAGGCGTAAGCCACTGCATCTGGCCTAAGATAGATTTATTTCATCCCAATGGTCCCAAAAGTCTTAAGTTGTTCCAGCATCAATTCAAAAGTCCAGAGTCTCAGGCCATGCGTGGTGGCTTGCGCCTGTAATCCCCAGCACTTTGGGAGGCTGAGGCGGGAGGATCAATTGCACCCAGCAGTTTGAGACCAGCAGTAGAGCAAGACCCCATTGCTACTAAAAAATCGAAAAAATTAGCCAGGTATGGTGGTACACGCCTGTAATCCCAGCTATTCAGGAGGCTGAGGTGGGAGGATCACTTAAGCCTGGGAGGTCAAGGCTGCAGTGAGCTGTCATCACACCACTGTAGTTCCAGCCTGTGTGACAGAGTGAGACCCTGTCTCCAAAAAAGAAGTCTAGAGTCTCATCTATATCAGATGTGGGTGAGACACCACACCAGACAGGATTCATCCATAGGCATATTCCTACAGCTGTGAGCCAGTGAAATCAAGTAAGTTATCTGCTTCCAGAATACAATGGTGGGGCAAGCACAGGATTGACAGTCCCGTTCCAAAAGGGAGAAACAGGCAAAAAGAAAAGAATAACACACTCCAAATAAGTCCAAAACCCAATAGGAGAAAACACTTTAAGCCCTAAATTTAGAGAATAATCTTTGACTCCATTTTCTGCATCCTGGGCATACAGGTCTTAGGCAGTCCCACTCCTGCGGCTTTCCTAGGCCCAGCCCATGTTTCAGCTCTCACAGGTTGGAGTCTCCTGTCTGCTCCTCTCACAGGCTGAAGTTGCATGCTAGTAACTCCACGATCCTGGAGTCTCAGTGGCAGTCCTGCTCCCAGGGCTCCACTAGGCATTACCCCAGTGAGGACTCTCTGTGGCAGCTCCGGCACTAACCCCAACCCCACATTTCTGTGCAGTATTGCCATAGTCGGGGCTCTCTGCAGTGGCTCTGCTTCTGCGACAAGTCTCTGCCTGGGGCTATTTGCAACACACTTTGAAATCTAGGTGGATGAAGCCATGCCCCCATAGATCTTGCATTCTGCATGCCTGCAAACTTAACACCACATGGATGCAACCAGGATTTGCCACTTGCATCTTCTGAAGTTGTGGCCTGAGTCACACATGGAACTGCTTGAGCCATGGTGGGAGCAGTGAAAGAGCACTGTGTTAGAATGCAGGAAGCAGATATGTGAGGTGGGTCTGGGCACTGAGCCTGTGTAGGTTGCTCCTAGCCCATCCCCTCAAACTATTCTGCCCTCTTAGAGCTCTGGGCCTGTGATGAGCCGGGCAGCCTCAAAGATCTCTGAAATGCCTTCAGGGTCTATCTCCCATTGTATTGTTGGTGGTTCCCTTGTGTCTGTGTTAATCTCCTCAGTAAATGGTCTCTTGGTTCCACACTAGAATGCTTTTTTGTTGTTGTTTACATGGCCAGGCTGCAAATTTCCCAAATCTTTTCACATAGCTTCCTTTTTCATTATAAATTCCATCTTTAAATCATTCCTTTCCTCTAGCATCTTACTATAAGCGGTTAAAAGTAGCCATGCATCAGCCTGAATGCCTTGCTGCTTAAATATATCTTCTGCTAGATATCCTATTTCATCACTTTTAAATTCCACCTTTCACAAAGCCCTCAGTTATAGACACATTTCAGCCAAGTTCTTTGCTACTTTATAACAAGGATGGCCTTTGCCCCAGTTTCCAATACCTTGTTCCTCAGTTCCATCTGAGACCTCATCAGGATGGCCTTTACTGTCCATACTTCTATCATCTGGTCACAACCACTTAGGTAATCCTTAAGAAGTTCAAAACTCTTCCCAGTCTCTCTTCCTCTGAGCCTTCACCAGAAGCACTCTCAATGCTCCATTTACAGCAATCTAGACTTTTTATAGCCTGCTCCTCCAAATTCTTCCAGCCTTTACTCATTACCCAGTTCCAAAGCCACTTGCATATTTTCAGGTATCTATTACTCCAACAATGCTGGTCTTGGTACCAATTTTCTGTCCCAGTACATTTTCTCCTGCTACAACAGAATACCACAGAGATTGGTAATGTATAAAGAGCAAAATGGGTTTGGCTCACCGTTTTGGAGGCTAGGAATTCCAAGAGCATGGCACCAGCATCTAGCCAGAGTCATCGTACAGCAGAAAAGTGAAAGGGCAGGCAAGAGCATGTGAAAGAGGGAAGCACGGGAGGCCAGACTCGTTTTATAACAACTCACTGTCAAAATAACCACTACCATGGTAACAAGATTAACCCATTTATGAGAGCTCTGTCCTCACAGCCTAATCACTTCTGAAAGGCCTCACCTCATAATACTATTAAAATGGCAACTGAGTTTCAACGTGAGTTTCTGAGAGGACAAACATTCCAACCATAGCAGGTGTCTAAATAATGACAGTGGTTATCTCTTTAGGAAGGAAGTGGAGAGTGACTCCACTTTCATCTTTACTCCTTTTTAGATACAAAGTTGTTAATAATAAATGTCTTATTCTAGCCAATATAATACAAATACGCATTAAATGTATATGAAAATGCAAAGTATGAAAAATAGAAATATATATGCATAGTCTCTACTCACGGAGCTTAAGGTTGAGGAGTTAAGACAGGCAGAGGTAAAAAATGAATGAGACGTGAGACGGGAGGATGAGGAAGCGCAATGGCCCTATGGGTTCCAATGGAGAGATAGTGTGATCAGTGAAGATTTCAAAGAAAAGGAAGAACTTGGACAGTGACTGGTAGGATTTGGTACTTGGTAAGTATCCAGGGTTGAAGGAAAAGGGATGGAAGGGGTAACAACAGGAGCAGAGGCAAAGAGGCAAAAAGCTACAAGATGTGAAATAGACAGGAGAACTCCGAAAATAATGTGGAAGCACTGGGTTGGGGAAAACTTTAATTCACAAATCAAGTACTTAATAGATTTCTGTCTTGCTTTCATTGATGTTTTCACTCAGAAAATACTTCCTGAGTGCTTCCTGTATGCTCAGGATTATTCCAGAGATTGGGAACAATAAATTGATAAAGATATACTACATAGAGAGTGTTATGGTAAAAATAAAGGGAGGTAAATAGACTAAAATGTGGAGTGTGATGGTTCCTCTGAGAAGTGAAGTTTAAGCAGAGACTTGCATAAAAGGAGAGAGTGAACTACTTAGACATTTGGGGAAGAGCATTCCAGGCAGAGGGAATATCTAGCAAGGACCCCAGAATGGGAGTGTGCTTGGCAGGTTCTGAAACACCAGGGAGGCTAGTGGGGGACACAGTACAAGGACTACAAGAAAGACTGATAGGAGATCAGATCAAGGAGGTAGCCAGGGATCAGCCCTAAGATTTATTCCCAGGAAATCTCTAAAAAAAAATTTGGAAAGTAAATGTGGCAAAATTACAAAGTATGATTGATGCTTTCCTCATGGGGCTACTGCTTTTTCATCCCAAGGTTTCCTGGATTCATGCAGGAAACCTGTTCACTCATTCACCACCTAGTGGGTACCCACCATGGCCAATGGGCCTTCCCCTTCACAGGCCACACTCTAGGTGGGCTGCTAAGCATATACACAAGTCATTAAAAACCAAGTTTCTCAAAATAATAAAGTCACGGATGGTCCCAGTTGGCAGGTACCTTCTCAACTGACCCCTTGTTTTCCAGATGAAATTGATTCCCTTCTGCTAAGCAAACAACTCCAAGTGCTTTATTACTTGAAACTGGGACTATTTAGGATGAGCAATAATGAGAATGTTGGGAATACTAAAGCCAAAAGCAGATGAGTAATGGCTGTCAGCTAATGAAAAAAACTGCTGCAAGATACAGGCTTCAAACACCAGATGGCAAATTTGGGCAAGAGGCTTGTTGCTATGGAACAAAGTAAACTGCTCTTTGAGCCACTGTGAAATAGCTCAGCCATCCAACAAAATAAAGTAACATATTTCAATCCATTATACAAAATCCACTCTTACGTCACTGTGAGAGGAGATAAAACCAGATAAAAACATGACGTCTCAAAGATTTCTTGAAGTTTTTGAACAGAGACAAAAATTGCCACATTAGCTCAATTCATGTCAAACATATTAATGGAAAAGAGAGATGAAGTGAGATTGCCTTAAAATAAAAACCAAAGCGGGTGGGGGAAACCTGTCGGACTAGTACAATGGGGTGAATAATGTTACAAAGACATCAGAGAATAGCATGAGGCATGAGGGACTTAGATCTTCAGATCCAATATTCTCATTTCATAAATAAAGACACAAGCCAGGTTATTTTAATTGCCTAAGGTGCAGGGGAAGCCAGGAGTATCTCCTAAACTAGACATGTCTTCCCAGAGATTCTTCCAAAAGTTTATGATTGCTTCTCTAATAGTATCAACTGTTGCGGGAAGTCAGGGACCCCGAACAGAGGGACCTGCTGAAGCCGTGACAGAAGAACATAAATCGTGAAGATTTCGTGGACATTTGTTAGTTCTCCAAGTTCATACTTTAATTATAATTTCTTACGCCTGTCTTTACTGCAGTCTCTGAACATAAATTGTGAAGATTTCATGGACATTTATCACTTCCCCAATCAATACTCTTATAATTTCCCATGCCTGTCTTTACTTTAATCTCTTAATCCCGTCATCTTCATTAGCTGAGGATGTATGTTGCCTCAGGACCCTGTGATGATTGTGTTAACTGCACAAATTGTTCCTAAAGCACGTGTGTTTGAACAATATGAAATCTGGGCACCTTGAAAAAAGAATAGGATAACAGCGATGTTCAGGGAACAAGGGAGATAACCATTAAGTCTGACTTCCCGCAGCAATAAACCAAGGATCAGCACAGTTTTTCTAAAGAGTGAGGCAATAAATATGTTAGGCTTTGTGGGCCATATTGTGTCTATTGTACTACTTAAATCTGTTGCTGAATTGCAAAAACAACCATAGACAATATAGTAGCAAACGGCTATGGCTATATTCCAATATAACTTTATTTACAGTAACTGAAATTTACATTTTATGTAATTTTCATTTGTTATAAAATCTTCTTCTTCCTCCTCTTCTTCTTCACTTTTTTTCAACCATTTTAAAACCATAGTTAGCTCACAGGCCATATAACTCAGGCAGAGAGCTGGATTTGGCCTGTGGCCTATAGTTGCTAACCTCTGATGCGAACTCCTAAAAAGATGCACGTAAATTACAATTACGTAACTTGAAAACCATCCCAGTGGCTTTCACTAGCATTTCTCAGAAGCTTTATATTTATTTATGATTAGCTTCCAGATAGAAATAACATTTAACATTTTTCTTTTTTTTTTTTTTTTTTTTTTGAGACGGAGTCTCGCTCTGCCACCCAGGCTGGAGTGCAGTGGCGCAATCTCCGCTCACTGCAAGCTCCGCCTCCCAGGTTCATGCCATTCTCCTGCCTCAGCCTCCCAAGTAGCTGGGACTACAAGTGCCTGCCACCACGCCTGGCTAATTTTTTGTATTTTAAGTAGAGATGGTGTTTCACCATGCTAGCCAGGATGGTTTCAATCTCCTGACCTTGTGATCCACCCGTCTCAGCCTCCCAAAGTGCTGGGATTACAGGCGTGAGCCACCGCGCCTGGCCTTAACATTTTCCTTTAACACGCCCTTGGAAGAGTACAGACTCTGGTGGCTTACAAGTATCATTTCGCAGTAGAAAACACACACTCCTTGATAGATGAAGGATGTACCTTTAGGAAGCAACCAAGATGTCCTTCAGTAGAAGAATGGATAAATAAACTGTGGTACATCCAGAAAATGGAATATTATTCAGGAATAAAAATAAATGAGCTATTAAGCCACAAAAATACATAGAGAAACTTACATGCATATTACTAAGTGAAAGACCCCAATCTGAAAAGCTTCATTATTATATGATCCCAACTATATTACATTCTGGAAAAGGCAAACTATGGAGACAATAAAAAATCAGTAGTTGTCAGGGTTTGGAGGGGAAAGGATGAATAAGCAGAGCAGAAGATTTTTAGGACAGTGAAAACACTCTCTATGATACTATAATGGTCAATACATTATACAAGTGTCCAAAACCACATAATATACAAATCCAAGAGTTAGCCCTAGTGTAAACTGTGGACTTTGGTTGATAATGATGTGTCAATGTCGATTTATCAGTTGTAACAAATGTAGCACTCTGGTGCGAGATACTAATAATGAGGGGGCTGTGCATGTGTCCAGGCAGAGGATACATGGGAAAGCTCTGTATCTTTCTGTCAATTTTGCTGTGAACTTAAAACTTCTCTAAAAATTAAATGTTTATAAGATAAGCGCAAAGATTCAAGATTTGTAACAGTAATTTAATGTAATGCTTATGTTGCAAACTGGTATAAGGTATAGACAGTCAAATCTGAATAAAGAAAATAATATTCATGGCAGGAAAAAAAGTAACTTTAAAAATTCTTCTGATCTTTGCAGAAGACACCACTAATAAATCATTGGTATTTAACAAATTTTTATTAGAAATATAAAGCAACATATTATAAAATGATGGGATGTCTGATAATAATAAAAGGATTAAAATGTATTTCCTATGTGCCAAACACCATCCTACATACTTTACATGCATTAACGTGTTTAAACCTCACAAGAACCCTATGAGGCACTATTACTAGCCCCATTTTGCAGATGATACAATTAAGGCACAGAGATGTTAAGTACCTTGCCCAAAATTACACATCTGGCAGGCAATAAATCCTGAATTTGAACCCCAGTCTGCCTACAGGCTAAGGGCTATTAGATACTATATGTTATGTATTTTTTCATATAAAATATTTAAAAACAAACAGCCTTTTCCTTTTCTTTCTTTTTTTTCTTTATAAATTATTTATTTGTGCCTTTCCCTTCTTTTTCCTTCCATTCATACAACCCCAGCAGGTGGGCCTGGTGGATCCAGGAATGCAGAGGCAATTGGGGCTAAGGGAGCAGTCAAGGCTGAGAATGCTAATAGGGTCAGGGGAACGGGGTTGGAGAAGTGCAGAAGTGTCAAGAAGGCAGGTGGAATGGGCAAGGCTGTAGCCAAGGAGACAGCCACCAGGGACTGATTACATATAGGAGTAATATATATTTACATGTATTTACATACACACATACACATTACATGTACACACATACTAGAGCTTTATCTGCTGTGAGGCCTAGAGACAATGAAACCCAGATGCAATTAGCACCCCTAGTTCTCAGATCTTGGTTTTTAAATACCATTCTCCACTAAACAGAACCAAGTGACTCCAGGGCTCATTCCAGGGCTCTGGTAAAGAAAATACAAGATGAATCTGAAACATAATTTTGTGCCAAAAGTAAGGAAGTGCTAGAATATGGTCGGAAAGTAGTCAAAAGGACAAAGAAGCCACTCTAAACAAATTCCCACTAGGTAAATCTGGGCCAATTTGAGCATCAAAATAAATAATAATACTAACAGATTAAAATCCAATGAATAATATGGGAATCCATGAGTCCACAATGGTAAGTAAGTGAGTACTTGAGTGAGAATGTAGAGTTCTTCCTTCCAGTAGAATACCAACTAATATATGTGGAAGAAATGACACAATTAGAAAATAAGCATTTGGCATCCATCATCATAGAAAAAATGATTCATGCAAAAATCATCAATGAACACTAAAACTAGTGGGTGAAAACTTGCTGAGAAACAGGATATTTATATAATTATCAAAGTATCTCCCCACAAAGTTTATTTTACAAAGAGAAGTGCAGAAAGCTGGCCCACACCACTTCAGCCAAGTGACCAAAGTTAACATCAACAATAACGGGACAATTCCACATCCTATGCCTCCTGATACGCTGCACCGAGAGCACAGCATCATTTCTCTGACATCCCTGCCAAAAATGCACAACCTGAATCTAATCGTGAGGAAACATCAGACAAACCCAAATTAAGGGACAGTTTGAAAAAAGAAGAAACTGTTCTATATTCTTGAAAATTATCCAGAGCATGAAAGACAAAGAAAAACTAAAGACTCATTATAGATGAAAGGCAGCTAAAGGAATGTGATACATAAATGGAGCTTGTGGTTCTGGAGTAGATTCTGAACAAGAGGAGGGGAAGTAGCCACCAATGGCATTATTGGGCCAGTGGGCAAAGTTCGAATGGGTCTACGGATTATGTGGTAGAATTATACCTATGTTAATTTCCTGACCCAGCTAATCATACACAATTATGTAAGGCAGTATCCTTATTTTTTAGGGGAAAAAATAAAGTATTTAGACTCCAACAGCATGTCTATAACTTAGTCCAGAAAAATACGGTGTGTGTGTGTGTGTGTGTGTGTGTGTGTGTGTGCGCGCGCATGCGTATGTGTGTCTACCTATACATGTAGAGAGAGTAGAGAATAATGAAGAAAATTTTGTAAAATATTAACACTGGAGAATCCGGGTGAAGTCTATAGAAGGGTTATTTTGTATATTCTTGTAACTTTTTAAATCATTTTTTAATGATTTAAAATAAAAATTTTTAACTGAAAAACTAAACAATATATTATTTAGAAACGCAAATATAAAAAGTGAAAGTATAGGCTCGGCGCAGTGGCTCACACTTGTAATCCCACACTTTGGGAGACTAAAATGGGAGGATTGCTTGAGCCCGGGAGTTCAAGGTTTCAGTGAGCTACCATCACGCCACTGTACTCCATCCAGGGTGACAGAGCAAAACTCTGACTAAAAGAAAAAAAGAAAGTGAAAAAAGATAGTGAGGCCAGGAGCAGTGTCTCACGCCTGTAATCCCAGCACTTTGGGAGGCCAAGGAGGGTGGATCACCTGAGGTAGGAAGTTCAAGACAAGCCTAGCCAAGATGGTGAAACCCCACCTCTACTGAAAATACAAAACTTAGCCAGGTGTCGTGGTGGGTGCCTGTAATCCCAGCTACTCAGGAGGCTGAGGCAGAGAATTACTTGAACCCAAGAGGTGGAGGTTGTAGTGAGCAGAGATTGCACCACTGCACTCCAGTCTAGGCAACAGATTGAGACGCCATCTCAAAAAAAAAAAAAAAAAAGATAGTGAAAGTATAAGTGAAAGGACATGATAAACATAAAATTTAGTATAATGGTGATAAGGGAAGGGATTGGATATTGAGGACACACAGGGCTTCAAAGGTAACCACAGTTCGTCACATCTTTTTTCATTACACCTTACATAGACATTAGAACTGTGCTTTCTTTACCCAATGAGTTAACTAAAAAGAAGAATCACTTCAAAAAAAAAAAAAAAGTAAAATGCACAAAGATCACCAGAAAAACATATGAGCAAAACCAAATTTTCTACTCACAATAAACGTTATTTTTAAAAAATCAAAATCTGGCCAGGCGCGGTGGCTCATGCCTGAAATCGCAGCACTTTGAGAGGCTGAGGCAGGCAGATCATGAGGTCAGGAGATCGAGACCACAGTGAAATCCCATCTCCACTAAAAATACAAAAAATTAGTGGTGGCATGGTGGCGGGTGCCTGTAGTCCCAGCTACTCAGGAGGCGGAGGCAGAAGAATGGCTTGAATCCGGGAGGCAGAGCTTACAGTGAACCGAGATCATGTTACTGCACTCCAGCCCGGGCAACAGTGCGAGACTCCGTCTCAAGAAATAATAATAATAAAAAGTAAAAAATCAAAATCTATTTCATGTGAAATGCACACATTGGTAATCTGTGGAACACCCAAATAACCAAAAGGAAAAAACCACAGGAGAAGCAAAGGCAATGAGGAAACACAATGATATAGGTCTCACATTGGTAGCACCTCAACACCAGCAATCTAAAACAAGGTCATAATCAGTCCCGTGTTTGGATAAGTAGTTGGTAATATGCTAAACAACCCTTGAATATACTTGATAACTTGTGAATCACTTTGGGATGCAAATTGTTGCTGCCTAGTTTATTTTTTTTCCCTAAATTCAGAATCCCTTGATGCTTTAACTGACTTATGGAAGAAGGAAACTGCTTAGATGTGTGTAAAATTAACACTAAGCTTGGACTGAAATTCACCACAAATCTCAGCTCTAAAGTTAAATGACACATTTGAATCCTGAAATCATCAAACAAGCAAATAATTTCAGCAGCTGCCTCACAAAAGATGTCGTCAGAGACTACATTCAGCAAGTAGACAATTAAGAACGAATTTAGGAAAAGCACTCACTCTCTCTCTTTTGAAAAACTCAACGGCAGTATCAACTGACCATAAAGTTGATCTCAACAGACTGTATCAGATACACAGACATTGATTTAAAAATGCAGGTGAAAGGAGCTGGGCGCATTCCTCTAGCCCCAGGCTCAAGACTCCCTGAGCCTAGTACAAACACATTCCATCCTCCCATCCCACCACATATCGCCATATATCTCTCAAACTCCCTGAGCCCAGTATAAACACCACCTGGAAAGCCTCCGATAAGGAGACAGCCGTTCAAGGTTCCACTGAAAGCGCGGGAGCCAAAAGAATTTCTTTGTTCCCCTGTAACTTTCGGGCTATAAAAAGCAAACGCTCGCATTGTTCGGGGCCCTCTCTTGTATGCTGTAGAATGGAGGGACCAGGTTCGAACTTGTAATAAAGATCCTTGCTGCTTGGCTTTGACATTGGACTCTGGTGGTCTTCTTTGGGGAACAAACGGTCTGGGCATAACACAGGCACACACAAAAGTACTCCCTACACAAGCCTATATTCCTTTGGCTTTTTTTGTGTTGTTTTGAGACGGACTCCTGCTCTGTTGCCCAGGCTGGAGTGCAGTGGCATAGTCTTGTCTCACTGCAACCTCTGCCTCCCAGGTTCAAGCGATTCTCCTGCCTCAGCTTCCTGAGTGGCTGGGATTACAGGCGCCTGCCATCATGCCCGGCAAATTTTTGTATTTTTAGTAGAGATGGGGTTTCACCATGTTGGCCAGGCTGGTCTCGAACTCCTGACCTCATGATTCGCCCCTCTTGGCCTCCCAAAGTGCTGGGATTACAGGCGTGAGCCACCATGCCTGGATAGCCATTTTTTTAAAAAAGAACTTGAAATCTGCCTTAAAGACCTAGTATGAGTTGAACCTCCCCTTCCACCCCAATTTAATATGTTATAGTCCTAACCCACCCAATAATTCAGAATGTGACCTTATTTAGAGATAACATCTTTACAGAGGTAATCAAGTTAAAATGAAATTATTAGGACAGGCCCTAATTCAATATGACTGGTGTCCTTTTGGACACAGGAACACACATAGAAAGAAAACGATTTGAAGAGACATAGAGGGAAGACAACCATCTATCAGCAAAGAAGACAGGCCTGGAACAGATCCTTCTCTCAAAGTCCTCAGATGAAACCAACTCTGCTGAATCCTTGATCTTGGACTTCAAAAATGTAAGGCAATAAATTACTGTTGTTTAAGCCTCCCTGTTTGTGGTACTTCATTATAGCAGCCCTGGGAAACCAGCACAGACCCTATAGGAGGACGGTTATAAGACTGATCTGTCCTAATAAATCAATGACAGGAAAACACTGCAGAAATTCCCTTTTTTTTTGCCTGCAGTCACTTTATCTGAGAGAGTTTGAGATGGTCAAACACACTGGATTTACTGAAGGATCAAGATTCTGCTATTTACTAGCTCTGTGAACAAGGGCCAATCCCTTAACCTCTCTGATTTACCATTTTTGAAAATAAAGTAATGATATCTGCCACATCTCCCTTCAACTCTATATACACAAAGTTTTAAAACAGAGATACGCCAAACACTCCAGTGAACTGTGAAAGTTCTCTGTATAGATAAGGTATTATCCATAGTTTTAATTTGTGGTAGGGTAACCAGAGTGGCATTTCAGGACACCACTACTGATACAATATACTTTGATTTCAGAAAGGCATCTGATGGCACCAAACAGGTAACTTTGTTGGACAGGCTCGAAAACATCAGGCTGGATGACAGCAGAGTTGGAGAAATTCATAGCTGCTGTATATTCCTACTTAAAAGGTTGATTAATAGGATGAGGGAAGTATGGCCGGAGAGCTCTTAGAGAGCTCTGGAAACATATCATTGAGCTCGGCCTCAGTCATGTTCTTGCTAATGACTTACTGTGAAAAGGATAACAATTTGAAGAAGACAGTTTGTTTACTAGATAGCACAATCCAGCTTTAAAAAGACAAAGACCCCACAAATATGTACAAATATTATGTATCAGAAAATTTTTTAAATGTCAAAAATACAGCCACAAGCTAACTGGAAGGTATGTAAAATCCTACACTTAACATTTTACACAATTCAAATGCATAGGTAAAGACATATGAGACTTGATCACAGTGAGGATCATGAGCTTAAAATAAGCAGCATAGAACAGTCGCCCATAAAAATTGATTCTGGGTCGGGCACAGTGGCTCACGCCTGTAATCCCAGCACTTTGGGAGGCCAAGGCGGGTGGATCACCTGAGGTCAGGAGTTCGAGACCAGCCTGACCAACATGGTGAAACCCCACCTCTACTAAAAATATAAAAATTAGCTGGGCATGGTGATACATGCCTGTAATCCCAGCTACTCGGGAGGCTGGGGCAGGAGAATTGCTTGAACCTGGGAGGCGGAGGTTGCAGTGAGCCGAGATCACACCATTGCACTCCAGCCTGGGCAACAAGAGTGAAACTTCGTCTCAAAAAAAAAAAAAAAAATCGATTCCAACTCCAGACCAATTCGTACGCCTACAGGCAGACTTTGCTTTGCATGAATCTGATGTACATAAATTTTCAATGCCATGATTTAGTTGAATACCGGTCCCCTAACAATATGGTTCAAATATCAATTACCATGGTATATTAACTGTGAGTAATTGAATGAAGTACAAACTTAGCTTCTAGTTCTGCAGTCCACAATTCATTACATACAAAACAGACGGGCATCATGATCAGTGACCAACCACACTCCTTATTCCAAAGTATGTGTGGCTACTCACTATGCATCTGTTATTCAGGTCACACACTGACATCAAAGCATGTAGCTGTGTTGCTTCCTTGCTTCCCAGCAGTAAACCCATGTGGCATTTTATAAGAATGGATAATTGAGGCCGGGCGCCGTGGCTCACGCCTGTAATCCCAGCACTTTGGGAGGCCGAGGCGGGCGGACCACAAGGTCAGGAGATCAAGACCATGGTGAAACACCGTCTCTACTAAAAAATAGAAAAAAAATAGCCGGGCGCAGTGGCGGGCGCCTGTAGTCCCAGCTACTCGGGAGGCTGAGGCAGGAGAATGGCGTGAACCTGGGAGGCGGAGCTTGCAGTGAGCCGAGATTGCGCCACTGCACTCCAGCCTGGGCGACAGAGCGAGACTCCGTCTCAAAAAAAAAAAAAAAAAAAAAGAATGGATAATTGAGACAGTGAATTGGTCAACCAAGATGAAAGTACAGCAAAGAAGTGAAAAGTGGTAATACAGTAGTGAGGTGGGAATCAGACCTACATGTAATTATACAGCTAACCATGGCAATGTGGTCACTGCCACTGTCAGAAACGCTAAAGTCTACAGCCAGAGGAACTTAGCAAAGGTGAACTTATCAACATAAATGTGGACAGTGATTAAAGTTGTCTCCAAGGAATTGATACCAGCAAAAACAACTTCACATTAAAGGAACTCTCAGAGAAATATCTCAGAGATGTTTTATAACACTGAAAGCTCAAAGGATATAACGTTGAAAGCCGATACAAATTTTAAAAGCAGGATGACAATCTGCCAAAGCAAAAATACTCACTCTGTATTATAAGTTATATACCAAGAAGAAGGAGGCAGCAAGCACTGTTCAATCTACTATGTTCAATCTACTACTGATGTTTTTGTTTGTCTGGTTTTTTCTTTTGCAAAAGTATTTTAATTCTCTGTATTTTAAATTCTCTATTTTTAATGTAATATGTGATATTTTAATTACAGAATACTAACAAATACTAAATGAACACTAGTTTTACTAATTTTTGCATTTAAATTTGAAATAAAATTTTAATTTTATTTTAACAAGTTTTAAAGTTTTAAAAACAGATATTTTGGCCAGGCACAGTGGCTCACACCTGTAATCCCAGCACTTTGGGAGGCCAAGGTGGGCGGATCACAAGGTCAGGAGTTTGAGACCAGTCTGGTCAACATAGTGAAACCACATCTCTACTAAAAATACAAAAAACTAGCCATGTGGTGGTGTGCGCCTGTAACCTCAGCTACTTGGGAGGCTGAGGCAGGAGAATCATGTGAACCTGGGAGGTGGAGGTTGCAGTGAGCCAAGATCGTGCCACTGCATTCCAGACTAGGTGACAGTGCAAGACTCCATCTCAAAAAAACAAAAACAAAACAAAACAAAAAAACCAGAAGTTTATAAAGGTCTCACGGTGATCATCATTTTTCCCATTAAGGTCATTTTGCATTATTTCAGGTTTCACAGTCATTTTTCAGTCCTCCACTATAATGCAAAGTGAGGAAACCCTTGCTGTGTCCCTTTATACTTAGCTCGCACTACGGAATTAGTAGTGTGTTTTCAGTTTTGGAAGGATAAACTGAATCAGAATGTTTTCACAAGGAGGTGACCAGAATGTGGAAGAAGCTTAGAATTAAAACATGAGAGGAAGCTCTGAATGGAACAGAAAAAAATTCATCTGGAGAAAAGTTAAGATTACCACAGTTGCAAATATTGGAAAAGTCATCATGTAAAAGTGCCACTCTAGAGTAGCAGAACTAGCTTTAATAATGGAATATCCACAATAGAGCTTTCAATTTCATGAACAGAAAAAGCTTCTAATGATTAACACCGGATATATATGGAATTCACTAACTCACAGTGTAGTGAACTCCTCGTAGCTGGAAGTGGCAAGCAGAGGCTGAATGACCATCTGTCGGGGATGCTGTACCCGAAATTAATTCCTACACAGGGTGAGAGGGAAGGCCCCTCCACAGCTCAGATTTCAAACACCCATGTGGTGTTCTAAAATATGCCCACAACATCTTTGACACTCTTCCCTTCAGAAAGTGGAGCCAAGTTCCCTCCTTCACCCTTGAGGTGGGCCAAACGTAGTGACTTGCTTGGAATGAAGCACTCACCACACTGTGACTTTTAAGACTCGCTCATAAAAGGGATGGCTTCCATCTGGCCCTCTCACTGTTGGGTTGCCTAGGGGGAGCTTTCTAGTCATATAGTATGGACACTCAAGTCGCTCTGAGAGTAGCTCTTGTGGCAAGAAGCCAAGGATCCCTGCCAACAGCTAACACTAGCTCGCAGTCATGTGAATGAACTTGAACCTCAGAAGTGGATCCTACAACCTCAGTCAAGCTTTCTTGAAGCACTCGCTGACATCTTGACTGAGACCTCTTGCCTCCTGAGCTCAAGCCACTCAGCTAAACTGCTCACAGATTCCCAGATGCACAGACATTGTGAGGACAATACATTTTTATTGTTGTTTCAAGCCCCTAAGTTTTGGGGTAATTTGTTATACAGCAATAGCTAACAAATACACTCCCTTTTGACTTGAACACTGAGGTTACATTGCAGTCTTAAGAAGCCTTCTCACACAGCTTTTTGGTTGTTTTTTAGTCTTGCCAGTTTCCTTATAAGAGACTCAAATCACAATTTCCAAAAACTAGTTCCAATTGTTGCAGGATAAATGATTATCCAATGGTATTCTGTTGTAAAAGTAGAAAGTGGGGAGGACTCTAAAATTAATTCTTCCCACTCTGACTTATTTTCACCCCACATTCAAATCTATAACAAAAGATTAATGCAGTCTCATAAGTAGAACTTAAAATTCTCCTTAGCATGATAGAAGTCCTTCAAAAGGTGCATCTTTCAATTGCAAAAAGGCAATGAAACAAGGGCTGAACTTAAATGCCCAGCCCAGACATCTTCTATGAACTCCGGATCCAAGTATTTGAACTTTTCCTTCACATCTCATTTGTGTTTCCCAAAGTCAACAGGTCCAAAACACAGTCCATGGTCTTATTCCTGAACATGGTCTCTTTCCCGGGTTCCCTTTTACAGAGAATGAGACCATAGCAATTCAGGGAACAACCCAGAAACCTCTGACACATCTCTGTCATTCCCCCTGAATAGAACCTCAATGGGGCTGGGTGTGGTGGTTTACCCCTGTGGTCCCAGCACTTTGGGAGGCTGAGGTAGGAGGATCACTTGAGCCCAGGAGTTCAAGGCTGCAGTGAGCTATGATCATACCACTGCACTCCAGCCTGGGTGACAGATTGAGACCCTATCTCAGAAAAATGAAACAAAATGAAAACCCAATGGCAATGGCTTGCCATTGCATTTATGATAAAGGAAAAGGGTCATAATATGGCCTATAGGGTCCTGGGTGATTTGGCACCTACCTACCTCCCCAGCCTAATCCCACTGCCGCCGAATCCTATACCATGCTTCTCCCTCTGCCTCTGCTCTCTCAGCTCCACCTGGTCGCATTTCAGACCCCCAAGCACTCTGCTCCTCGCCTCCATATGGCCTTGACACGTGACCTTCCCTCTGGATGGAACACTTTTCCTTTCTTCTTGTCCAGTTAATGCCAATGTATACTTCCAACTTCAGTTTAGCTGTCCCTTCCTTAGGAAGCTTTTCCAATTCCCCATTCTCTGTCTCTGTCTCTCTCTCTCTATATGTGTGTGTGTGTATATGTGTATATATTATATATGAACTGTTGAGGATATAGAGAGAAGATATATATATGTAAGATATAAGATATATATATAAGATATATAAGATATAAGATACAT